>NW_005369287.1:1398616-1424324 GCF_000412655.1 Myotis brandtii
CGTATGTGAAGAACCACCAAAGATCACCAGCAATGTGAGGAAAATTAGCAATGGCAACCACCAAAAAAAGAACAGAGAGGGGAATATAAAACCTGACCCAAAGGAAATGATAGTCTAGTGAAAAAAAAAGCTGTATGCTACTTAACAACAAAGAGCCAACTGTTCTCAAATGATGTTAATTAGATGATGTTTGCTAAGTGAAAGAAACCAGTCCCCAAAGGGCAGCGACTGTATAATTCCAGTCCCATTTCATTCAAGATCAGGCATCATTTGCCAACGCAATGGAACTCGGAATAGTGGTGTCTCTAAGGGACCATGAGGGATGCTCCTGGGAGACGAGACATGCTTTATGTCTTACTCCAGGTGATGCTTACGCAGGTGTTCAACATGTGCAAATATTTGCTAAGGCCACACGTCAGATGTGTGCAGGTATGCCCATCACCTGTGCACTCTGTAAATGACATAAGAAAGTAAACTGGGATAGGTTGGCGAGGCAAATGCTGGTTTTGTAGTGAAATCAAACCAAGTTCTCACAGGCAAATGACAATGGATTTGACTTCAGCTCAGTTAGGATCCGTATGGGAGCTTAGCATTCCCCATCATTACCAGGAAATTTCAGCCCAGATGTGTTTGTGTGTGTGTGTGTGTGTGTGTGTGTGTGTGTGTATAACAAGCAACTTTAAATGCTGCATTTCCATGAACATAACCTGCCTGAACTGATAACAGTTTCATAACCAATCACACATGCTATGATGGAAGCAAATGTACCAGAATTATATTCACGGAACAATCACTAAATTGAGTGGCATTTTTTTTTCTAATGTTCTTTATGGATACTTGTTTTCCTGTCACTGTCATTTAATTTTATCTCTTTTTAAAAATAGCTTTCTTCTGGATTTTAAATCTGCAACCCATTTTTCTCCCCACAAACCAGCAATTTTGGAAAAGATGAAAAATAGCTTAATTTCAAAAAAAAATTCTATTAGGCCATTTAGTGTTCAAATCCTTAGTGCCCCCACCTCCACCCCATTTTTTGTATCTTTAAAAGAGGAAAAATTTAGGTACCTAATATTTAAAAAATCTCCACAGCAACTTTATATGAAACCATTTTAAAATTAGTCTATGTGCGTATAAAAATACACTAACATACAAACATATACACAACAATGGCAAACTAAAAGAAAGAATCTATTCTATTCTATATGACTTTCAACATCTCCGGGAAGTGTGAAAAGCTGAGCATAATTAGGGTGAAAAACATAACTGCAGATAGTCACGTGTTTTTTTCATACAGTTTAGATCCCGTTTGAAATATTATCAATATTATTATCAGAAGAAATAAGTGTTCTGAAATAATTACATAGGAAAAGAACTAAGAATCAACTTGGGTAGAGAGTGATGGCGCGTTCTTCTGGAAGGAGAAGCAAGTATAGAAGATTGATTTGAGGAGAGTAAAAATAATGGAGGAAAATGAAAGAGGTGAGGTGGATGCCAGGAAAGAGAACAAATGATTTCCTAAGACAGCAAGGATGGGTGACTCTTGGTTTTCAAGTTGGGCAATGACCACCTCTCTGTGTTCTACCATTTCCACCACCCAGATGCAGTGACCACTGAATACAAGCAGTTAGTTTGAATGACAGCTGAAGTCCAAAGGGGACAGAAAAACTAGCCAACCCTGGGACTCTCCAGCTCAGAAGAGGTCTTCATGTCAGGACCTGCACTGGCATGCCCAGCAGGCCCTGGCACGTGTGTTGGCACAAGTACAGAGAGTGCAGTCACAGAGGTGAGCCCGTGCTGTGCGCTGCGCCAGGGCTGAGGAAAGGTTCCGTGCAGAGTGCTCATTCCTCTCCGATACATGACATTAGGTGAAACATGTCTCCCCTCTCCTCAGCAACATGGATAATGTGTAATAGATATTATTTTACTAATATATACTTATTGAGCCCTGCACAGTGACTAAGACTTTGTTAACCATTCCAGGATGCAAAAACCAAAAATAAAAACACAACAAAGTATGACCCATCATCCCCAGAAAGAGCTTATAAATATGCCGGTATCAAGAAAATGAACCCATGGGCAACTGACACAAGAAGCAAAGTAGTCATATGCTCTTGGTTCTTAACACCAAGGTGTGTCTACCATGTACTTGGCAGAAGGGTATTTATTTTAAAAGGAAAAAAGGGGGTGAGAGAAAGAGATTTTCCTTTCCTAAGGTTTAGAAGGTGATCAATCTATAATAACAAAAGTGTGCCAAACCGGTTTGGCTCAGTGGATAGAGCGTCGGCCTGCGGACTGGGGGGTCCCGGGTTCGATTCCGGTCAAGGGCATGTGCCTTGGTTGCGGGCACATCCCCAGTAGGGGGTGTGCAGGAGGCAGCTGGTCGATGTTTCTCTCTCATCGATGTTTCTGACTCTCTATCCCTCTCCCTTCCTCTCGGGTTTAGAAGGTGATCAATCTATAATAACAAAAGCGTAATACGCTAATTAGATCGGACGTCCTTCCAGATGACCTTCCAGACGAAGCTGGGGCTGCGAGGGCCAAGCTCCTTGCACGAATTTCGTGCACTGGGCCTCTAGTCAGATTATAAGGGAGCTGGTGATTGTGGAGAGGCAAGGATTCATCCAGATCTTGCAAAGATAGGTTTAAATAGTAGCACACAGAAACTTCACAGGGCATTTAAGACAAAGGTGGGAGTAGTTTGGGTGAACAGATGCTAGAAGTCTTGTGAAATAGAAAAAAGGAGAGGGTCACGGAGGCCCATCGGGCTGTTCAAAGTGAAGTCCCTGAAGGCAGCCCTCACATCACACACTCATGCACCTGCACAGATGAAGGCAAAGCAAAGTGGAATGACAACCTATCCCGGCATTGACAAGTACTTGAGGGATGCCAAAGGCGACTGGCATCTCTGGATACCACTGAGTTGAAAGAAAATAGCCAAACAAAGTTGAGTTTCTGCTAGAAATTTCTGAAAGGAGGCTGAGTCCAAGAAAGATCAAAGTCAAGGCTCAGAACAGGCTTGCCTTGCAAACACGAAGACCTAACAGAGAGGTAACTTTGAAACAGAGCCTCCAGATGCCTGAAAAGCAAAGGAAGAACAGGCCCAAGGTCCTGAGCGCCGAGTCTAGGGCCAGACAAAATGAAAACCTGTGGCTGTATCTGGGGAGCAGCAAGAGCCAAATATTTAGTGCTTAGCAAGAGCCAAGTCAATTGTGCTGACAAAGGAAGTTTCGTTTTTGTTTCATTTAGAAGACATGACTGGCAGGCGCTTCGTATTTTCAAATCATTGCTTGTCTTACTCCTGCTTAAAACAGATATTTCATCAATCCTAATGTCATACTTGAGCCATATTCTCAAATATAAGACATCAGATGAAAAACTGCTCCCTATCCACCTCAATATATATGTGTATATATGTATATATGTGTACATATATACATATATACACATATATACACTGAGTGGCCAGATTATTATGACCACCCCATCAGTACAATGAACTGAATTAGCTATGCAAATAATAATAATATAATAATAATAATAATAATAATAATAAAACCTTGAGAGTATTTGCTTAGGAAGTTTTCAATATTCAGTATTTTTGGAAGTGTCAATGAAGAACTGATTGGGTGGTCATAATAATCTGGCCACTCAGTGTGTGTGTGTGTGTGTGTGTGTGTGTGTGTGTAATGGGTAGTTGATAATATTTCAATTATATGTAATTATATGACCACCTGTAATTACTGACCACCTGTGCCTAAGCATGGTGCATAAGGCTAATTTGTTATCCAATCTAGGGAAGTAAAAAATAGCCAAATATGGTCCTTTTCCACCGGAGCATATAAATGTTCTGGTAACAAGGAAATGAACCCCAGAAAAATGGACATAAGAAGCAACGTAGTTATATCCTGTTGGTTCCTAACAGCCAGGAATTTCTACTATGTGTTTGGCAGAGGATGAGAAGTGTGGATTTCATTCACAGAAATGACAGAGAAAGGGGAGTTCCAGCCCAAAGCGGGCAGATTTCCAGTTTCAGTAGTAGAGGCCTATAAGAGGTTAGACAGGTAGAGAGACAGACAGTCATGAACATATACACACAACACACATAACACACACACACACACACACACATACATACAATTATGTACATATTTTTGATTTACAAAAACATTCTGTAAAGGAAGAAACATCATAATCCTCCTTACATCTCACCACTCAACCATAGTATACAATGTATTAGTACATTCTCCTTCTTGTCTAGGGATATTTTAAGGTCTAGCACAGTGGTTCTCAACCTTCTGGCCCTTTAAATACAGTTCCTCATGTTGTGACCCAACCATAAAATTATTTTCGTTGCTACTTCATCACTGTAATGTTGCTACTGTTATGAATCGTCATGTCAATATCTGATATGCAGGATGGTCTTAGGCGACCCCTGTGAAAGAGTCGTTCGACCGCCAAAGGGGTCGCGACCCACAGGTTGAGAACCGCTGGTCTAGCATTTGTCAGATCAGAGAAGTGTGTATGGCAAAGCCGTTCAACAGCTTGATTAGATCCTGTTCCTTAGTTAGGATCCATTCTGAAAGGAGAGATTGTGACAACGGCTCTAATGACTCCATCCGATGAAAAAGAATTGGGGCTTGGCACCAGAAAGAGCTTGCTTTCCTTTTCTGTAAACAAGATTACAGATGATAATATACACATACGCATGCACAGCCACACTGTCATTACAAGTAATATTCTCGCATTCTACCCGAAAAATACTCTGTTGTGCTTTTGTGAAACACTCTGCAATTTGGCTGAAAATGAAACAACTCAAAACGAATGCTTAGCTTTGTGCTCTTGTCTGCAAGCCCACCATCTCAATTAAAAGAGAAAGAATTTAAGCCAACAGAGTCGGATCGTACTTCAATCAGAGCCCAGAGTAGTGAATAGGACGCTGGTTTTCTTTTAATTTATTTTATAGTGCTTACGATGATCCAAATAAGATAAAGGCAATCTAATATTCTCCTTAGAAGTATCTAATCAGAAAGCTTTCAAATGGTTTTCAATAAAATGATTATGCCTTCTTTTTCCCTAAAGCTGATGGCATTTTCAAAACGTCTCAAACACCATGCCTTGAGAATGTGCCATATGTTTTCATGAAACTGTGGCAATTATTCAAGTAGCTCTTTTACTATCATTCTCATGTTTCTCTGAATTTCCTAATTGCTGATAGCACTATATATGTCAGAAAATGGAGTCGGATCATTTTTATGAGCGTCACATCCGGTTTTGCATTTTCAAGTTTAGCACATCAAAGAAGTACACTGCAATAACCTAAACCAAACCTCAGATATATTTTGAGACAATTCAATCACTAGGAAGGCTTCTGAGGAAGTGACGAGTCAAGGTCAAACCTTTCAACCCAGGCTCTCTCAACCACTGCACTGCTGACATTTTGGGGCTGCGTACTCCTGTGTTGTAAGGAGCTGACCTGTGCCTTGTAGGATGTTTAGTAGCACCTCTGGCCTCTACCTCTGGCCAGTAGCAGCCCCCTCCTCCCCGGGTCATGATAATCAGAATGTCTGCAGATATTGCCAAATACCTTGGAGGCATGGGCAACATTATCCAGCGTGGGAAGTCTCCCTCATAAAGCAAATGCTCATCCGTCTGTTGGCTCAATGCTCTGGGTCTATGGAGCCCAGCGTGGGATGTCTCCCTCATCCGTCTGTTGGCTCAATGCTCTGGGTCTATGGAAGTTAACCAAATGCTAGAGAAATGAAAAAACTAAGAGCCAATAGCCTTTTACCTTTGAAGAAACCATAATCAGGAAGATGCCACTTTTCCACACTCTACCAAAACCAGTCTAGGCCTCAAATCTCTAAAATACACAAGAATTTGCTCTCTGTACCCTCTTCGCCGCTGATGTCGCTGATGTGCCTTATTCTCTAGTAGGAACTGGGGGAATTGGCAAGGCCAGGAATATCTGCTACAGTTAAGAATCCACTCTGCGTCCCAACTAATGTCTCACGTTCATGAAATATTTTGGATGCAGAGACACTTTGAACATCATAACAGGCTATGCATGGATTTATTCTGAGAAACACCAAGTTTCAATTAGTGTATCCCAGTCACCACTCACTGATCTCAGATCTTAGTTCCTGGGAGACATGAGAAACACCGTGGTCAGTGATGAGCGGACAGAGAACAGGGGGCATTTCTGGGAAGCATCTATGCCTATATACCTATATCAATACTGATAGCAGTACGGAGATGTAGGTTGTAGCAACAGATCCTAAGCCAAGACTCTCCCTAGAAGTACATGCACCAAGCTCTCCTGCTCAAGAATCTATAATAATAAAAGGGTAATATGCTAATTAGACCGGACGTCCTTCCCTACGACCTTCCGGACAAAGCCACGGCGGGCGGGGGCTAAGCCCCTTGCATGAAATTCGTGCATCGGACCTCTCGTTTTCAAATAACTGGCTAGTAAAATCCTAAGACTGAGCACGAGAACAAACTTCTGGTCTTGAGTCCCTGCCAAAGCAGAGGAAATGATACACGAACCTGTGTGCGGATTCAGAAGGATGCTTCCGGGCGGGATGCCTGTTGCAGCTTCCAGTGGAAGGAGGATGTAGCTGGTGCTGCCTGGACCGACCTGGCCCCCCATCCCATTCTCCGGGTAGGGCACGCAGCCAGGAGAAGTGGCCGCCACGCCCGGGACCAGGGGTGTGCTCTGGAGAGGCGGATGGGTGCGGGACAGCGATCCCGAGGAGCCGGCACTGCTGGACGACTCAGAACCTACCACAGAGATACAAAGCGACACGTCATTCATCAAGGAGAAGAGGACAAAAACCACAGCTCTGGGTCTAAATGCTCCTTTAAATAATCCATCATTCAAGAGTTCGAGGTGAGTGCTGCAGGGCAGGAATAACGAATGCCCCTCCCACATTTTGGGCTCATATTTTATTGAGATATCTGCTACACAGTTTTCAGATGTGTCAATTTCCTTAAAAGCGAGATTAAGAATGAACACTCTCTTAGCCTTCGCACATGCCCTTAGGGTGATTGACTGGTAAATGGTACCCTAAAGCTCTGAACTCAGTGCCTGAAAACTCCCATCACCCCGAGTAATTAAAGCCATGGGAACGTCTTACTGGAGTTATGAGACTAAAATGACTGAAATAGAGCTTCAAGAGACCAGGTTAAGGAGGAGTCCTGTGATATGCTAATCATACAGGTGGTTCTTAAATACTGGTGCTTCAACATCCGCAAAGTTAAAATGTGAAGGCACAGAGCTGGAAATAATCTTTCCCCCCAGATGTGAGTAGAAGAAGTGGATCATTCCTATTGGGAGTGCTTAAGCTCTGCACTGTAGTTCACACGTTTGCAGAAGTCTTATTAATATAACCAACAGGTGGACCAAGGTGGGTTTGGTCTTCATGACAATCATGAAGCATTCTTTAAGTGACACAGAACAGTTAAGTCATTGGGCATGCCTGGGGGCTGTGGCTTTTTCACCTGTAGGTGACTAGGTCAGTGTGCAGAAGCTCCCAAGGTGGACTCTAGCCATAATCATCTCCCTCTCCTTTCTCTGGGACAAAGAAACAGTTGCTACATCCGTCCCATTAGGCAATAGGGCCCTTCACTGCAACCAGAGTCAAGTAGCTGTGGGGACCTTGACCATGACTGTTCTGGGCATCAACCAGATTATTAACCAGAGCTTCCAAGAGAAAACACACCAAGCAAAATTTAAATATCTGTGAATTTAAGCCAATAAGTGATTTGGACGCTACCATAGATTGCAAGAATGCCGTACAATACCATTTTTAAATTATTAGCACACACTTTTGACTTTGGACATGAAAAAATGCATTCTTCTATGGCATTAAAGGTTAACATATACAACACATATATTCACCTTGTTTTAAAGATTCTAAAATGTACCCTTAAACTAAACTGGGATTCTTCGAAAATAAGGGATAGGAATACAGCAGGTTGCTGCAGGGAAGAGGGGCCAGTGGAGAGTGCTGGTTTCTGAGGAGGAGGATAGTGACTTTTCTTGAGAATTCAGTATGTGTGAGCACCTGGATAAACCCTAATAATAAGTACTATTACTGCCTATATGGATAGGGAAATTAAAGCATAGAGAAGTTAGGTAACTCAAGTGGACTCACAGAGCTAGGAAATTACAGAACTAGGATTTGTTCTTGGCGGACTAATATAGATTTAACCAGGACCTAACTGCCTCCTAAAAGCATGCATATGAGGATACCATGGACTACCACAGATGTTCTCAGTTGGGAATTTTCTCTTTTTCCATGACTTGGTTCTTAATATTAATAAAGTTTCAGATTAATTCAGGATGCTCCAACTAGCCAGTTTAAAAATACTAATGTAGTTCTGAATAACATGAGGGGGAAAATAAAGGATCTACACAGAATTTTGAAAATGCTAGGAGTAATTCTGAGACCACCTCACTGATATTATGACCCAGAAATCACAGCCCCAGTGCAAACTGTAGAGTTTGAGGACTTGCCATGTATGATCTGATGCTGCAGTCCAAGTTTGACACTAGTAGAGACTCAACAACAACAGTAATCATACAATAAAACTTCTGACCCCCAACATGTAAGGTCATATAAAAATGATCATGCCTATGTCTGGGCGGAGGGGATACACCGTGAGAAAGAGCTGGAGCCAATGAGGCATGTCAGAACTCTGATTTGAGGTGTGAGCTAGGGAGGACTTGGGAGCCATCCCTTTGAAATGAGATCAAGAAGAATAGTGCCCTTGTCTGTCAGCTTCTGTGGGAGGGTAAGAACCTGACTTTGATAAACACCAAGTAGCAAACACAGATGGTGCAATCACATTGACCAATCACCTCTCTAACGTCATCCAGCACTTTCCACCAGCTCACTAATGCTCTCCAGCCCTCTGTTTCAGCAGGGTGGAGTTTAATCTCCCTCCCCTGTTGTTATAGTCTTAACTCCTATTGCAATAATTATGAGATAAAGTCTTCCTTGCCTGCTTAACTCATCTGATGCAATTTTTCTTTTTTTAAGGACCCTGAAACGTAAGTGTTCTTTTTCTGAATTCAAGAAAATGTTTCTAGATCCAGGGGTCAGAATTCAGTATTACAGGGCAGAAGAAAATATCTAGGATGCATTAGTGTAATGATGAAAATAAACATGCAGAAGAGGAGTGGCAGCAAGAGGAAGTGTCTTGCATTGGCGTCAAAAACACTCTAACTTTCAACAATAAAGAATTTTAAAAAATACTCTAGAATGTAGACTAGGAAGGGGGCAACTAGAATGGCCTTGCGTCCAGAAAACAAAATGCCAGGCCATATACAATAATTAAAACAAAACAGAAGGCTATCTATTTCTCTAGAACAGTTGTTCTCCAAGCATGGTTTCTGAACAAGCAATCTGTGCTCAAGAAATCCTTCACATGACACTGATGCAGCTAAAGGTGAGAACCCCTACTGTGGAGGTCCAGAGGGAGGGATGATAGAGAAATAATGGAGAGAAACAGGGGTCATACTCCTATTCTTCAACCACATCACCACTGCCAGGAAACTGCTGAGGTTGCAGCACAAGCACCATTCAAATACTCACCACAAGGAGGATGTAATGACATAGTGATGTCATCCACCCCCAAGGGTGTGTTCGGGACATCTGTTAGGTGGCCACGTGCTCCGTGTGGGGGATGCAACAGGGAAAAGGCAGCCCAGGCCCCAGAGACTGTGCTTGTATGTTCAGACTTCAGTACTATGCTTTCTCCGAAATGTAGAAAAACGTGTTTCCCACTTGGAAAACGTCCTATTATTATCTATACAAAGCTGCAACCAACTAGAGAAGAGCACCTGACATGGTTTCTGAGAGGTAGACGGACTGTTTGCAAGCCCACTGTGCACAATGAGGTCAAAAATTGGAAACTTGTGCTGCTCTGAAGTTTCACGACAGTAGAACTGACAGCTTTGCTTCATAAAAACCCGCTTGGGAAACTGTGAGTTTGTTTTGACAGCCTATCTTGATGCCTTTATTATTATTATTTTACTTTTTTTTTTTTGGCTTTCCATTCCTGCACCTTGACAAGCTTTCAAATGGAGACACTTAGATTAGAAAATGTCTGAAGCACTTACAATTTCTGACCATTCTTCAGAGAACATGGCATTTTAGCATTCTTGAGGTGTTTTAAATGTTTCCAAAAACCTTTGCTTTGGAAGGGATTGGGGGTTGGTGCATGGAGAATGCCGATTAATTTAAAAATCGTAAGAGCTCTTTAGGTGTACTGGAATTTTCAAGTGCGCCATTTAAGGTACTTGGTTTCTGCCTTTTAAGAAGATGTAAAACTATTAAACCTTTCTTAGTTTACAAGTGCTTAAGTGCACCACAGTGGATTTTCTTGACTTCAGTTGCTGCAATAGTGGGATATAGCAAGAGCAATTAATTAGAGTTAGAAATCAAGAATTCTCCAATTGGTGAATAAAAATGACAGAAGGCAGGGTGAGCTCACCTGAATCGTTCCAAGAAGTAAGATATGTACATTTAAAGGAGTGACTATGACTAAATGCTATTAATTTTCTGCCTATGTAAGAAAACACGAGATAATTTCTCAGGAGGCATTTGTCAACAACATAATTATGTTAAACGATTAGCATAATGAGCCTGGATTTCATAGAACACCCCCTAGAGTGAGTGTGATGCTTGGTTGGGAAAGTACTCACAGCCTAGGGCAGCCCATGTCTAACCTCTGGCTGGTGTTGCCCATTCACCATTCTCCTCCTGTCTCTGGCCTGCCACTCACCTGCGACCCCAGGCCCTGAATGCACCCCCAGTGCACCCTGAGACCCAGGGCCTGCTAGGGAATCCCAGTACTCACCCCCACCCTAGCTGAGAGTCAGGGCCTCCCCACTTCTGAAGTAAAACCCAAACCAAACCAAAACAATGACAGTACATACTAGACTAAAATGGTGATGGAAGGAGACCTGACTTGGGGTGATGAGCACCAATACAATATACAGGTGATGTGTTATAGAATTGTACACCTGAAACCTATACAATTTTACTCACCAATGCCACCCCAGTAAATTCAATAAAAATAATAAATACAAATAAAAACTTAAGTTCATGGAGTGCTACTGAAGGGTCATCTGTTACCTTCCTGAGATTTTATGAGTTTTTTTTTTTTAAATATATATTTTATTGATTTTTTTACAGAGAGGAAGGGAGAGGGGATAGAGAGTTAGAAACATCGATAAGAGAGAAACATCGATCAGCTGCCTCCTGCACACCCCCTACTGGGGATGTGCCCACAACCAAGGTACATGCCCTTGACCGGAATCGAACCTGGGACCCTTCAGTCCGCAGGCTGACGCTCTATCCACTGAGCCAAACCGGTTAGGGCTTTATGAGGTTTTTAAAATCATAAATATTTGAAAGTAATTTGTAAACGATGGTGAGAGATTCTTGGGAAAAGAAGAGTTAAAAATGGAAGACCATGTGGGGTGTTTTGCAGACTCGTGAAGCCCATGGTGTTGATGCTTCCATCAGTTTAAATTTGTTTCAAGTTAATGGTTCGAGACCTCTCATCATTAAGAACTCCCAGAGCCTGCCCATGCAAACTTGAACTACCAGACTCAAAAGATCACTATTCACTTAGAAGAAAAAAACACCACCAAAAAACAAAAACAAAAACAATAAAACCCAGCTGCATGGACCTGGCTCCGTGGAAACTCTAAACCTTTGAGGACCACTCTCCTTATCGGCAAAGCAAGGATGGAAACATGGCACGGCAATAAGCAAAATAAACAGGAACTGGTGCTTACTGAGGCCTAACAACCTGCCAGGTATCGCTTTGGGTATATTAACTCTTGGTTTTAACAATTACTTTGAAATATTGGTGCTATTATTCTTCCCATTTCTCAGATGAGAAAACTGAGGCGCACATGGGGTAACTAGCTTGCCCAGGATCACACTAACATCATACCAAAACAGGAATGGAAACAACTAATACCAACATTGCTATAATGTAGCTTTATGGAATAACTCATAATATTAGATTTTTAAAAAGCCAACCTTCACAGGACAGTTGCCCTGTGCACGTGCCTTGGTAACCGTTTTTAGGGCAATCATTGAAATGGAAGTTAAAATAGTCTATTGAGGGGGGTTCGAGTCATATTCTATTATAACCTACATGTTATAGATGAGGAAACTAGAGATTAGAGAGGTTAATAATTGGACTTTCACACCCAGCTAGCCAGAGGCAGTACTGGGATTTAAACTGCACCTTCTGACCTCAATCTATCCCAGATTCATGTCATCATCATTAGTTGACTCAGAGCCAGAGGGAAGGGCGCCTTTACGGCTCGGGTGGACTTCAGAAAACACCACGGGACTTAAACCCCTCCAGGGCTAACTACCTGCTTTGGACAGCTTCCCGGTACTCCTGGTACTGGACGTGCTGTCACCCCTGGTCAGCACCGTGATGCCCCCAAAACTCGCCGTCTTGGTCATGGCGGGCTTGAGATTGCGGTTGGAGCTTTCGGAGTCCGTGCTGCTCCAGGCCCTTTGGTGGTCGCACCACTTGAGTTCGTTCTCCGAGCTGCTCTGCCGACTCCCCGACGTCCTCCCCGAGCCATCTCGGTTGCCCCTGGAGCACGGCCATCAGAAAAAGGCACGGGGACAGTGTTACATCCCAGGCGCAGTCGTGGGCACGGAGTGGGACCTTTCTCCGAAGAGTCGTCTACAGGAGACCCTCCCCGTCCGCCCTCCCCAGCAGACCTGCTGCCTCCCCAGCAGGGCCACACGTGCCTCACGGATGGCAGACGGGTCACGCATCACACATAACGTGTCACAAACAGAAAAACACCCAACTGAAAGGCCGCACGATCCCTCTGCCGGTGAAGGAGAAGCAACTAGAAAAACATGGCGGAGAACATAATTGGAGACTTCTGTTGTGGAGGGGAGGGAGGATGAAGTCTCCGGACCCACGTCAACAAGGAATTGGAAACACCTGGGATCTTGAATGACCCTCAAAGCCACGCCCACCAAGGAAGAGTTTTGTCTCCCCTTTGGCATTAAGTAATTGGACTCTGGGAAGGGCACACAGCTCCAGAAAGGCCCTGTATTCATTCATGTGTTTTCTAACGTCATGAGCTACGTGTCTGAATTCATGAAAGCTTTGAGGGACAGTCCAGAAATCACAGGAACTCCCGGTTGGCTGATGGTGAGACTGTTTCCCAGTGATTCACCCTTCACAGGCAGAGGAAAGAGCCTCTTAATCCTTTTCACATGGAAAAGCCGGTGCGAATAGCAACAAGGAGAGACATTCCAGGGGGATCCATGGAAATAACAAACAAACAACAAAAGCTGCAGAGGTGGAATAACACATTTGTTCAAAATTCAAATAGAAAAAAAGCGGATGTGTTGGAAGAGGGCCAATAGCCACAAGTGAATTTTCAAGACTCCAGAGAATCTGTAAGCAGTGTACCAAACGGCATGTCTTTTCTAGAGAAAGTGGGTGAAATTTGCATTTTCATTGGTTTCCAATCTGCTTAAAGAGTAACTTCATATTTTCAAAGCCTTTTCTGCGGTTGGAAATAATGGATCATTAAAATATTCTTAGATTCCCATGGATTATAAGTAAATGGGGACATACATCGCAGGCAGTAGATATCACCCCTCTTTTCATAGGACTGTGATGTGACATACTCCAGCTTGATCCAAATCTCACAGACGGGACCATTAGCTTTGCTGATCAATATTCTTCTAAAGATAATAATGGACTTTGGGAAGCTAGAGGTATGCATATCTGATTGAAACATGCGCCAAATTGTACAGGAGGTCCAGAGAAAATGTTAGGTTTTACTTCAACTTTACTAAGCTTTTTCTTTTATTTCATGAAAATGGAAGGAGGTAAATGGACCCAAAGATAATAAAAATGACGTAGCTCATCTGTGATAGGAACTTTGTAAAGTGAGGGGAGGAAGTGGAACAGAAAACTCACAAAACAAAACCCGCTTCGTGCCCTGCTGTCCTTTGTTAATATTTCCTTACAGACATGCTCTCTGTTCTCAGGGCCTTAGGACCGGTTTTAGAAACAAGGACCATCTTTAAAAAGACAAGGCTGCGAGCAGGAAGTCTCAAACACTCACCAATGGCCAGGTGACTTTAGTTCTTAAAATCCTTTGAAATTTAAGAAAGCCAGCGGAGGTAGCCTGGAGGAAAAGTACCCTTTTCTGCTAGAAAGAGTTTTTCCATCCCCGATTGTCTCCCTCTCAATCTCCAAATTCAACCTCATTCTTTTCCCGTTGAATTCTGGTTACTTATACCCATCTTTGACCAAGCCTGCCTAAATAGTATTTAGCACCTGTAAATGTACCAAGGATGTGACAGTAATCTCAGGTGTAGCTAATTTGGAATGTTTATTATCAGAAACATTTGAGTTGGTTCTTACCTCAGCAGACAGGGTGCGTCAGAAGGAAGTTCTCCATGTGGGGGTGATCATAACTAATTCTGCTTCAGTGGCCCCTCTCCCTGTTAGCTCTGCACCTCCCTGGGAGGAATCCAGATGTCCCCTAAATGCCAGTGTGGGTGGCCCTTTCTCTGCAAAGGAGGTGTCCACCACTATTCCTGGGTGCAAGCTAGGGTGCTGTAGTTTACACCCTTCCCTCTGGCATAGCTGTTTCTAGAACATATTGTAGTTCCTCTAGACTTGTGCTATATCCCCTGGCTAATAAGGCAACCTAAGATTTTCTTAAGTTCTACTTCTCCACCAGCACAAGTCATCATCCTAAATCAAGATCTGTGCATGTTAAAAGAGGGAATTTAAGCCCTGGCAGGTGAGGTTCACTTAGTTGAGAGTTGTCCGGTGCATCAAAAGGTCACGGGTTCAAGCCCCAGTCAGGGCACATTCTCAGGATTGTGGGCAGGATTCCTAGTAAAGTTTTCTTTCTTTATTTTGCCTGTCCTACAACAGAGATGAATCCTAATATTCACAAAAGAACTAACATATTAATATATGTATTAGGTATTGAGTGTATAGAGAGGACTGTGTATATCCTTAGTTTCATAATGAATGCTAGAGGCACATTTAATAGAGTAGTGATATAGGTATGATCCCTCTGTTTTAATGGAGCTTCTAGCCTAGCTCACAACTTAAAAATATATAATTTATATTATAGTTACAAAATTATAATTATATTATATAATTTAATATTATATATAATTTTATATACACATATAAAATTACCCATAGCCCACAAAAGATCTTGTCTTAAGTAGTTCATTATAATTGGAAGCAATCTCTTATTTTTCTTTAGAAATAAAATCTGTTCTTGAAAAAAATACTGTTTGAAATAGCATGATGGATAGTAATAGCTAAAAATCAAGAACTCAAATGGAGTTATCAATGATTTGTTTCCAGTGTTGGGAATGTATACACAATTGCAACCTGTCAGAGAAATTTTAACTCTGTAATTCACCGAAGTTGATTTGGGAATGTTAAATCAGTGTGCTTCTAAAGTTAGCCCTTGAGAAAATAAAAACAATCAGAAAATCAAAGGAAGACCGCTAAAGGATTGTATCAAAGTAATGGTCTCCCAGTCCTGGATCTCACATTATCCAATATGGCTTCCACGCTAGCTCTGTAAAAAGCTTTACAAAGAGATAACTGAACATATTTCATTTCATGAACAGAGATAGTTTACACTAATACACTTATATTTAACATTGATTCTGCCACATAATCTGAAAACACAGTTTTAGAAAAGTAAACCATACCAACCGAAAGAGCTGTCTTTTCTTATAGGTCTCATTGCATATGTTACTGTCTTCCAAGAGCCTACTGGAAATGAAAAACATGATTTTTATGATATAAAACCTGAAGGTAATAAATGGAAGTGTACTCTAGTATAATACACCTGTCTTGCAAATCAATCCCATATACTGTTTTATTTGTATGACATTTAATTTAGCCATAATAAATTAATGTCAGTGTGATTCTTCCCTAACCTAGGATTCAAACACTGATGTTAGTAAGGGAAAGGGAAGAGGTGAGGAAATAGAGGAAATAGAAGAGTAGAAGAAAAGTAATTGATATAGATGTAACAGATATTTAATTAAATATATTAGTTGTGACTATTTTTCTTGAGTAATATTTAAGTTATTCCTTATTTCTTGAGCATAGTGAAATATTGACATTCCAAAGGCAGGTATCTAAGAGATATATTTATTTTTGTAAGGAATCCATTCTATTAAATTTTTGCTTTATGGGAACATCAAGACTTTTTCATATATGCAATGTATATATGTCACCAATTATTGTATTGATGAATACAATCTAATTTGAATAAAAGGGACACAGTGTATTAGCAGTATGTTTGTACAAAACACAAATAAATGAATAAAATTATAGAATAAAGTAGGAGAGAATGATTGGTTAGAAGGCTAGGGAATAAGATTTCCCACTAAACTAAATTATAAATGCTCACTTAATCATTTTGGTAAGGATAGAAAATTTTGGAATTATTCAGAACTATCCCTAAGATGTTAATGCTTGTCGATTCTTAACTGTACTGTAAATAAGAAATACCAGTCTGAATCTGCATAAATTTTAAAGTTGTTTTTGAATGCTCATGTAGACTTGTTTTCTAAGTTCATCTTTTCTTCCAAAATAAGATTATTCAATTGAGGGGCTTAGTTACTTGAAGATTTCTAATTGCTAATATAAACGATGGCATTCCCCCCGCCCCCAATCATTTCTAATGCCCAGTTCAAACTTTCTGTAAGTCTTGGAATTTAATCAAACAGACTGCATTTTAGTCAATTTTATAGGGGCCACCCATTGAGCTGACACCTGAAATAAAATTAACCGCTACTTTTAAAATAAAAGTAACTGCCACTTTTAAAATAACCATATTTACATTCCAAGTTACCCATTAATAACAGCAAATGTGGAATTCTTAATTCCCCTTAAAAATCTGCAATTAAATTAATGGAGCATTTTAATACCTATGTCAGTTTAAAACTATTTTAAAAAGGTATAAGCTAAATTTGAAAAATTTCTGCTCTTCTGCTCAAGATTTTATATAAATGTTGTAACCTATTCATTTCATAGCAACCACCTCCTCCTACTTACTCCCAAGCCAAGTGTACTGCTAAATCCAAACTAGTTTAGATAAGATTCACAAGTTAGGCCTTTCATAAAGACTGGTAGGTTATTTAGAATGAGAAACATTAAACAATAGTGTTCTAATTATTATTTATAGAGCTATATATAATAATGGAGCAAAGAAGTAGTTATTAATACCAAATATACAAGTGCTTTTAGCAGCCTCGTTAATAAGCCAATGAAACTGCAAGTTCCTCTATGGTCTCAATATTTATACTTTTCCATGCCTGGTGAAAACAGTAGCAATTACAACTGTTGGAAGACCAGAAATTGAGACTTTAAATAGCGAAAACATTTAAACTCATGTTTGGAAGTAACTGAATTTTTTTTTCTCCATGAAATAATGTTTAGACATGCTAAGTAACATACATGTGTACATATATAGATGTGTACGCATAGATATATGTATTTGTTGATACATATATTTAAGCACACGCTTATATATGCAATGTATATCTCTATGAATATACAGGACACACATGACACACTTTGTTCCTCTAAAGACACGAAAAAAGCAAATTTCATTTTACCTGTTTTCCACAAAAAGGCTTTCCTGGGAGCAAACTGACTGAAAAATAAAGAAAGGATTGTATCAGAGGTTCTGGATATGCTGAAGGGATCCCAAATCCTTGCCTGATTTAAAAACTAATTTCCCCCTCCAAGGGGAAAATTTTTAAGAAGACATATGTACCATTTTTAGAAAAAGAAATGGAAATAAAAAAGGAAAAAAAAATAGGTTAGAGTCAGAGCGGAAACCATTCTCATGCAGCACACAATACTTTTCCATCAGAGCACCTCCAGGTTTCATATAGATTGAGCCCGTTCAGCGTCAAGGTCAGAAGAGAGACGTGGACTGAACTGCCTGCCGGAGAAACCTGGGACCCTGGGATCCCGAGCTAGCGGGCTCCTCTGGGGCTGGGGAGATGCAGCCGCCAAGAGCCCCGATGACAGGTTCAAATCAGGGCAGAGCGTGCACGCTTGGCACGATCCACCCAGGAGGGGAGAGCGCAAAGCCAGGATCCTGCAGTTATCACCGGCAACGATACACTCTCGGGATATAAACAGATTGACGGCAAGGCTCTTACAACTGAAGAGATGCCATCAATCAATCTTAAGGGGGAGGGGGGAGCAGAAGACAAATGAAAATGAAATGAAGCTAATTAAAAAAAACACATCAGCCTCCATGGAAGATTTCTTAGTTTTTCACACAGAAAACCAAATGACTTTCGTCTTAGCTTCTCGTGTTTATACACAATGGAGAGAAAATAAAATTCCATGATCATTACATGAGAGGGAAAGGCAGATCAAATTAAATTTCAGCAACAGAAAAAGAGAAGTCCAAACAAAAGCTGGTGCACTGGTCCTATAATATAGTGACTGTGTTTAGGAATTAACAGAAAACCATTTTCAAACGGTTGAGTTTCTAAACATAAACATATCCACCATACTTCAGAGTCCATTTTCTAAATGATGGATAAGTGACCTGCTAAAGGAATAAATTGAGGTTTAACAGGTCCATTTTAAGAGAGACTAAAACTAAAAAATAATAGTGACCTTTCAATATCAAATGCTTGAATTCGAAGATGCCGTTAATGTAACCACTAGTCAGAGCGGTGAGCAGGATATTGGTTTCTCGGTACTTTTTACTGGGAAATCATATCCTTCCACTAAAACCAAAGGGCTAACTTTGGGCGTAATGTTTCCTCAGTGGCCTGAGCACCCAGGTGAGGGCATCTTTAGAACCACTCCTCAAAGTCAAGTGTGCCCAAACCTTATTTAACAAAAGGCAAAAACTTTAGTCAATTTCCAAAAAAACCTTTTCAGAAAATATCTGTGTGGTTTTTTTTTTTTTAATTTGTATTTTATAAAGGGAAACAAATACAAATGGTGTGCCACTGACATTATTCCTATGAAGGCGTGTTTACAGTCCAGGAACTATCTTGCTGTCTTTATGTCCTTTAGTTTGATTTTGCTACTGGCTTGAGTCAAGTCATGGGAAGGGAAAGAAAGTGAGATTGTCTCCGAGATACATTATGAATTCCGTTCTTTACTACAGCTCAGCTCTGGCTGGGAAGAGGTCAGTTGCATTTACAATGTTCTGGCTGGGTTTCGAAATTACTGAAACTCTACCACTACTTTGAAGGAGTTGATCAAAGACATTCTGACCTCTTCACATGCCTGAATCTAATGGCATTTTGGGAAAAGTTAAGCAGCCTGAACTCTTTGAATTAAAAAAAATAATAAAGCACCTACAAGTTAATAATACCTTTCCTTAAAACATATCCCAAGAGTACTTTTTCTGATTTTTGTGGAAAGGTCATAAAAATCATCTCATCATCCCTCCACCACATTTTCATAAATAACGCAGAAATGGCTATGGGCCGTGATTCAGTAGCTGATGCATATACACTTTCAAAAATAAGTAGTATTAATAACTTGCACATTTTAATAGCAGGGAAAGGTAAAATTGTCACAGGGATTAATGCAGCATTCGAAGCTGTCACGCACTCTCAGATATAAAGGGCTCATTTTTTTTTAAAGAGAAAATGATTTTGCCTAATGGGCTGCAGATTTCTCTCCCACATCCCACCCCCAATCCAGGTGGCACCATGTGCCCTTATCAGTCCTCGCAGAGGAGGAATCCCAGAACATGAAAGCAAGCCAGGATGTGCTCCGCCCCGAGGCCCTGTTTACACATCAATATCCTTCAGAAATCACTTTCCAGACAAAACATGTCTTTTTCAAATATATTGCTTTCTTAAATGAACCTTCCCCAAACTAGCAGCATTGTACAGGATTCATCAAGAAGCCAGCTGAAGGAAATACAAGTTATACTTCAAACATGTCTGACTACCAAAATACACTTATGTATTATTATTTGAGAACTAAATTGTTCTGTGTTCTGACTTACAACAATTGAGTTCTCAAATAATGAATACATTTGCCTCAAGGTGCCAAAGTTCTCAAGCTGAATTTGAAAATCGTTTTCTGGAAAATCCCAGAGTAACCTGGATATTCTGATGGTGCACCTATGTACAAAAAGCACACACACACACAAGATACACACACACCTTAGACATCACAATACATTTCATCTGTAAACTATCAAGAATGCATCAAATTTTAAAATCTATTTGAATTTTGCTGACGTGCAAATAGCAGGAAATGTTTCTCTAGAATTCTCCATTGTGACTTCAAGTAGGGAAAAAAAAGGCTCTTAAGTATATAAATAGATCAACTTGTTTGAATGACTCCACTATTTAATAATTAGCAAGGAAAACTGGCTTTATTAGCTGTTTTTAAATTATGAGAGCACTATATTAAAGACCAGCTAAGAAAGAGATTAGATGTCTATAACTTAGTTTCCTTATGCTGGGTTCTTTGCATTTGTTTTATAATTGATTTCCTAGAGTTTAATTATTATCCGTGGACCTCAACAGTCTGAGCAGCAGCAATGATCCTTTGGGAACCTGGAATTGCAGAGATGAAGGGTTATTTAAAGTGTCCTGTCTTTGTATAAGTGATAGGAGGATTTGTTACTATATGTAGGGTGTCCCCCCAAAATGTATACACACTTAACAGCTGATAGCTCAATTGATGTTTCTTTCTTTTCAGTATTAATGAATGAATAATTATTCAAAGTATGTATACGTTTTTGGGTGACACCCATATATTCAAGAAAGTTCATATTACTGTTATGTCCTTGAGTTTGTGTTAACAGAGGAGGAACAGTAATATCCTGTTAATGAAGGGTAACCCCCAATGATCCCCACTCTTGGGATTCACTATCTTGTGTAGCATATCTCTCTCCTGGGACCATGGCCGGAGTATGGGTTCAACAGGATACAACAGAAGGGGAGGCATGTCACTTCCAGGATTAGGTTATAAAAGACTGTGTCTTCCATTTCAGGCCAACTCTTTCCTCTTGGGTCACCTGCACTGGGGGAAGCTAGTTGCCATGTCTCACAGACACTCAACAGCCTATGGAGAGGCCCGCATCATAAACATTGAGATCTCCAGCCTGTAACCTGCAAGGAACTGAAGCCTTGCAGCATGTGAGTGAGTCTGGAAGCACCTACCCACTCATCGAGCCTGCAGATGACTGCAGCCCAGCTGACAGCCTGACCTTAACCTCGTGAAAGACCTTGAGCCTTGAGCCAGAACCACTCAGCTAAACCACTTCCAGACTCCTGACACCATGGAAACCCTGAGATAAGAATTATTGTTTTTGTTTTAAGCTAAAAAATTTGGGGAATATTTTTTGTGCAGCAATAAAAAGCTAATCCAGGGAACGTCGGTGGTATGACTGCATTGTCTCCGTATAGAGTTATCAGATGGGGGAGGAAGAGTGGCCCTTAGCCTTTACAGGATGATGAAAGTTATAAGAATCAAATAAACACTAGAGACCTTTTCCTTAGAAAAATGCACATCTGCTCATGAACATAGCATTTTGCAGATGATTTCTGGGACTTCAATCTCCAAAGCAGTCTATGAACCTACTCTGAGTACAAGATGCCAATTGAAAAACCTCTTCCCTAAGAGATCAGGGGAAGAGCAGTGTCAGAAACAAGGCTGAATTAGGAAAGCCAGACATGCTGGCCACCAGAGCGCCCGTCAAAGGAGCTCACACCGCTACTCTCGCAGAGAGAAGAAGCCATGGCCTTTAAAGGAGGATGGCGAATGATCGCATGGAATGGGCTGGCTCGGCAATAGCTTGCCATTGAAGCTCTCTCACATGTGAGTCTGCTGTTATTTTTTTAAAATGTCAGTGCAGCATGTGACCATAGAGGCCTTAACCAGTTAACTGCCACGATATTTTGAATTTAATTAAAAAAGGTCCACAGCTTGCATCTGTAGATGCTTTATGGTGTACAAATGGTTAAACATCAACACTTGCCTCCAATCTTTAACCATGGACTCAGGTCCTTTACAATTAATCTGTTTAATAGGGTCGTAGGGAAGTCATGCTGACCCTTTGACCCCGTAATGACCTCTTCCTAGATGCGAAGGACAGGCAGGCATCAGCGATGCTCTTTTCTGTCACCTGGCTCTTGAGTGTCTGGCAATGTGGCACAACTTTGGGGAGAAAACAAGCATAATGTTGCTTGTACGTTGTCTGGGTGATTTGTATTTGCTTTTGAATTAGTATTTACTTTTGAACAGAAGTGTAGAGTAAAGAGGGAAAATGGAGAGAGAGAGAGAGAGAGAGAATGAACTGGTTTTCAGAAAAGTGTCTCTCCATGAAGGTCACCAGACACGAGCATGCCACCTCCAGGCCACAGGAGGCCTCCTTACACTAGCAGGACTAGCACAGATCCTCTCATTACTTCATTCTGGTACCCAGCAAACACAACTGAAGGCCTTCCAGGTGTCAGGCTGCACCATCCATAACTCTGACCATAATAACAATCTAGTCCACACATGTACAGAATCTTCTAGTATTGTACCCAAACATCATCCAGCTATGGCTACCTCCATCTCCGTCTCTTCCACTCTCCTCATTCTAGAGTTCCAAGCCAGAGTATTCACTCATCACAGTTTGATTGGGAGATATCCAAGAAAGGCAGAGGGGACCTGGGAGAGATGCCAGAAACCTGTATAAAGGTGAAGGGAATGGACAGCTAGTGTTGCTTCCTCTGCAGCTTCATGCTAAAGGACCCAGCACCGGCTGGAGGTCCCGGAACTGGCTTGGGCTAGAACCCACTGAGGACAGCAGGCCTCCTTCAGGCTGAGCACGGAAGCCTAGGTCACTAGGCTGGCCCTGAAAGAGCCTCCAGGAGCAAATGGCAACAGGGGGTTAGATGCCCCACCTGACTCAGTGGATCCGGAGGTGTTGGCCCAGTCTACACAAAGGAGCCCACACCTCTACTTCTGCAGACGGCAGACCCAACATGATAGGAGGCTGCCAGATGATTTCATGGGATGGAATGGCTTTGGTAATTGCTTGCTCTTCTCATTTTCTTACATTTATATCCAGTCCTTTTTTTTTGGTACCTATTAATTTTTACCTAATTTAATTGCATTTTGTTTTGACCAGAGTGAGTAACAGGGTTTAAAAAATCCCCACCACATCTTATTTGTAGAAATTTGAACAAAAGAGGTTGTTTTGTCATCATTCCCTTGAACTGTTTACAAAACTAATTTGATCTGAAATTGAGGGGGGGAATGAGTATCACTATTTGACTTTGCTATAATAAAAGGCCCGTGCTTGCTAAGAATGCAGAAAAAAGAAAGACAGAAAAAAGAAAGTTCTGTGCGTGCGTGTGATCAGCATACTCCGCTTTCTTTTAATTCTACTGCACAGTGTTAATATGAAAAAGACAGCAAGGTGACATCTATCTCCTGGCCAATATTGGCGTGAAGGCATCTCTTCAAACCTGGCACCTTGTCTCTGTACTCAAGGCCTATTGAACTGACCAAAATTATACCGCAGTTCCCACACCGGTCACATCCTAGGAACACGCGTGAACCCCTGGCTCCTTTTCCATCACTTCCCTGAACCCGGGCCTCTTCCAGAAACACCTGGAGTTTGCTGCAGTTCGATGTGTTCCCTGGCTCCAGCTTCCTTCGTCCCTGCCAGCTCGCTGTCTGGGGAATGAGGCTGCCTTACTGCCGATGGAAGGACCGCACTAAAGAGGCAATTAAAACAACTACTCACATCGTGTGCAAATATTCTGTCCCTCACTCTCTGATACTCCTCTTCTCTCTCTTCAATTGATTTACTTCGTCTGTCATCTCTAAATGGATGCATTCTGTTTTGCTGAACAGAAAAAAGAAATCAGGAGGGTTATCCAAGTCGAGTTGTTAGAAGTCTGCGGTTTAGCAACTGTCAGCGGAGGATAACAAATGTTCACTTAAACAAATGGAGCATGAAAAGTCTCACTCCTTCTGGTCCCTGAGGAAGCTGTGGGGGGTGGGCGGGGCATGTGTGCCGTGTGCGCATGACAAGCAATGCCAGGGCATGTTTGCTGGTTGCCTCCTTGCTGGATGCAAGTAGCACAGGTGTTTCTGAAACGGAAGTCCCTGGATGTGCCTCAGGTGTTCAGCCAGCTCAGCTATGTCACAGTTCACCAGTGATGGGCTCTGTCTCCTTTGCTAACCCGTGTGGTTTTGACTTCTTAGAAGGAGGCAGAGTGTCGGTAAAAATGGAAATGATGGCTAGATCAAGGTAGCTCAGGGAAGAAATGGCTTTGGAAACTTGGGGACTGGAGAAACCCAGCCAGGGAGTCAAGAAATAATGGGTGGGAAGGAAGATGTGGGCACTATTTCTCTAGATCCTATTTTATTTTTTTATTCACTGGATGACTGATTCTGGGAATTGCATCTGGCATAGGAAGCAGGAATTAAATTTGAAATGTGCTTGTTGATCGGGGTCAATATCGACATCTAAGGTACCATTCAAAGAACCCAGCATAAGGACTGCTCTTCTTCATCTAAACCACAATCTGCATCTCACCTACCCTCCCATCTTCGTCTTGCCATTCCTCACCAAATGCTCTGCCCTAGCCACGTTCATCCATCCATTCAACGAATCCCCACTCGGTACACGACACAGGCACATGTTTCAGAGTCAACTCGAGCCACGGAGGAGCTCGGAGGTGGGTGGTGGTGTCGGTGGTGGTGGGAGGAAATGAGATACAAATGATGAACAGCTTTCTTTCTTTCTTTTTTTTTTTTTAAAGTGCATCGGAGACGCACATACTGCCTTCCAGTGACTCACCGAGAGTAATTAAAATAATAACTTGAGTGAGATGCTTATTATCTTGCCCTTAAGGGTTTTAGAGCAAAGTCATTTTCAAAAAATCTATTCTGATTGTCAGAGACACAAAGTGTAATGGCATTTACATGACTTTCTACTGTTCTTTTTTGCATGTGAAACTTGTTTTCTTTTGCCATTTACTTAGTGTTCTCCCTAAATAGCTCTGGATCCCACACCATCTGAAGAAGAGATTTAGTAAAACATCTCCACCCTTATCCAGATACCATGAGTCAGGCTACCTACAACAGCACAATGTTTTATCACAAGCGAAATACACACACACACAGAGAAAGAGTTGTGCTACAGTTCATGCCAAACAAGCAGACAATTTACACAGACAATAAAACATGGGCAGGAGGAGGGTTGGGGGACTAAAACATGAACTTGGTTCTTTGCTGTGAAGACTGATTGTAGGGTAGTTGCAAAATCCACCTGTCCTCACCATAACAAGGTTTGTTCTTTACGGCTACACCGGGTGATCATCGGTCCGTTTTGATAATCCAGCTCAATTTGTGCACAACTGAAGGACAAAGCTGTAGGGAGTGGAAGGACTGCCATAGTTACACAGACATCTGCACACGCGACTGACAGAGCTTTTCCCAACAGCTTGGAGCCTGTGGCATCCCAACCCCCAACACATGCAGCAGGAACTGCGCCAAGCACCACCCATGCAGCCCAACACAGAGCCATGGCTAAAGCAACCAGGACGTGGGTTTCTGGCTCCCCATTGAATGCCAAAAGGGGAGGCAAGGCGGGCAAGGAGGTTGGAAAGAGGACGGTAGTATCAGAGGT
>NW_005369287.1:1424429-1469418 GCF_000412655.1 Myotis brandtii
GGTCGACAAGAACATCAGTCAGCCCACCTTCAAAAACAATGTCAGCCACTCTCAAACTTGAGAACCAACCTGATTGTCTTCTTTATCAATACTAGAGTTATCTCGCTTCAAGATAAACCGCTTCTGGGATTCTTCACCTTTTTCATCTTTTAAATGTTCACAAAACCTTTGCTCTGGTCTGCCAGCAAAGTAAAACATATCAATAAAAAAGTTTGGCCTCCTGTTTAAAGTTATTTCTTAGTGTTCTTTTTTTTCCCCCACAGTGGCATTCAACTTTAAAAGAAAAAGTTAACACGCGGTTTTGATACTAGAATCTCTGGCAATATACAGGTAAGTAATGATATGTCCCTTCACAGGTGTTGTTAGAATCCCTTTGGTTGGTTTGAATTCGGAGTATTGTTTTCTGCACGCTGCTCACCATGGCTGAAGTTGAAAAACTATTGTAAAGGCCTGCACATATGAAGTGTGTAGATGTCCCTGGAGTGATGTGGATCGCCATTACTTTTGAATTAAATCAAGTCCCCGCCCACATTCTGGAACAAATTTACATGTTTAGAACTTGGGAGTAACACATTAATTCATCAACGTTTCGGAAACTAGGAGAGACAATTCCCAGCATATCCTCCTGTTAAAGAATTTTTTAAATCTGAACTGAGAGAGGATCATTTATAAATTATTGCCTTCTTTCTCCACTGATAACTGTTCTAGAATCTGGCTCCAGGAGGCTCTGACATCCTTGACCAAGTCTTGTAAATCCGTTCAGTAATTGGAGAAACTGGAAATATTTAGTTTAAACAGCTTAATGACTGATTAGCAAGGGGAAAATGCTCCAAGCAGTTAAACCTTATTGATCAGTCAATTGATTTTTTTTTCGGTCCTCTTAATCATTTTGTATTATTACAGGAAAGCGCTCCACTTCCTTGTTAATTTCCCACAATCGTCACTGCACTTCTCAACGAATGACTTGGGCTTGGGTTCCTCCCCAGAGGAAGTGCTGGAATATTTGTCCTGGGGTTAGAAACAGTTGTTATTTATGACTCTCATTAAAGTGTCCCTGTCATATCTGATGGATTACTTCCGAAGCTCAGTGGGTTTTCTATCCCTACTGGGTTCATTATGCCTTCAGTCATTAGGAAGCCACTTCAAAGTATCTGTTGTTTAATATGGGTGACCAGTGATTAAGGGCATGCCACCGTTTCCTTATAGATCCAAAAATAAGTCAATAGCACTTAGAAAACAATGAATTCATTGAAGTATATAATTCAAATATTGGTGGGACTCATCCTTTCCTTAAATGCATATACATAAATTATACTAATAGTGGTGAACAGATACTAACAGAAAACTGGAATAATACCAGTTATAGCTTCTAGAACTCTGTATAATGCTTGCAAAATTGTACATTCTTTTTCAACCCTTGCAATACAACTTTGATGTATGAGGAGCAAGTATATTTTGCCTCTTTTACAGATAAATAAACCATCCCTCAGTGACATTTTGGCTCCAAGTTTATAGACTTGTCCACTGAGCCGCAGGCGTTGGTCTATTCACACCCTTGCAGAGCTATGATGCAGTCCCTCTCTGTTAATGCCGCACACAGTCGGCCAGGGGCCTTCAACCTCACAATGAAAACAAAAACCCTGCATCACATCATCTTAAAGATCAATGTAAACGTTTTCCACCATAATTACAATGTAGTGAAACATAACTAACAATCCGGATGAGCAAATGTGACAATGCTCTAACTAACTGAACTACCTGGCCAGGGCTAAATCTTCTTTTTTACATACTTAATCCTTAGTGCCTAGAACTGTGCCTGGCATATGGGAGGCATTTGGTTAAATAACTAAATGAATAGATGTATGCATGAATAAACATTTAGTCCAGCTGTATATAAATCAATGCAACTAAAGGAAAAGATCAACGGGTCACTGAATAAGATATGCAGTCATACAGTGTAAAATTATAAAACAAAACAGAAGAGAGTCTGGTTAGTAGGAGCATAAGTTCAAATTATAAGAAGATCATTATAAGAAGATCTTTATAAGATCATTATAAGATCTTTTTAAGATCGTTATAAGAAGATCTTTAAAAATCAAAACCGTGTTTCACTTTAAGGGGACCCAAAATAATCATGTTATTAAAGTTTTTAAAAATTTGAGGGTATCTTTGGAAGAGAGGTGGAAATAAGAATCTTAGCTTTTCTAGTTTGGGAATTCCTCAGCAGTGGTTCTCAACCTTCTGGCCCTTTAAATACAGTTCCCATGTTGTGACCCAACCATAAAATTATTTTCGTTGCTACTTCATCACTGTAATGTTGCTAGTGTTATGAATCGTAATGTAAATATCTGATATGCAGGATGGTCTTAGGCGACCCCTGTGAAAGGGTCGTTCAACCGCCAAAGGGGTCGGGACCCACAGGTTGAGAACCGCTGGTTTAGAGTGTCATATCTAGGAGAGAGCTATTCAAACACTATTTTTGAAATTTCATCTGCGTTTCTTTGTAAGGCTGATTTATTTGTTTTTCACAGCAGTACATAGTTAGGTAAAATGCTCCATCACACAATTAAAGGGTAGTCAAAGGAGCTTGTTCTAATCAACAATGTAATAGAGCAAGAATATTTCTTACTCTGATATAAATTATGCAAAGCACATTTTCCATAACTGCTTTTCAAATGGCTTGTTTACATTTTTTCAACATTAGAACCCAACATCCGAAATTATTAATCCACTTCATGATTTTCCAAAAATATTTTCAGAGATTATGAAGTAGCCATCTGAAGTATGCGTAAAGGAAATAAAATAAACCTAGTAAGATTTTTCCAGGTCGGTTTTATAGAGAACGATCCATGACTCTAAAAGCTAAAGAGCAATTTGCAGATGAAACTCATGAAAACTATAATACATAGCTGAAGTATTGCATGTGATTAAACTAGAAATTACTGATAATGTACCATTATTTTATACCTTTCAAAAATCCTTTTTATCACTAATTTAACATCAGAGCAATATTATTTCTTAGCCATAAAGTGAACGAAACCAAAATAATATATGTACCCTTTTTAAAAAATGGGAATAAATTACTTTGAATGTATCAATATAAGGATGTAATGCTAAGAAAAACTCCTCAAGGCTGCAAAATGTCATGGTCTTTATGAAGGTATTGATAACTAGAGTTTACTACTTATCTCATGGGCATGTGTTACAGGTGCTTAAATTTATTTTTTCTAGTGGATTTTAGTCCATGAGTTATTATTTCTAGCTTTCTCTGTATCATCATCAAAAAGCAGAAAATATTAATTTAATATTTTTTCTTGATGAAAAAAACTCTTCCCTTTAAATGTAAAACAAGGTTTTCCCACAATTCATAGCATGCATCCACTTGTGAAAGTCCTTGTTCATGCATGGTGGATAGCACTGGCATCCCCAACCAAACCTTTCAAAAATTAGAATTAACTCACCCTAGCTGGGTTTGCTCAGTGGTTAGAGTGCCCGCCCTTGGACTGAAGGATCCTGGGTTCATCCCAGTCAAGGGCATGTACCTCGATTGCAGGCTTGATCCCTAGCCCTGATCTGGTCACGTGTAGGAGGCAACCAATCGATGTTTCTCTCTTTATCTCTCCCCCTCCCTTCCACTCTCTCTAAAGATCAATGGAAAAATATCCTCCAATGAGGAGTAACAAAAAAATATTAGAATTAACTCCTCATTGTTCCTTATTAGACAGCTCATGAATTGAAAGGAAGTGTGGCTGAGTGAAATACTATGTAAGTCAATCAATCAATTAATTCTTCTAGTCAATTAATTCCAATTACAGTTAGAGTTCTCTTTGAGCTTAAAATAGATGAGCAGTTCTTATAATGATTTTTAAAATCTTTTTGTTCTAGAAGTATTTTCAATGGTTTGCTCTCACTGCCAGTTTCTTGAGGCCAAATTTATTACTTTTTTTCCTGTCTTCTCCCTCCCTCTACACACAAATGAAGAATTCAATTCTGTGACATATGGAGGTGTACAAAGACTTTGAATTTCATACTGAATAACTGAAAGATGGTCATCAATATGCATAAATATCTTAATAAAGAAAGGTTGCTGCACACAACAGAATAAAGATTTTGGTGGTGCAAGACATCTATCAAAAAGACTTAAAGCAAAACATATTAGAGGAATCTAAGTTTCCCTTAATGCTTTAAATTTTTCAGTTAAAATATTTACAACTGATTTTTTTCTTTAAAAAACAAAGCCCAGCCATTCTTCTTTAAGTATCTCACAATCTCCGCTATTATTTTGTCATTTTGTACTATTTTAGTCTCGTTTAAGTGAGTCTATACCTTATCAATCCAATATAGCCAGTGCTTCCTTTATTAGCATCTTTCAAAAGGATGTTCTCAATTCTCTACACCTTTGAAAAGTTCATTTTATTCTTCTCTATTTTGATTGTGTACTGTGTGTATAAACAGAGACATGCAAACTAGCATAGGATACACCCTGACCCTCCTCTAATATAAGGCTATTCATGAGCAACAACAAAATGAAGCAGAATATTCAAAGGCCACAAGGGTCAGTAAGACACCTCCTCTTAAATTGGTACCACTGCTCAGGCTCACTGGCCATGGGCATTAAGAGGCTTGAAAGTGTCAACCCTCCTTGACACAGTGATTCTATTTCTAAGACTGAAATCATAGGAAACAGTAATGAATTAATACACAGTTCCATTGATCACGGCAGCAAAACAGTGGAAATCCATGGTGGATTGATTAAGTAACTTAAAATATCTCCATATGTAATATGCAACTTTATAAAATGATATTCCATACTTTACTAACATAGAAAAGCAATTTGTAAAAGATGTACCATGACCAGGTTTGTTGAAACTATAATATATAATAATAACAACGCTGGTAGCAGTGATTGTCTCTGGATGGTAAGATAATGGGTAACTTTTACGGCTAACCTTTGATATACTTCTGATTATTATAATAAACATGTAGTTTTTCAGAACAACAAATTAACAAAAACGATTAGTTTAGAAAGATAGGAAACAAATTCGACAATTTCAAATTGGTTTGTATTTAATCACTGGATTATGAACAATGAAAACATTCTTACTTTCTGAATAGTTTCCAAATTTTCGTTCATGGCCTATATTATTTTATAATCAGCTAAAAATGTTTTATTTTGCCAAAGCAATTCTTAGACTTTCTGCTGCTCTGCTACTTTAAAAAATACCAAGATTAATTATGGTCCCTGCTTCTGGTCTTGGCTTATTACATTAAGACCTTCCAATATATATAATCCAATAAGCAAGCAAACAAATTTTATTGCTATGTCTTTGTTGATCTATATGCATAGAAACAAGCATTTACTAATGATAATAACTAGGTGATAGTGTCCAATCTCAACCTTTTTCTTCCTTTTAAAGGGAAAATCTAAATTATAATGATATAAAAAAATAAGAGTGATAAGGGATAAAGGAGAAAATGTGTAATTTGAAAAAGAGAAACAAATCACATGCAAACAAGACCTGGGATATTATATTATCTGTTTGTGAGTTTGGCCATTTCTGAACTGTATCAGCAACAACACACCAGCTGGATCTACTTAGCTTCACAAAACAGACGGAGCCCAGTATCAGCAACAATACTAAAGAGGCTTACACACCAGCTGGATCTACTTAGCTTCACAAAACAGACATATTGCTACAAGTGTGCCTATACATTGAGAAATTCCATAAATGAAACATTTAAAAAGAAGAAGGCTGCCCAGTCAGCGTGGCTCAGTGGTTGAGCATCAACCTATGAACCATGAGGTCACAGTTCGATTTCTGGTCAGGGCACAAACCCAGGTTGTGGGGCGTGCAGGTGGCAGCCAATCAATAATTCTCTCATCATTGACATTTCTATCTTTCTCCCTCAACCTTCCTCTATGAAATCTATAAAAATATTTTTTTAAAAAAAGATGGCTAATACTGATACTGTCTTCTCTTTAAGCTCTCCATTCTTCTGGTCAGGGCACAAACCCAGGTTGTGGGGCGTGCAGGTGGCAGCCAATCAATAATTCTCTCATCATTGACATTTCTATCTTTCTCCCTCAACCTTCCTCTATGAAATATATAAAAATATTTTTTTTAAAAAAAGAGGGTAATACTGATACTGTCTTCTCTTTAAGCTCTCCATTCTTTCATTTCAATATTATAGGAACATGATTAAAAATATTATATGAACTTTAAAAGGAAGTAGCATTAATATATTCAATGACTCAAAGCTCTACTCCCCACAAAACACCATGCATATTAGCACAACCCAACAACTTGACATAAAATGGACGTGAACTAGCATACTAAATGTAACATAGCAACAGTTTTAAAATTAAGCTAAGTTTTAAACAATTCACACAGAAAGTGCTGATTGGCAAGCCTAACAGAATGTGGCTTTTCAAAACACCCATTACTGTGTCTTTCCAGCTCTGCAGCTTACTAACTGTGTGACTTCTTGCAAGCTACTTAACATCCCTATGACAGAAGTGTTGTTTGTTTTGTTGTAAAAAAAAAAAAAAAGGAAAGTAATAATACTTACTTCAAAAGGCTTAGGGGGATTAAGTGAGAAACAGCAATGCAAGTAAAGTGCCAAGCCAATGCCAGGCACTAGCAAAGCACTCAGTAAATGTTACAAGCTACTCTTAGCACTTTTTACATTTTTCTGAGTAGCCTAGATCTAAAAGTCCACCAATGGATATTGAACTGACATTTACATTAGTGTTAACCTTAATTAGGATAGATCCAATCTATAATAATCAAATAATGGTTTGATTCATCAGTTCCAAATAAACAAGTAACCATTTTCTTAAAGTAACATGTTCATTGAAAGTTGCGGAATATGACTATTGTTTCTTAGCATTCAAGGCTTTTTGCTTGTATATACACTGAGTGGCCAGATTATTATGACTGGCCAGATTATTATGACCACCCCATCAGTACAATGAAGTGAATTGGTTATGCAAATAATAATAATAATAATAATAATAATAAAACCTTGAGGGTATTTGCTTAGGAAGTTTTCAATATTCAGGATTTTTGGAAGTGTCAATGAAGTACTGATGGGGTGGTCATAATAATCTGGCCGGTCGTAATAATCTGGCCACTCAGTGTATATTGTAGTGGTGTGTAAATAAGTATTCAATTTAAGCTTATATGCAAATATTATATTTTTACTTGCTGAGAAGGTGCAGAATGATTAGTGTATTTTAATTGATATAGAATTAAGTGATAATTTTTGTATGTATAAAGAAATGCTATGTGTTCATATTTCTGGGTTGAAGACCAGGAGGTTGGGAAGTAGGGATGAGTAAGTTTGGGGCTATGTCCCTCTGGGAATGTTGTGGAATCTAGAAAGGCTGAGAAGTTGGAAAGAGTCTGGTTGGGGCATAAAACATATTAGGTAGATATCCACTTCTCTTGGTAGATTCCAATTTATTGTTTGAAGATCTGTATCAATAATTACAGTCTAGCATTTAAGTACACAACTGAGTGGAAACCAACCACCTTTGACCAATAAACTACAACTTTTTAAAAAAAATCTACTCTATGCCCTAATTATCTCCTTCCTACGGCCACGGCCACGGTAATATGCTAATGGCCTCTCTCCACTAACAGAAATCTTAAGATTAGTAAGACACAAGACCAGCTGTTCATTGTATACAACCATGTTTTCACCTACAAGTATGTCCTAAAACTTTTCCTAAGTGCTGAAATGACTGCCAATTCCTATGACTTAGAAGCCATGAAGGAAGCTCTCAGGATCTGAGGCTCATTCTGCTGCCTACACAAGCACAGCTGTAGATGAAGAACCAACCCACAGCCATCTCGCTCCCTCCACTACTCTTGTATGTTTACGGCAATGCTATATATAGCATGTACATGTACAGTGAACCTTTTTCTAAACACAGATAATGTTTTTACAAACTTACACACACACAGAGTCCTGACCAAAATTATGTTGGTTTCTCAAATAAACTATAAACAAGATGGGCATGTTTCATAGTCTATGCTTCTTTTGTTGGCAGCCCGTATGGAACACCTGAGAAGGACTTTTTGCTTTTACAAGGTTTAAGAACACGGGCTTTGTCTCACTTCCAAGTCTGCCAGGACAATTTTTAATCCTGTGGGTTCTTTGGTCCCAAAGTTTTGTTGGTGTCATAGTTTTAACAATCACCGTAGTATAAACATTGTTGAATTGAGTTCTCTGTTCAGTTTTTAAAGTAATTAAATGAAAATTAGGATGTTGTAAGGAAATAAATGGGTACTGGTGAAAGAATAGTGTTTGGGGATCTTATCATTTCAGAGTATTTACTCTATTAAGATTTGTTGTTGTTTTCCTAATCTTAGGAGAAGAGTCATGGCTGAGGGCCAGGAGCAGTGGTTTTAGTCTTGGTCTTCTGTGAATTGAGTAGGTAAGAAAGATCAAGACACGAATCTCAGTTTTTGCTCCTGTAAAATGGTTCAGCTTTATCTACCTCGAATGTTGTAAGATTAAAAAAAATAAAAATTTAAAAAGTATCATTATTCCATGGGAAAACTTTGTTTAAAAAATGTTATAGTAAGAATACTAACGTTACAGAAGGCACATGCATATTTCATTTCCAAAATTAAGTGGGAAATCACACATCTGACACTCAAAGGCTCATAAATTATTTCAAGTGGGGAAAGGAATACAGCAAACATATTTTCTCTCCTCACTATATCTCCATGGTTTACCTATCTCATCTATACAACCTTATGGTCTCTGAGATATTTGAGAATAATAATATGAGAAAATATAATATTTGAGAGAAATGATATGCAGTTGGACCAATGTTAACATATGTCTTATTTTGAGCCTGAGTATTGATTAAAATACGAGGTTGTTCAGTAAATAAAACTTCATTGTTTTTCTGGAGAGCAATGCAATTCTTAGTTAGGTTTCTGATCTTTGACTTCAAGTCAGATGACTTTCAATGTTCTTCCTATATAAAGCGCAGAGGAAATTTCCATGTTTAGAACCGACAAGATGCCAATCAGCCACTCATGGATGTCCAAGAGGTACCTGGTCTTCTTCAGAGGACTGTCAAGCCAGCGTCCATATGAGGCTGCCACTCTGTTTATTCACAGCCAAAGGTGAAGAAATATAATAAACGTGAGAGGAAAGTACGGTGTTTTTTCTGTTTGTTTTGGTAAAAATGCAATTACTTTCAGGGAATGAAATGCCTAGGGCAGTGGTCGGCAAACTGCGGCTTGCGAGCCACATGCGGCTCTTTGGCCCCTTGAGTGTGGCTCTTCCACAAAATACCAACTTCTAAGCATGGGCCACGAAGTTTCAATCGCACTGTACGTGCATGTCCGCACATGGTATTTTGTGGAAGAGCCACACTCAAGGGGCCAAAGAGCCGCATGTGGCTCGCGAGCCACAGTTTGCTGACCACTGGCTAGGGGGTCAAAGACTAAAGATTCCCATTTTAAGCCTTTGCCTCTTCCGATATGAAGCAGAACTGATGTCCATAGATTCTGATGCACTGCTGTCCCTGATGCACTGCTGTCCACCCCTCTCTGTATCGGCCCACTGAGAAGGTGGGAGATCCCACAATCCTACCTCCTAGTGCAATAACCATCTGTCACTTCAAGATTCTTAACAAAATCACCTGGGCTCAACTGCTTCACCTAGAGAAAAGCTTTACTTGGTGCTAGAACAAGTTTTATGGTTCTTCTGATCCACCTAATAACCAGCTCAGCTGACCATCTGTCCTGGAACAAACAAGCAAGCAAAGTACTAAAGTCACTAAGATCACCCATCAAATACCTAGGTCTGCACTTCTTAGGAATCAGGGCATTGAGTTTTTGAGCACTAGACTCTGTTGGTGCCCCCCAAACCTCTGCCTTTAGACCACTCTTCTTGTTTCAGGGTGTCTGGGACCTGCAACCACTGTCCTTCAGTGGATTTGCTCTTTCCTTTCTTGCTGTGTCCTTTTAGAGTAGGGGATTTAAGGCAATGACAGTGGGTGGATGTGAAAGACAAAAGAAAGAATATTCAAGAGATGACAACCTTTTAACATACAAATTATCCGGGACTAGTTAGACAGTTACTCTGACATATGCAGAAACATTCCGATGCATGTGAGGTTTTGCCCTTGACTGATATTGGCCCTTTGGAAAGCACTAGTGCAAGTAGATGGTTTTTAGTCTCCAAAAGATATACCCTGGACATGAATCCTTTCTCTAGATTGAAGAAAAGGAAAGGGAGTGAAAAAATTATTTAATAAATGATCCATGAGCTGTTCTGGGCTTAAAAACATAAAAAAAATAAGCCAGAGAAAGTGTCGATCAAGGAAGAGAGACAAAGAGAAGGGTAAAACATCTCATATAAAAGCAGACTCTTCTATTTGTAGCATTTAAATAGTATTTATAAAACCACTGTTCACATTTTTTAGCCTCAATCTTGAATGTCAAAAAAGCAACATTATAGAGAGTATATGCATTATAAACACTGTTTGCAGTACCAAAATAGCTCAGAGCCTAATACCTCCGCCCCAGATTTCCAAGAGGCTCATTTGGTGTTGACACTTAATCTGACAGTTAACAAAGAATTCCAATCGAAAGCATTTCAAAGTGCTAGAGAGTGAAACCTATTTCTGGCAATATACTGGGGAAAGAGAGCTAGAACTAAAGGTTGAAAAACACAATATGGCGAATGTCACCTCAAAATCTCCATTCATGATCAACCAGAAAGCAGCAAATTCTACAAGAGAACAGATCTCAAACATGGCTACTAATATTCATGACTGTGTGATTGCAAAATGAGTGTGCATGAAAAAATAAATGCACTATCAGTATTGGTGGAAACTATATCAAACAGTCTAGTTGACCTATGGGCTTTTCTGTTATGGGCTTTTAGAGAAAGAGGAGAAAAACAAACGAAAATGAAATAGTTCCTTGCTTGCCTACTTTGCAATCACTGTGTGGCATCTGAAAGTCACAAAAACAATACAGAATGGAGAATTAAAAGCAACAACAATAGCAAGAACTCGGAGTATCTGATGGAGAGGAAAGATGTGAAGGATTAAAGGACAGTGACCTTTCCCTTTCTACAACTGTTCAAAACAGGAGGCACGTGTGCCAACAATCAAAGTGGAAAGCTGATAAACGCTAAAATGTATTTTGCCAGCAAAGTAGAACACAACCACAAGACCCGATAATTCTGAAGCTTCAAGGGCTCTTAAATATTCTCCACTTCCAACTCTCCTGCAGATGAGTAATTTAAGCCCAGAGAAGTGCTCAGTGTCCCTGAGATAAGAGCCAAGCTCAGCCTCTGATCTCCCAGTTTGTGCTTCTCCACTGTGACCTTCACTCTAGTTCTGCTGAGCACAGACTGGGCCTGGAGTCGAGAAAGAGCCTCATCTCCATCCCTTCCTGTCCCAATATCTGGTGATCAGAAAAGAAAGTGTTTTAACCGTGTTTCTTTGCTTGACACAAAATTTCACTTCAGTGACACAGCATTCCTAAAAACTATGCAATGCACACCATTTACCAAGCACAGTGTAAAAAAAAAAATGAAATGATAACACACACGTTCTAAGAGAATGCTTTACTTAGGACAGCTTTCCATTTCATATGTATTTGGCTTATAAAAGTGACTTGCTCTGTACTCAAAAGAGACACGAGTTCAAGAAAAAGACAGCTCCAAATGTCCAAAGCAAATAACTACTCATCTTATGCTTCTGGTGGGACCGTGGAAAGATAGTAAGATAGAAGCAAACACTGTTTTGAAGGAAATAAAGAAACAAACAAAAAAAACTATCCTCTTTTTAAAGCTAGAACTTAGGCATCATCTGGCTCAAAACTGTCATTTTGCAAGGGACAGACACTGAGCTGGCAGATTTTAAATGACGCGGTTCAGGCCACACAGCCAGTCAGTAAAGAACAGGGTCTTAGAGGCAGGAGTTCTACCTCCAGGTTTGCTGCCTTTTCTACTTGAGAAGCCGCAAAAAGAAATAAAAGGACAATTACCCTGCACATGTCACTGTTGTTTTAAAATGCCTGTGATTTTTAACTTGAGTTACGTTTTGCCGTAAAACGTGTCACGGTTTTGTTTATAATCGCAAGGGGTACTGATGGAAGGAAAGAAAATCTGTTTCAGGAGCTCTGTTAGAGACCAGGGAATAAATCCACTTCATCGCCTGAATTTTATAAACTTCCCTGGTCCTCCGATCATCCTCCCCAGATAAATGCCACACGGCTGCCGATAAGAGCGAGCGATAAAGAACACCGTGCATTTTAAATGTCACGTACTTCGAATTTTACACTGTGCTCTTACAAACGAACACAGACGAGAAGAGGGAAATGCTAACTAAAGGCGGCGAAGGGGCTTACATTCTCGTGCTGCTGGTCTTATTGATGATGACGGATTTCCCTGTCTGGTCCACATTGTGGTCCAACCCGAAGTAAGCGGCCACACGATGGACGAGCATCCTCTGATAGGAGGACATCTGAGGGAACTTTTTGTAATGGTTACTGAAAGAGAGGACCGAGACAAAGTGGGATCAGCGTTTTTGTTTCTGGCCCGAAGTACATTTCACAGGTACACACACACAACCATTGCTCTCTCATCCAAACCGCTTCATCTCTGGCATCACTTCATGTTCCCATTTTGAGACAAATTGTCCACTTATTACAGATGCATCGATTAGGCGACAATAAATATCTTTGTTTCCTAGTTGCACATTTCTCTCACCAAGGAGAACGCAGTGTCTGTTTGGAAAGGGCTCTGTTTTAGTCCAGGATACCTTATCGCCGGAGCCAGGCACAGGACAAACGATACGACATACTATGGGAGTGCAGACGCCTCGCTGGAGAGGTGTCATTACATGGTTTACAGTGACAGCGGCACAATTATTTCCAGGCATAACTGACTGCAGCCAGCTGGAGCCCATTAAAAAACTATCATAAAAATGAAAAGGGTCGCTTCTTGTTACAGCTACTCTATGCTAATCAGTGGGCCCCGGTTTATAGTCATTTTGTCAGGAATTTAACAAGCAGGAGCACACATGGTCCAAGCAACAATTCCCATTAGCATAGAGCTCCAATCGAATCTCCACTTAACACATCAGCAAACATATTAAATGTTTTATCCATCCCTAAACCTTTCCAGAGTGACTAATTCAACCCAAAGACCAAATTAAGATACATTTTACAAATTAGCCAGAACTGCCATTTAACATACTTGTTGTCACTGATGAAATCAATAATCTCCTGCTCCATTTTCAAGAGTATCATCCTATCCCTGCAAAATAAATGTGAAATGTAGTTTTTAATGTACTTTCCATTGCCAAAGAAAGACTCAAAAAGTTCATTTGGATGCATGAAATAGATTGTGGCTCCAAACCCTTATCTAACTCTTCTTTTGAATATGCTATCCAATACATATGGTTTCATTCCTCTTAAGATTATTTCTAAACTCACTGGTGAAATATTTTGTAATAATCGACACATTTGCAGCTTTCATGTTAATTAGAATATGCAAGGTATTAGGCCCATAAAGCACATCAAATAAATTGTATATTTTAAAATAATTGGAAACTAGAACAAAGCAACGCCCAAGCAGGTGGTTATATAACTGCATTGAAGCATAATTGGTTTATTTGATATTGATTTTCCCCCTCTATTTTTTCCCTTAACCCGTATCTCTTTGTGACCAGGAAAGCAGAATTTGTAAACTAGAACTTATTCACCCAGGAATTAAGACTCTCTATCAATAGTAAACATACAAATCCAGGAGAGGGTTTAAGACATCAGAGAAGGTGTCTATACTTTCCAACTCCCCTCTTAGAAGTACTTGGATCAAGAGTTCAACTATAATATTCCACTTGAGTCTTCTAAAAATAAGAGGTTTGTTTAAGAATTTACCTGGAATTATTCTTTAGCGTGTTAATCAGAAACTCATGTAAGTCTATGCCTGTAGAATCCGTGTATTCTTGGCTGCAATCTGAAACAAACAGCATGATGGAGTTGTCAGGAATGAGGGTGGAGGTAGTTGGAGTGAGGGATGGGGGTGGGGGAGTTAAAAGGTTTTCCCAACCTTTCCCGTTTCCCTCCTGCTCAGGTAAACTTTAAATGAAGCTATTGATATGAAAGATACATCTTTCAAATTGAGCAGTCTGACAGTCTACCAGTAACATCAGGATAAAAATTAGATTCAGGGATTGAGAACACCCGATAGATCCTGAGTGTGGCAGACTCAACCATCATGGAGGCACCTTCTGGGTGGGTGGTGGGCGGAGTCAATTATCATGGGTTCCTTCTGAGCTTAAAATCCGCAAGGTCATGACCTCCACGTGACAGGTACTCTCAACCCACAGAGAGAGCTCTGGAGTTGGAGACCTCAAGGAACCCTCTTACTCTTAAAACAGAGAAGGCAAAAAAAAAAAAAAAGAAAACGAAAACCCTAAGACTATCTAAATATTAATCAATACAAAATGCAGCAGGATAGTAAATATTTCTAAGTCTTCCAAATCTTTTGATTCTAGCTAAAGCTTAATTTATAAAACCATTTTAGGTTGCTGTATTTCTTTACTCTTGCATACACCTTGAATTTTAGATATTCAGCAGGGACTATAAGCAGATAATGGTTATAGAGCATAATGTTAGAAGTAGTTGCTATTCCTCAGCTGATCGAATACCCTATACTTTCTCAGTCTGCTGCGAAGCTATTTGTGGCATTGTTCAACTTAATTTAAATTTGTTTTTACTTTTGTTTTCTTTTAGTTTTGTACAATTCTATGTATGGCAACAATTTGAAAAGTCTGAATTGTAGGATTGCAGATTTAGAAGGACTGACTTTTTTGGGGAAAAACTTTATTGAAGTAGAAGTGTGTATATTTTAAGTGAGATATTATGTAGCAGTATATGGGTTGCACAAACCAAGTTCATCTGCGGCAGGTAAAATGTTAAGTGTGTATTTCATTGACATGGATACATACATCTGTGCTTTGGAAAGGATATCACTTGTGGACTGAGAATTGCTAATCCACTATCTGTCCTTAAAGATAAACATGAAAGTTAAGATATAAAACTGGGTACCATTGCTGTTCATCTATCTAAATTAATGGGACTAATAAACCTGAAACAAGAGCAAATTTATATTCATTGTTCCTACAAATTTATCTTTGAAAATAGGAGGTCCCAATGAAAATCCCAAAAAATGTGATCCTAAAAATAACCTTTTAGGCTACACAAATAATGACACCATGAACAGGGGGAAAAAAAATCAAGTTCACATCTTTTATACACACACACACACACACACACACACACACACACTCACAATTAAATACGGAGTTTGGTGGGAGGTGAATATGCATGTAAAATCTAGAATTATTCTATGATTCTTCATTTTTCTAAATTGAGTAAGTTAAGAAAACTTTCACATTCACCTTTTGATAACATTCTGATCTTGGGTTTTTCAGAGGATTTATCTTTGTTTTTATCCTTTTCTTTTTCTCTTTCAGGGTCATCTTTCCTAGATTTATCCTCCTCTTGCAGGCTGGGGAAACTGGAAAGCTGTAAATGAATTGATTCCTGTTGGGGGAAAAAATATAATAATTTAGGGCCAGATTTAATCATTTCTGTCTGGCTTCCATTCTGCATAGAGCTTATCACGTACAGGCAAATGAAAGCCAGGAGCAGTGTTGTTTTTTTTTTCTTAAATGGTAAAATATTCAACCTGTCAGAAAAATAATTGCCCTTGCAGGTGAATTAAAGTTCAGGAGTCAGTGGCAGGTCAGGAGAAACATCTCGCACTAAAACTTTGGCTCCCGATGGTTAACCTTAAGCAAGTTATGTTCCTGTAGATCACAACTCTTGTTTCCTCTACACGTTTACTGGTAAGCACCTAGGAAACAGTTCTTTATCAGTCAGCTTGCATCTCAGCCACGGCCATGTCTCAAACATGGCGTGGCTTCCATAGTTCTTTCCTATGAGCTCTTGTAAGGAGGAACTGGCACAAATACAAACAGACAGATGTTACGAATCATCATTACACATAGAACAGACATAAATAAACGCCCTACCAGCCAATTTACAAGAAAAAGTCTACTTTACCACTGTATCAACAATGATTTTTTTACTATTCAGAAAAAACAAGCTATATCATTGCAGGAATACTAGGTATGCATTATTGTCATACATGCATGGTTTACAAATGCCCCTAATAAGTCATCATAATGTATAGTTACAATAAGCATCGCCTTTTAGAAAGGGTAGAAACTAGAATTATATTTTCATTCAATTATATATAAATATTTAATATGAGTTTAGTTTTAGCATCAGTTAATCCTTTCCAAAATGTAAGATTCTCTTGGACTATTGCTTGGTATAAGATTGACCATGTATAGTATTTGCGCTGAATCCACTTCTGTATTTATTTATTTTGCACTGAAAATGAAGCATTTTGTATTAACTTGTATGTCAGCCATTTGGTTGATGGTATGTTCACTGTTTTGAAGAAGAATGAGCCAAATTATGTTTTTTAGTTTTATGACAATCCTATGCTATGATTGAAACGATGACAAATTAGTCAACATTAAGCCCACATGTTCTTATGTAAGAGATCATTTGCTGGGAAAGCTTTCTTTCACTAGTGACATTAAAATTTATGATGTAGGGGAAAAAATATTCCCAGTGACTAATAGTGTTTTTCACGGAAAACTAAACTAGTGCTCATCTACATGTGACTAAATGGGTGTTGTACATCCTCAAATTATGGCCAATCTGGGATTCTTACTGGTTCTTGGTTCACTTGTCTGATCAAACAAGCATAAAATCAAAGCCCTCCAAAGCCAATTTTCTTTTGGAGCAGGGGCTCCATTGTGAATTCATAGCTGGAATAAGAAGTCACCAAGACTGGAAAGACATGTGATACAGAAGATGAAACAGAATACAGTCTCATGATACATAGTTATCTGAGCTGATGTCCTGACATTCAAATATTTATTCTGGAGATGAACATGTAAGAAATATGTAAAACAGAGTGTTTTATCACTTGATTTGAGACCGAAATGTCTTAGTCCACAACGCTTCAGGCAGATTTTAGGGTTATGATTTGTTTCTACTTGCTAAGACAGCAGCTGGAACATGCCTGGTTCCGAAGACAGGAAGGGGGTGGGGAAGAAAATCAATGTGACAGCTGATTAGGTGGGAAACTGAGGGTACCAGGCCATGAAAGTGGTCTCATTGCTTCTTCAAAACCAACTGAACCTTCCAGCCTCCATACGTTTAAGTCTTAAATCAGAGAGGCTTAGAAATACTCATGTAAGAGCAGAGGCTAACGGACATTACTTACCAAAAAATGGACAAACGCATGCCATGTGTGGACTAATACTTTACTCAGAAAAACACCTATCTGTTCTATACAAACACATACATTATGGTGTTGAAAGAACACACAAAAGTGCTGTAGAGTTGGTAAAAAACAATCTGTTATTTTTTAATATTTTTATTGATATGCTCAATAATAAAATACAGGTGTTAATAAATACATCAGTACAGGATAAGTATATGTCCAACAACAGGAGAAGAATGATTCAAGTTGCAGTAATACACCGATAAAGAGGATAACATTAGAAAAGCAGAACTCCTTTAACTGAAGGACAGACTGAACCATCAACTATGGGTCTGAGATCAAGTAGTACAGGTAGCAAGATTTTTTCCCACGCAGGAAAATGAAGGCAGTTTTCCAAATACTGTGAAATATACAAATAGGGGAAGCAATACAATGCATACGCTGTATACGTCTGCCAGTGTCCTCTGGGATGCAGATCCCATACTTTGTAAGTGCCGGTGGTAGCTAATGAAGGCATTGCATATAAAGCTCAAAGGTCTGCTTCTTCATTCTCTAGAAGTCTAGCACGGCCACTTGCTTACATGTGTGTCTGGGTACTGTCTGGCATCTCCCTGCTCCCACCACCCCTCAGCCAGTCCAAAGAGAAGCTTGCAAGCTCTACTTCTCGCCTAGTCTTGGTTACTGAGCTTGGAACCAGTGGGAACAAAGCACCATTTGCATCTTATTTCTCTGCACCAATTGTATGGAGAAACTAGACTTAGGTCTAGGACGGGCACTAGGATACAGATGCTCTCTTAAAAAATTTCCTCCTGCCTGGCCAGTGTAGCTCAGTGGTTGAGCATTGACCTATGAACCAGGAGGTCACGGTTCAATTCCTGGTCAGGGCACATGCCCGGGTTGTGGGCTCAATCCCCAGTGTGGGGTGTGCAAGAGGCAGCTGATCAATGATTCTCTCTCATCACTGATGTTTCTATTTCTGTCTCCCTCTCCCTTCCTCTGTGAAATCAATAAAAATATATTTAAAAAAAAATTTTCCTCCTGGTACCTTGCCAAATGGGATAAAAGTCAGATTACATCTCTAAAGGCTGTCCTCCTCTGCCCTGCATCGGAGTAGGGGGACAACGGGGACAGCCCTTCTCCCGGAGTCTGTCTTTCTGCAGAGTTAACACGTGGCGTGTGCAGTACATTACAAGCCGTCAATCAACATTGAATAATACAAGCCGGGATAGTCACATGATTCCCCCTTTTCAATCTCCAGTAAAAATAGAAGCACAAATAAAATGCTGAAGGAAAGCCACACGTTTCTCAGAACCCAAGGAAAAGAAAGCTTGTGGACGAAACATCTCGATGGCCACTGAAAGGCAGCCTGCTCATGCCCCACGACAGGAGTGGCATGTTGAGAAAATGCGGCTGGGGGAAAAAAAGGACTCTCAGGACAAAATCTAGAAGGGTTTTCTTTTTGGTCCTTTTAAAGAAAGTGCTCTCAATGCTCTCTGTGACCATGAGGAGAATGTAGAGTATTTCAATTAAAGTACAAAGAGAAAAGCAAAACAAGACCAAACAAAAATAATGATATCTTAAGTCAATGTTCCCTCCCCTGGGCTCAGATAAATCATTTCACTTTTGTCTTGACTGCTCTCAGCCTCTGATAAAATAAGGGAAATATCAGCAGCAAGACTATTTTAATAAAAGCTAATACGATGCCTGCAAGGCAAACCAAAATCAAGGTGAGGTGAAGTTGCCCGTTTTTGTCACAAAAGGGTTTTGCTGGAAGTTGAATTTTTAGAGCCTAGTAGCCTTGCTGTAAGTTCGCAACGCTCACCGTGAGGCTATGCAGCAATACATGTCTCTAACATTAACTTAAATTCACCACCAGCTCAGATTCCTTTCTGAATCGTTTTTCCAGTATTGAGACATCTCCACTAACAGCCATAAAGGTACTTCTCCAAAGTTCAGTGCACCTTTTTCTCTATTTCTAACGTTTGATTAGCCAAGGGTGTGTTTCTTATAGGCAAATGCATTGGGGGGAGGTGAGAGGTAAGACTATCCCGTAGGGAAGGAGATGGGACACTTAGGTCTGCATTTGGTTCAGTCTTATCAAGAGAGAGCCTTTGAGGAAACCCAGCCCTACCGGGCTTACTTTTTAAGTTTTAATCTAAATTCTTTTGCATTCCTTTCCATTTGCAGTTTTCAGAGGGTCTGGAAAACAAACAAACGTAATAATACTCTGTGACAAACCTTGACACTAGTTTCAAACGTCTCATACACAGGGGATGAAGCCAGAGAAACACTTTTGTTCTTCAAATGATGCTCCTTCGCCCCCAAAACACTGTCTAATGCCAAATTCATACCCATGCACACAGAGGTGGGTCCCGTTCGTGCAAGTAACCATAGTAACGGGGGGTATACCTGATCTTGGAGACTTTCCCCTGCGGGTCTGGCTGAGGATTCTTCACAGACAGCAAGACTGCGGGTCAGTTTTCCTTTCCCTGCTCCTGACTGGGAAGGGGAGAGAAGAAGGGGTGGAGGAGAAAATAAAGAAAACACACACAGAACATTCTCAGGCCGCCAAATCATCTCCACCTTCACATGACCATCGCAAACCAGATCTTGGTTCTTAACAGACTGCTCAGCGCTGTCTACGTTGGCTCAAAGCATCAGACCCCGGGGGTGATGGGCACAGAGGTGAGGGAAGACGTGAATGGATGGATTTAAGGAATTCCTCCAGCCAACTGTGCCCACCACATTGGAAACACAGGAGGGATGAATCGCTGCCATTTCATGGAAATGCCAGAAGATAAAGGTGACAGAAAATAGTCTACTGAAACGAAGCTGGGAGGTGACTTAACTGAGATGCTTAACAGAGATGACAAACGTGTCCTAGACACCAGCCCCTGTCTGCTTCCAGACGGAAAGCAGTTGGGAGGCTGAAACATTCACCCCGAATTTTCCTTCCACTGAAAACAAAACAAGCAGCTGTTTGCTTTGCAAAGCATGTCAAACCTGCAGGTGTGAACTGGGGACCAAATGGGTACACTGCAGCTTTGGGAACCCTAAATGCTCTCATGGAAAAGCACCCAGAGCAAGAAAGGAAGGGAGATGTGAACATGACCCCGCTGAAAGCAGACAGCACCGGCACAGCCCAAATCTACCACAATCCCTCCACACAGCCCTCTGAATTGTCAGCAAACCCGTTAACTCGGGTGTCAAATATGCAACTGATACCCATGCCACCAGGTCTATGTAGCATCCCCAGGACCCTACCTTGGACTTTCTTCTTTCTTGGTTCTGAGCTGCCAGCCGCCTCTGTGTGTTAGAAATAAAGCAAAATAAAAACAAACAAACCGTAAATGAACAATGAGAGAGAGAGATGGCGGGGGGGAGATAAAGAGAGAGAGAGAGGAGCAAAAAAAGGTGTCACTACAGTGGAGAAATCAACAGTGAGAGCCACAACGGCACTGTAGGCACTGAGAGGACACCTCCTTTTCTAGCTCCCCAAACTTCTGACCACTGAGCTTTCTGCTCTCTGGTTTGGCAGCTATTAGAGAGAAGAAAGGCTGGCCTTGAAGCTTTGGGCCATTATGTGGTTATCTGCCTTGGCTTGCTGGTAAATACAAAGAGTTAACACGTTGGTAGGTTCGTTCAAAGGAAATCTATACAAGCTGTTTGCGAGTACAGTTTGTTTTTTTCTCTACGGAACCTTTTCCCCCCTCATAACTCAGGATGTATTTAATCATGTCACCTTCTCAGGATTTCAGTCACCTTCATTTCCATTTCTACCCCTCTTATAGTTCTCTATCTGTCCATCCATCTCTCTATCTCTCCACCTCTGGCTGGGAATTCTAGGACTTGGGTTTGCTCGTTCATAAGAATCTAACCTGAGCCCGCCTGTGACGGTCAGCAGAGCTCACATCTTTGATTTTTCCTAGTCTATCGTGAGCTGAGTCTTCATCTTCCCACCGAATAGCAAATCCATTTTAAAAAACTCAGCTCGCCTAAAGCTGCCTGGGGAGAAGCCTCCCCCAAACGCCTTGAGGTGGTCTGGACATTAGGACGGTGGTGCTGTGTGCAAATTCAGTCGCTGGGCCATTCTGAGCACCATTTAGTCAGGGGCAAAATGACTGACCGATAATTGGGAAGGGAGAGGATAGCCTGATGGATCTCCTAGCCATTCTCCTAGTCAAGCTCTTTTGTAGAAAAGAAGAAAGCAAACCTTCACTGCAGTCTAACAAGGAAGAGCAGGAGCTGTACACCATGGCCTGGGAAACGGTTTCCCCCCCTTACCTGCAGTTCCAGCTTCTCCTCCTCATCCAGGCTCTCCGACTTGACGATGCCGTTCTCCGGAGTGGTCCTTTCCTGCTCCGGCCCGCCTTCCTCCGCGATGGCCTGACTCAGGTCCCCTGGCTCAGACATCCTCTCAGACGCAAATGAAAATAGCAAGCTTTGATGGCCTGCAAGGTCAGGGGGTCAGAAAATCCGGTTAGAGCCGGGTGCAGTATTCCCTGATATTTTTGAGATATTTCATTCCTCCCTTCACATCCTCATTCAAATGCGCAGCTCGGGCAACCCTGCCACTTTTATACAAAAAAGGAGACTGAAGCAAGATGCCACCCGGCACCCAAGGCAAACACGGGAGGCAGAATTGGTTGCCCTCTCCACACCCCCACCCACCAACACATGCCCTGGTGGATGCCCCTTGCCATCAAAACGGGTAAGCAAACCAACAGAGACACATACTGGCAGGCCACTCACAGTCCCCGGGACCCACTACAAAGCAGAAGGAAAAGAGAAAGAGTCTTTCTCCAACTGTTGCACGGATATCGCCCTGCGCTTCTGAGTCAGGAGGTGGTACTGGTGTTCGGCGGCGCCTTCAGGATGACTCAAAAATGATTTGCAAGTTTTCACCGTAGACACACTTTTCTAGGGTTAAGGAACCGGTGCACTCGAGGGGCAAACATCAATTTAAGAGGCAACCATTCAGTATAAACATAGGACCTAGGCTGGACAATAGACCTTTCAGGGCCAGAAAAAAACTGGCTACAAACTGACAGCGACTTGATTCAAAGCATGAGCCCTCTGCCCAGCTGGTGCCTGAGCCCTCTGCCCAGAGCCCGGGGAAAGGAGTCTCTGGCAGCAGCTCTGGCCCTGCACGCTGCTGCTCCAGGCTCACAATGGACCACGGCGCCGGACCAGGCTCTGGAGATGGCTTGTCCAAGTTCAAGCCTGTTTGTGATTTCTTTCTTTTTCTCTGACCCCTGCCTGACACTTCCCTTTCTGATGGGCTGCGGTCAGAAGAGGCTCATGAATAATTTAGCACTGACTTTCTCCTTGGTTTCTTTTTTTTAAGATGTGAGCAAAATAAAGGAGGAAAGAGAGAGGGAGAGAGGGAGAGGGAGAAAGAGAGAGAAAGAGAGAGAGAGAACGGGAAGGAGAAAGGAAAAAGAAAAGGAGAGAAAAAGACACTGTAGCCTAGAAAGTCAGCTTTTTTTCACAAACATTCCACAGCAATGCCGGTTCTGTTCCCAGTGGGGACAATGGTAATTAGTATTGGACAAATCCGTGTTTGGATACATTTCCTGGGGAGTGTTTAATTACCATTTGCTAATTCAGTATCTTGATTTCCGGCAGGCTATAGGAAATATGAGAAACAGCGAAACCACGGCAATTTCTGTTGCAAATTTGCTAAGAGCCACCATGACTGGACAGATGGTAGCTAATGATATCCTTAAAAAACACTGGCTCCTTTGGCAAAGGATTGTGGGAATGAAAAGGGGACCCAGTCTCCTAAAGGCAGGTGGTTTGGGTCTGTGAGTGACTCGTGAGGCATGCTTTTGGGTCCGGGGAGGTTGTGGGCTGTCCCCTCCAGTGCCCTGTGACTGACTTCTCTTCTTTCCTTGAAACTGGGTATGCATGTAGTTGACAAAAGAAAAAGTTCTGTTTCCCGACGGCAAACAGCTTGTTTCTCAGTGTACGGGGGAGGGGGAGGAGATGGGACTTCTGTTGCCCTAACTTTCTTTCAGAGCTTTTCAATAAAAATCAGAGCGTGATCAGATTTCACATGGAAAATGGAATGAACACGTTGGGTTCAATTTCACAAACGAGAAGCCAGTTGAGTCCCTAATACAGATCCCTGTCAGTTCTGTTTACATTGTGTGAACTGTGCAATGCAAACAGGCGCATTTATGTAACAATAATAAAACACACACACACACACACACACACACACACACAAAACCCACAGGTGAGATGACAGCCAAACGAACGACTTAGTAAATCCGAGATGACAGCCAAACGACAAGACTTCTTACCTTTGGCACAGAATTCCTGCTGTAGGTCTCGGTGACTTCACTAGTGGCTTCTGTCTTTCTGCACCGGGAAAATCCACGCAGATCAGAGGCAAGCGGAGTCCCATGTCCCCATTAACAGTGCGGAAGGCCCATGGCCATGCGACTCCCTCACACAGTGTGACACATCGTCAACCTGAAAAGAGATGGAAAGTCAGTGCCGAGAATGGCAGTGAGCATGGCAGGGTGAAGGGCGAGAGGGACAGGACCCGGGTCCTAACACTAATGACCGGCTCCCAGCGCAATCCCGTTCACAGCTTGCTCCAGCTCCACCTGTCTCAAGCTGCCTGCTTCTCCTCTAATGAAGGCTCCAGCCGGCTGTTCAAGTCAGCGCGGCACCCACGCAAGGAGCTAAAATTAACAATTGCATTATGCACTGAAGATTACTCACTTCAATTTTAACCTTTTTTAGTGAAATCTCTCACTTTATATTAAAACAACAACAGAAAAAAGGCCACTCAAGCGCGTGTGTTCGCCTCAATGAGAATCCAGATCACCTGTGAGCAAAAGTCTTGCCTCCTCTTTGAAAGCCAAACCTTGGTCTTCATTACAGATCCCGATCCTTTCCCTCACTGTTGGTTCTGGGACTCCTTCCTTTATGAAAGTTTTCCCAGTGGAGTGCAGGCAAAGATTTCGATTCTGCGGAGGCATTCTCTATCCGGTGAAGGACCAAGAGCACCCTCCCCAGGGCACGGGCAGAGAGAGCTCTCTCCGCTTGCAGTTTGGGAAGAGGCATCCCTGATATGCCTGTTGCAGGGCAAATGCAGCCTCTGCGGACCCCTCCCTCCCCAGCAGGACTGCCGCCGCCAGCTGGGCATTCTGTTTGACAGCAAAGACACGCTGTCAGAGGGAGTCCACAGATTTGCAGACTCTGAGCCTGTTGAACACTACCCATGCTCGAACTCACGTGCGCTTTCTTTTTCTCATCACTCCTACAGGAGCCCAGGCAAAGACGGCGTGAATGCAAACAGAGAGACGGAGCCCTCAGAACACTTGCCAAAACCAGGCTGTCTCTGCCGCCTGCCTTTCGCTGCAATTCCACTCTGCTGCATACCTGCTAATTCCAACAGCATGCACGCCTCTCCCATCGTATATCCATCTTCGAGAACAATAACTGCATCTCCACTAGTTAATCTGAAGTCCAGAAACCCTCTTGCCTCCCTCCCTGGTCCCTCGCCTCCCAAGTTCAGATGAGCACAGGTGGTTCCTCACTGGATTTCACTGCGGCTATGTTAACAACATATTGGGTTACAACGCCATTTGTTGTGCAAGAGAAAAACAACTTTTGAAAATGCAATCGCTTCTACAGGCAATCATTTCTAGCTTTATGCGTGTTTCATTAAAACGGATAATTTGGCTTTGAAATAATGTTTCTTTTTTTGGTTAGAAATTATACAGCTTCTTGAGAGAGAAGCGAACATTCATTTAGGACAAAAATGATTCGTTCATCAACAGTCATTTTAATTTTTCAATTTGATCAGCTTCACCATGGCTACTTTGACTAACACTCAAATTAAATAGTAGTCAACATGGCTTAAAATCAGAATCTGTTTAAGTAACCAGCCATTATCAATTGTCTTGGAATAGACACCACATGTTTTTTTTAATTCTGTTTCCATTTCCCAAAGAAAATGAAGTGATCCACAATCAACATCACCTTTTGCCTCCTTTCTCTGATGCTCATATTTGAACAGTGGCCTTTAATCCAACAGGTGAATGGCAGTGCGTTTTTCAAATCTAAACCTAGTCGCATGATTCCAGTCCCAGTAGGTGGATGCAAGATATACTTCTTCCCATGAAGAAACAGAACAAACTGATATCCACTGAAACCAACTCAAGGCGTGAACAGCCTGGATATACTGGTATGTGTGTGCGTAATTACCAGGACACGTTTTGAAATAGCACTGAGCTCTGAAGCCAGCGAGGTATTATTCTTGCATGCCTGAATCATAAAGTCATCATCTACCAGGATAAAAGTGAATATGGGCATATGGGAATGAGCAGAGAGTAACATATGGATCACAAATATTTTTGTAACTGATTAAAATTGTTCTCTTTGCTAAGAAAGCAGTGCCAGGAATTCAACTCTACTCCCAGCTTTCTGTTCACCAAACTAACCCAACTCTTCTAATGCCATTTCATCTTAAACTGTTCCCATTTCTCCCATTTTCACAAAGAAGCAAAACTATCTTTAACAAATACCTTTAATCCAACATTTAGTTCATAGATATCCTGGCCAAATTTCAATTGTTATAGAGGGGTGGAGGAAGAAAAAGAAGACACTATACATAAAATCAAAGGTACTGCAGTTCTTTCAATGAAAGTAATATTTTAACCATAATTTAAAGCAGTGATTTTTCAACCGTTTTCATTTCATTGCACACATAAACTGATCACTAAAATTCTGCGACACACCAAAAAATATATTTTTTGCTGATCTGACAAAAAACAAACAAAACAATGCCCCTTACGAAATAGTCAGGTATTGCATGTTTAAAAAATTCTTGTGATGCACCCATTGAAAGTCTCTGATTTAGAGGATGGTATTTAGTCAAGGTAGTTAATCATTTGCAAAACAATTGTTCAAAAGTGCTTGCAGCTATTTAAATGAGGAAACTAAGTAAAATCATTACCATTTCACCTTATATTTTTGCTGTTTCTTATTTCCTCATCTTAGTTTAGAGTTGAAAATAGTAGCATTTATGGGGTTGTGGGGATGAGAAAAAGAGGGAGAGAGGAGAAAAGTACAATGCAAAATATCAAATATTCTGTCTTTCATCACCACCAACAAAATAGATGTGTTCTTTTCCTTTCTCTCTCTCTCTCTCTCTCTCTCTCTCTCTCTCTCTCTCTCCCTTTCCCTCTCTCTCTCCCTCTCCCTCTCTCTGCATGTGTGGCATATATTAATCTCTGGGCTGTCATGTGGAGAAAGAAAGATCAAACTTGATTCAGATTCCAACAGTAATTTAGTTCTCAGGGGATAGCTGAAATGGGAAATTAAAGTTGAATTCTATTAGCATGTTGGAAGGGTCACTTTTCTCATTTTTTTTTTTTACTAAAAGTTAACACAGGACGACTAATCTTATCCCAAGGCAGTATTGGTACTTTGTGATGAAACAGCATAACCAAGATTTAATCATTTGAATGACTGAAATGTTTCCCTGCTATGCACTGTTCATTCTTGTTCTAGCTGGTCACAGTTCTTCAAATGTAAACCACTTGCAAATTGTGGTGATATTAGTGATTTGCCAATTTGCCACATGTGATGATATTTAAGAGCTGCACCACTTTATAAACCTAAAGACATCCTATTCTCCAAACAGTATTCTGCTAAAGCTTTTAAAAAGATTAGAGATGTGTAAGGTAAAAAGCAAAAGAACCAAACAAAGTAATTGGAAATGCAATTCTTTCAGAAATAAGAGCAACCATACTATGAACAATGTACAAACTAATCTCATCAGCAAGTTTGAGAAAATTTCCCCAGGTGACAAAAAAATCAATAAGAAATTTTCAGATAGATTTATTTTCCCAAAGAAACTGTTCTTCAATACAGGTACAAGTAACACTCAAAGAGGAGCTCTACCCTTTAGTTAAACTCATTTTGGTCAACCCAACGCACAGGCATTCTATTACATTATTAAGCCTTGGTGTTGCTACAAAAGTTAGAACTAAGGGGGAAAAGCCTACTTTTAAAAACACAGAACCCAGTAATTCCACTTCTAAATATATACCCAAAATAATTAAGACACTCGAACAGATGTATGTATACTAATGTTTATAGCAGCATTATTCATAATGACCAAGAAATGAAAACAACCCAAGTGTCCATCAACAGATGAATGGATAAACAAAATATGGTATTTGCATACAATGAAATATTACTAAACCTTAAAAAAGGAATGAAATTCTGATACATGCTTCAATATGGATGGACTTTAAAAACATTATGCTTAGTGAAATAGTCCAGAAACAGAGGAACAAATATTATATGAGTCCACTTATATGAGGAACCTAGAATAGGCAAATTCATAAAGACAAAGTAAAATAGAGATTACGAGGGGCCGGAGGTAGGGAAGAAAAGAGTTATTGTTTAATTGGTATGGAGTTTTTGTTGGGGATGATAAAAAAAAGTTGGGGGTGTAGATGTGGTGATAGTTACACAACATTATGAAAATATTTAACGCCACTGAATTGTACATTTCCGAATGCTAAGGTGGTAAATATCATATTATGTATATTTGATCACAATAAGAAACCTAGAAAAAAAACACTTTTATCTTCCTGAATACGATATAAATTAGGGATAAGAAAATCAGTATACATACAAACAGATCAAAGGCAGAAATGATAGGACTACTTTACAAAATTTCCCCTGCTATATTGAGAACACATACTTGTAAAGACAAGTTTTATGCATGTAACCTGCCCAGGTTTGTCTCTGGCTCTAACAGATACACAATACATGGGACCCTCAGTAATCTCATCCTCGTTTTATCCGTCTCATCTTTTATGATTCAATAAGCTTTGCCGTTTAATCATCCAATGTGGAAATTGCAAGAATAAAAAGGTGATGTTCAGAAAACCTTCCACTGCATCTCTCCCAGAGTCAATGTGTGTATGACCAACGTGTTCTCATCCACAAAAGATAACAGACACCATTTCTAACTAAAAAATACAACATGATCAATTTTGATGCCCGGAGCTTACTCTAGGCAGAGTGCTGCTGCCCTACAAACCTCAGGATGCCAATAACCTGGGAGAGAGGGCTGGATGTGAGAGAGCAGCTGACCAGCAGCTTTGTCCCATCACTGCCCTCCCCCCTTTTTTTGCATAGTTTTTTTTTATTTTTATTGCAGATAAGGAGAATCTGCAATAGAATCCATGCCACAGGGAACAGGGCCAATGGCCCTGCTGCCATGTTAGAATATAAATCAAATAATCTGAGAGAGCATTGAGGATTTTTAAAAAATATATTTTTATTAATTTCAGAGAGGAAGGGAGAAGGAGAAGAAGAGATAGATACATCAATGATGAGAGAGAATCATTGATTAGCTGCCTCCTGCCTGCCCCCCACTGGGGATCAAGACAGCAACCCTGGCATGTGTCCCTGATCAGAATCGAACCCAGGACCCTTCAGTCCGCAGGCCGATGCTCTAGCCACTGAGCCAAACTGGCTAGGGCTGAGAATGGTTTTGGTTCAACTATGTGACCACTGGGACTAGCTCCAGGATTTTTAAATAGCCTCAACTTTCACAACCCCCGCAGGCTGATCACTACCTCATATATCCTACCTCATTCTACTAAGAATCTAGGCATGACTTGTCCATACACAGGGTAGTCTCATCAACCTCCAGATTGTTGCAAACTTAAAATAACAACAAAAAACACAGTGCAAGTACACACGGAACCGTAGCTTTGCAGAGAACCTTGAAATCAGCTAGTGTAGCTAACATTAAATCCAGTGACTTGGACAAGATTTACAACCAGATAGTGACAAAGCTGCCCCAAATCTTTTCATTTTGATTAGGGGTCAGAGCTCATTTTAATACACTGTAGTCCTCTACTGACGGCTCTATTAGAAATTGACCAGGCTCACCTAATCTATGCAATCAATCCCCAGGATATTGCAAGAGAGCCCCACACGTTGCTTTTCACTGGACCACTATCTTCCTCTCTCACGGCCAGCAAACACTGCACAGAGGCTGCACACACACACCTTCTGGTGTATGTTTCTTCTCTGATTTTATCTTTAAAATCATATGGACCCATCTGGGTTTCTAGACAATATGTTCGGTCTTTCTCTGTGAAAAATCCAGAAAGCCCATAAACCATAAATAGCTATCAGAATGTCCTAAAGTTACCTGCTGGCTACTACCCACGTTCCTTCCTCCACCTCCAGACCCCACAGTGCCCATCTTTCCAGAGCCCACACAGGAATTCACAGCCCTGCATGATTTCCAGGTAAAGTGTACCTGGGGTTGCAGAAAGGCATTTGGAACAATTAGACTCTCTCCTGGTGCCAGAATATATGTAGCATTTAGAAATGGCTGTCCTCTAATCCTCAAGAGAAATGCCGGGATTTCAGATATGTGAAGTAGCCTCCACATTCCAACTGTAGCCAAAACGAAATTTTCCAGGAACGTAAATAACACTGCAGGCATCTTGTTGATAATAATTCCATATGACTTTGTTGAAACAAAAATGTTCCGAAATAGCTCTTCCAGGCATCCCACCGAGTGATGTACTTATTGTAAATATCCCCTCAATGTCCCTGTACTGTGACCTCCTGTGACCAGCAACACTATTTTTAGGCATGGGAGGGACCATCAACTGAAATGATACTTTTGCTCGAACCTTATTAATCTCACGGATTCATTCAGTTCATTCCTGTTCAAACAATATTTTAAAATTTCCTCTTGACCTGGACACCAAAAATATAATCCGCTATTTATTTTCAGATACTTATATTGGCAACACCTTGTCATGGAATGAGGATTTATCACAAAACGCATGTTTTCAACTCTGGCTTAAAGGATTAAAAATGATTTTTAAAAATCATCATGGAGAGAAAAGGCACTTCTAAAGGCGGGGGGTGGGTATTAATTATATTCATCACATTTGACATGAACTCTTTCTTCCTTCCTTCCTACAAGACGTGAAAGAGGCATCTGCCATTTCAAAAACAATGAAACTTCACAAACGCGATGCTGTTATAGGTGCAAGAGTGGGGGCGAAATGTTTGAGTTATTCAAACCCTTTCTTGCAGAAAAGAGGAAAGGAAGAGACATCCAGATGAAATGAATAAAAGTGAAGATGAATTGGTAAATTATTATTCTGTCAGATTTTTGAAATGTGATAAAATTTATGGCTCCCCCCCCCCCATATCTAAATTAGGGAAATAAGAGGTTCCCCTGCTATGATGTCTTTATTTTCTCTCCCGTCAGTGCTTGGTATTTGGTCCGACAGCATACAAATATTTCACGCCTTCATACTGCCTTTGCAGAATTATTGTTAGAGATCATTACCGACCCTAATCAAAAGGAATCAATGCAGGTTTAAATTACCCACAATGACCTCAGCTCTTCTTCCCACCACCCCCCCCACCCCGGCCCCAACAGTAGGCGAATGAAAGGTTTTCCAGAGAAGCAAAGAAATCGAGGAAGCAAAGGCACTTCCCCAAAATGAAAAGCCAACATTTGGGTCTAAAGGCTCTATGACCATAGGAGGTGTGTTCCCCAGAGGGAGAGAGAAATTTAGCAGACATGGATGTATGCTGCCATCCCAAGTACAGCATGTGGAATGTCAAGAGCCACAGGAACAAAGGGAGTTTCTAGTTAAGCAGAGTAGCTCTGAGCTACCACTGTGTACTAACATACTGATATTGCTATTACTTCAAGATGCAACAACCACACTAATCCATGTTTTTATTGAGTATTTACTATGATGTGGGTAATTTTGGGCTGAGTCTCTTGCGTTGATTTTTACATTTTATCCTTAATATCCACCACACCAGTCATTCCTAGCCTACAGGGGGGAAGACGACAAGCCGGCTGCCTGCGTGTCCTGTCTCTTTAGTGTTAAGTCAGCTGGCTGCTGGCTCCTTCAGTTCCTGGATCTCGGGTCTTAGCAATGCCTATGAATCATTCTTTCACAAGGCTTAATTAAAACTTGAACCAAATGATAAAATTCGCTCTCCTCCCACTATTGTATAAGCTACGCCATGACAGAGATTGTTGCCTGTATAGTATACCTGGGTGTTAGCCCCCGTGTTGAGGACAGTGTCTGGCACCTAGGAGGATCCGATGACTCACTGAACAAAAGGAGGCTCCAAACTCTAACTGGATACCAATCCGTGAGGGCTGGTGACTTTCCTGCTTTTTGTCCACCCAAAAAAGCAAGGCATCTAATGACTCAGAGACCTATATACCAATGGCAAGGGTTGAGGGAAAACCCATGACATGCTTCTGGATGGACGGGTCTCAAGAAGGTTTTGGTCTGGCTGAGCTCGGTGAGAGGGGGCCTCTCCATTGGGAGATGGAGAGCTGAAGCTGACTTATTGAGCACCTACTGTGTGGCCTTCTGGGTAGGATATGATTGAAAGAGATGGTGCTGGCCCTGATGGGGCTGCCAATCTCACTAGAGAATTCAACAGACAAAGGGATTTGAGAACAAAGAGATCAGGGGACTAAGCATCTGTGCAAACAATACACACCACTGCTCCCCTTCCACTTAGGTTTTCTTAAGTCGTGTGCTCTCAGAGGCTAATTCTGAAAGTCATCTGAAGGGAACTAGTAGATATAATTAAGAGAAAATGAACAATGGGAAAGACATTTTCACTAAAGACAAAAGAAGGGTGCGGAACCCTTGAACTAAAGACACACACGCAGGTGAGTTTCTTCAGGCTGTTGGTAGTTTCTGAGTTTTTCTGAGTAGGTGATCACATGAATCAAATGCATGGTATGTGGTAATAAAACTATATGACCAGACATCTAGGCCTTGCTCACACTTCCAGGCGATATATATTGTGCCTCTCATTTGTCCCCAACTCTACTCCTTATAGTTACTGCATGAAGCTTCTTCCGAGTGCTCACTCCATCTGGGTTCTCACCCAAGTGTCCTCTTCCCTCTGGATGAAGTGCCACCCACTTCAGGTACCATAGTGCTCGTATGTGCCCCCTCTGCCCCTCCTTTCATGCAGGAGCCTTTCCCCCTGTTCTGAATTTCCTCATTCTCTTGTCTAACGTAGTGCTACACAAAGTTACAGATCGACACCCTGCAAATGCAGTCATGAACATGCAAAAGCTACTGAGCTGAGATCACTTTTGCTGGAGAACAAAAGAGCTCAATAAATAATTCCTGCTATCCTCAGACTTCCTGAAAGGAGATGCACTTGAAATATAGGAGAGATGAATTCATCTGATGTCGGTGTGGTTTTTGTTCGAATGGGTAGCAACATTGCATTGGAATTGTTCCTCACCACAATTAAATCTCTACACAGCCTCCTTAAAGGGGAGAAAGAGTTTGTCAAAGTACTTCCAAGATGCCTCCTTTCCTTGGAGAGGGGGAAAGCAACCAGGGAGGAAAAGGAGCTATGTGTCTGCAGAGAGAGAACTTACAGAGACTCGGGTAGAACCAGGGTGCTATAAAGTAAATAAAAGCTAATATGCAAAACAAAATCTCTAAGCCTTTTCTGCTCAGCCACCAAGGGTTTTGCTTGTGTTTGGATCTTGCTTTAATTTTCAATGTTCTAAGGAAATGTTCCTGATGACCAAGGTGGGCACTAGTCTAAATTCTCTGGACAGAGGGCACTTGGGCCAGTCTATCTTGGACCACTGATAGTACTCAACACACAGTAGAAATAGATCCAAACCAGCTTGCTGAAGGGAGAAATGGATACACTCTTGGGAGGGAGACGTTTTCAGGAACCTTACAACATATTGGGGGTGTGGAGTCTGTGTTTGCAGTGTCCAGGGCTCAACCACAAAGTAATTTCCTACTTAAGATATAGGAACTGGTGTGCGCCTCGTTGTGTTGGGCACTATTCCAGGTCTGGGCCATCTGTGGCCATGCTCAGTGGATCCCAGATGCCCTGCTTGGAAAGTAACCTAAAATGAGCATGTGGCTGGCCATTTGAAAGAGAGAATCCGTAGTTTAAAGTTGTCTGGCCTGCCGCCATTCAATGTCAGAATTGGAATCACATAACTGTTCTCTGCCTCCAAAGGCAGGCCAGGCACGATGATGTACACCCCATGTCCCTGACCTCGGGTAAAGCTCCATTAAAACAAACATTCTTGCTTGAAGGGGCGGCTAAAGAATTAGTTTTCATTCAAGACTACAAGCAATTCAATAAATCTTTAAAAATAATAAAGAAAGAAATGTAAGGGGGAAAAACCCAAGATGGCAATAGTAAGATCTTAGCTTCCATCATTATTTTAAATGTAAATGGGTTAAATCTCCCAATAAAAAACCACGGAATTGCTGAATGGATAAAATAAAAACATGATTTAACCATTAAAAAACAAAGACTACAAGCATGATGCAGGCGAATGCCTCCCGCTTTGATGGGTTCTCCTGCTTGGGTGCTCCTTGTTCCAAGCCTCCAAGACCCTTTAATCCTGAAAAACCCGGGTCAAGGAAAATGGGTGTATATTTTTTATAATTCTCTATATTTTTAAATATTGATCCATCTTGTTAGTCTTATAATAGTGTGAGCTGATGTAAGCTCTGTGAGTTGTTAGAACCTGCGAAAGCTAGCAGGAGCTGAAGAAAGGAATAAAAGAGGTTGTCAAACCATTCTATATGAAGGGACTGAAAGAAACTATTGATGAAATTCAGGAGATCCTTGGCCAGTCTCGACTTAGGTGATGGGAAATGTTGGCCTGAATGGTGTGATTGCTGTCAAAGGAAAGGGGATACTACATTGTGTGCAAGAATTCCCTGGGGTTCCTGATGGTGAAGTTGAAGAGTTGGTGTCCATTTTATTCACGGATTCTATAATGAATACCCAAGCTAAGGCAATGGGAGTGAGATTAGCTTTGCACATGTGTGGTGTGATCAGAACAAAACAGTCTTGAAGCACACTTGCTTCTCAGAGACTTCAAAAAAAGAAAACGATACGTGGACCTGGTGCAAGCTGACATTGTCAGAAGAAAGTCATGAAGCTAAAGCACCTAGTTTGATGTGTCAAATGTGCAAGCTAGCACTTAAAAATCAAATGGGATGTACGTAGTAACCCTGCAACAAAGTAGGACACCCCAAACCCTGGAGGGGGGCTGGGAATTTGGTATTGCACCAAAGAATGGAAACATGAATGCCGTTATTAAAGTTTGCTAGAGTGTAACCTAGGCTACAGATATGGAAATGGCCAGGCTGAAAATATCTGGGGAAAGAATCAAATTTATGTTTTAATGTATCACAGAAATGAAATATCTGTCAATCTTACATAATATGCAATTGTCAGCTTTTCAGCTGCTAGCTTATTTGTGATACTTTCAAAATTTTAAACATAGATAAGCAAGGAGAAAGCAGTAGTTACATTCGTAACATACAGCAATACATGCTCAGAAGTGAACTCTTTTGTTGAATATGGCCTCCTTAATAAAAATTTCAAGGTGTAAACACGGGGAAAATTATACAGTGAGAAAAATTCATACTCATAATGATAATTTAGGAAGAAATGGGGGAAGGGAGGGAGGGAGGCAGGCTGATCAGCTAGCTCAATTGTCAACAAAACCCACAAAACCTGGCAAAGTTAATATGTGAAAGTGGAACATGATGTATTTGTAGCAGTTCATGAGGAAGCCTGCAACAAAATTTAATTTTCACAAATAGATTTAAAACTAGAAAGACGAATAAAAAAAGCTACTCACTCATTATTATTAGCATCTAAGCAGAGACAGGATTATTCATCATTATAGATAAATAGTATATTCAGAATAGCATTTCCCTGCATTTATTAAAGTACAGTGTGCAGGAAAATGTGTTCTATACTTCGAATGAGAACACATTTTTACTGAAAAAATAAAAGAAGAATATAAGGGAGGTAAAGAACACGACGGGATTTGTTACCTCTCAAAAGTCATGTACATGATGCCCTGACCGGTTTGGCTCAGTGAATAGAGCATCGGCCTGCGGACTCAAGGGTCCCAGGTTCGATTCCGGTCAAGGGCATGTACCTTGGTTGCGGGCACATCCCCAGTAGGGGGTGTGCAGGAGGCAACTGATCGATGTTTCTCTCTCATCGATGTTTCTGGCTCTCTATCCTTCTCCCTTCCTCTCTGTAAAAAATCAATAAAATATATTTTAAAAAAAAAAAGTCATGTACATGAAAATAAGTAATCTGAATTTCTAAGTACCAAAGAATACTAAGCATGTTAGCGTGAATGACTACTTTTAGCCTCACAAAGCATTGCTAGTATTGTGATTTAAATATTAAGAATTAAGATAGATATAGATAGAGATATATATATATCTACAGAGAGAGACAACGTGTGTATCATTTGTGCAATCCCAGGTCTTTGAAATCCTCTGTGGTCCAAAACTAACCTTATAATCTAGCAGGTGGTGTTCAATCCTGGGCACGCTGGCTCCCTGCTGGCAACTCTGTGGCCTGACCATCCCTAGGGGGGGTCTGGGCATGCCCACAGGTGCCTATTCCAGGTCAGCTCACTGTTTTTCGAAACTTCAGGGGCTCCAGCAGGAGTGTGGGGAGAATAACGTAGGAGCAGAAAACAAAGCTACTTCCTCCCTCTACTGGGGATCCACGGGGCTCACCAACCTGCCAAACTTAAGGGGACTCTGAAAAAAAAAAACACCAAAAAAAACAAATGCTGCCTATATACATTGTCCCCATCTGCTGTATCATTTCTGCAGGAATTCAGTCAGCCAATTTTGGAAGATTTCTGTTAAAAAAAAAAAAAAACAACTGCTCTGGTCATAAGCCAAACCCACTTTATGACCTGCCTTTCTCGAGGCACCCACCACCTGGATGAGTGGTGTGGGCTGTGGTGCAGATTGTGTGTCCTGGCAACATTACTCAAAACTGGCTGGGAACTTTAGGAAGCTTCCTCTTAGAGGGAAGGATGATGCAGCGTTTTTACCGATTTTATTTTCTTCAAGTTCTATAGGCAAATCAGGAGTAAATTTATTCTGTTTGTTGATTTTCTCTTCTCCTTAAAACTTACAACTGAATTTTGGGGGCAGATCATTTTGAAAGATAATTGCAGCCTTTTCTTGAAATAAACACTGGGGCAAAAATTTGTTTTCTGACCGACAGTAATAAGCTATCGGTGTTATGTTCACCATGGCCAATACAAAGTGTAGTCTCTGACCATCTTAACATAACCTCTCTATAGATACACATTCATTTTCATTCTCTCTCTCTCTCTCTCTCTCTTTCTCTCCTGGAATATATATTAATGATGCAATTAATACAATGTTTATTAGAAGTAATACATGCAGCTTCCCCCCCTTTAGGCTCCCCCCTTTTTCCTTTTCTTGGTTTAGTAGAGATAATGCTCCTGCAAAAATGAATACTTTTATATTTAGGCCCACTCCTTGCCAAAAATGGGAAAACAAAGTAAAAAATGATAGAGGTGCCCCAGTCACCATTAGCGGTCCCCGCCCGCCATAATCTCAGCACATAAAGCTCTGCCTCTTAAAAACCGGGGTCTATTCCAGAATGGGGATGCTGTCAAAAATGCCTGCTCCACTGCTAGCTTCCAGGGTGTGCTATCCGGGGGTGGGAGCTGGGGGTGGCTGTATCCGTGCCATTCAAAATGTCATGATGAATTAAGTTGTTCTGCATTGCGATTTCCCACTTCAGACTAAATTGCATTTTTCTTTAATTAACTACAAAGCATCTTTCAAGTTTTATATGCAAATCAGGAGTAAATGGAATACCTTTTCATTTGTCCTATGTGCTCTTAGTAAGTTCCCTGGTAGAAATAGGGGTATTGTCTCCTCTTGCAATCCAGCACCTCTCCAAAACGCATGGGAAGTATGCGGAGCTGCACCCGAAGTCCAGCTTCCAACAGCCATTGCAACAAAGGCTGTCACTTCTTTAGGGAGAATCTGTAAACTGTGCTTCTCTTTCTCCCGTAAGTTCTTTAAAAACAGGATATCCTCATTTTTGTTTTATGAAACACATGGCATTTGGTAATGGTTTGAAGAAGCAATGATTTAGTGAATTAATATATAAATTTAACAAGTCATGAGGTTGTGGTGCCTATTCATAAGGCAAAACCGCCGAGGCCTCACTTCCAAACTAGCAATTACTTTCTCATTAGCATTATCACTGCCACAAATCACATTGGTAAATAAAACTGCTTTTACTATAAATGCAATCGGAGATGTTACATAAAGTGAAACGCTAATGTAAACAGAACCAATTTAAAGCAATTCCAATACACTTAGAGCAGTGGTTCTCAACCTTCTGGCCCTTTAAATACAGTTCCTCAAGTTGTGACCCAACCATAAAATTATTTTCGTTGCTACTTCATGACTGTAATGTTGCTACTGTTATGAATCGTCATGTAAATATCTGATATGCAGGATGGTCTTAGGCGACCCCTGTGAAAGGGTCGTTTGACCGCCAAAGGGGTCGCGACCCACAGGTTGAGAACCGCTGACTTAGAGGCTAGTCACTCTGTGCCTGGCTTTATTTTGATTAAAAAAAACAACAACAAAAAAACAGAGGATAAAAGGATCAACCCTTAAATGTCCTCTTTTTGGAGCAGAGGAAACTGAGTCACAGAGACATGAAACTGCACAGCCAACTTTTCACTCTAGGAAAGGGTGGGGCCAGCGTTCAAATTCTGACAGACTGGTCCCAGGACTTGAACTTTAACCACCACACTTTGGAACGAGCCAGGATAACAGTCACTACATGCCTGGCCATAAATAACGAAGGCATGCCAACGTGATGCCAGGGGCAATGCATGGCATGGAACCACAGGGGACAGCTGAGGGTGCCTGCCTACTCCAGGGTTCCTAATTCTTCTCAAACAAATCTCTTTTACTTTTATAATCAGAAAAAGTAAGCATAGAGAAGAGACCAAAAAATAATAAATAAGTTCAAAGTGGCCATTTGCAGTGCTAATTGCCCCGTGAAACATGTTTGTGCTTCCAATGCAATTACCCATTTAATCAGAAAACATGAAGGTAAAGACAAGGCCAAGAACCATTAATAAGCCAAGAGTAAAGAATAAGCACATCGAATCAAATGTGCAATAAAAGGAAGGAAGTCTCTGAAACTGCATGTTTTAAATGGCAAAGATAGAGCAAAAGGAAAACGCCCCGCATCCAAGCCAAACGATTTAATAAAAAAACAAACAAAACTATTGTATAATGCCAAAGCAATCTCAAGATTAGTTATGTGAATACTGAAGTTATCATACAATATGCTTGTTTCATGCTCGGGATAAATATCACAATGAAAACAACTAAAATGTCTTAAAAACAAAGTCAAGAATAATTCCATGTCAGGCTGGGCTAAAATTTCTCAAGAACTTAAGGATCTTTTTTTAATGGGGCCACTGACTTGAATACTGTGTTCTGAGCTTACTTCTCTCTATAAGGAGTCAACTGAAAAGTTTCAGGGAAAATTAACAGTTTGTGGGGTGACCCTATATAACTTCATGACAAGAAATGCGATTCCCTTCTGCGTAGTAGGTTTGGGTTCCGGGGAGGACACATGTGTGATATCTGTGATCATTATAGCATTCTTCAGACTATTTATTAACCCCATGTGTGTTTATGGCTTTTAAACAGCTCCTGCCTGCAGCCTCTGTTCTTGGGGGGCACAGTTGGCGCTAAGGGTCTGAGAAGATGGCAAGGGCCAGTTGAACTATTCCACCAAGAGTGATGATCTGGGGATTTTTAAAACCACAGCACACATCGTGATCTTTCCTTTAAGAACTGAACAGAGGATAAATGGAATACCTTTTCATTTGTCCTATGTGCTCTTAGTAAGTTCCCTGGTAGAAACAGGGGTACAAATTTGATCAGAATACAGTCCGTCTTTCCAGGAGGACCCAGACTTAAGGGGAAAGCTGGATTGTTTAAAAATTGGGTGGAGCTCATTAAATGTCTCTTCACCAATAGCAGCGCTTTTACATAAGAGGAAAGTTTCATGAACTCATGTGATGTTTACCCAGAGAATTTTTTTCTGCTTGTTTCTCAAATATAGGGAGTAACAGAATCCTCAATGTTTAAAATGATCTCTCACCTCCCAGTGAATATCCTTACCTACATAAGACAACTGTATGGTAAGCCATTTTAAAAGACCTACCAACTAGTGCAATGTAGAAACAGATGCATAGATGTGTACATTTTGACTGTGTATATTTTTCAGAGGGCCCATGTACAGCATTTTGCCCAGAACTTGCCACTTACTTTAAGTTCTTTACTTCTCCCATAAAAACAAGATCTTATAATCTGATCTGAAAATGTATGCTCTTCAGTTGTCATATTAGAGAAAGGAAGAAACACAAAATTAGGCTAAGGGCAATGATGATGTCCAAAATCAATCACATGTCTATGCTTATAAAGGCCACAGGACACGTGCATTCTGATTTAGGATCGTATCCTCACCTAGATTTTTTAAACTAATTCATTTAAGATATTCAAATCCACTGATACCTAAAGAGTGAAACTCTAATACTATTTTCACTGACCTAAAAATTTCATGAAATTTGAATGTCAAAGAAGTGTCACTTAAATTAGCCGCCTCTCCCCTCTGCTCCCCCCCGCCCCCACACACACACACAAAGAGCAGGTGGGTTAAGTCGCTCAGAATGTGCAAGTGACACTCCTCCCAGGCCCCTCCCCAAATGCCAGATCAGGCCACACTGCAGCCTGGACTTGGTTCCAGCTCTGAGAACAGAGTAGCAGCTGCTGGGAGTTGGCTGCAGCTCAAGTCTCAGCTGTATTCTTGGCCTCCTGCCTCCTCCAGGCACTTACCAGGGGCGTGTGACCAAGGAAACAGCTGAGCCCCCACCTCCAAGAGGAAATGCAACCGCCGCAACCCCCACTGCCACCTGCTCTGAGGCCAAACAACCAACAAATTCCTGCTCACTTGAGTGGCAGGGGGTAGCGTGGACTGCTGATTCACTCCCAGGCATGCCAGGCTGTTCTGCCCAGGACGGAGCCCGGGCAAAGCCTAACAGCGCTGGGGTGTCATCCTGACCGCTTTGGCAGACCCACTTGGGGACTCGAACTTGCAAAGGACTCAGAAATGGTTTTGATGTTCAAGCCCACAGGGAGGGTTCTAATCAGATCCCCGACACTGCTTCAGACAGCCTTTGTAGAATTTCCCTAAGATACCCCGTTCCTAAACAGACATGTTGATTTGTGATCTACACTGGGCTGAAGGTGGCAGGTCACTTCCACGTTCATCAATTGCCAGGAGGCCCCTCACTACAACATCGTTATGAGAATGAAGTCGATGTCCTGAACCTCTCTTGGCCTGTGCCCTTCTTGGGTGCCATGGAGCCTGGAGACAGCCTCAGGCATCAGCACACATTCCAAGTTCAAATCCCGCTTTCAAGCCTGAGCTGTGGAGCCGGGACAGTGGAAATGTGAGTGGACGGCCGGGCACTGCTCCACAGGTGTATGGGGGTAGATATGTCCCTTCCCAGAACTGGGCCTCTGACAGCTTCTACTGCACTCACGTCAGCACTATTAAGAGACGGCCCTGACTTCACACGTTGTGAAATCTCACCCTACTCTGAGGACACACCTGTGTGATCCGTCTCAGGTCAACAGGGGAGGCTATGGTTTAAGCTGGTCAACATTCCTCTGGAAAGAGGAGGGCAGAGGATTGACATTCCGTGCGTGATGCATCCCTGGGGGTTTGTTCCTCAATGACCTCTACTTGTGCGAGTTTGGAAAATTTCCAGCATAAAAAGATTACTGTGGAACCCTTTCTCTGGGATTAAATAGTCTTCAGATACTAAGACTATGCAGCAAAACTGGGCTTCAGTCTAGAGGGGAGATGCACTGATTTGTAGGTGATCGATTATTGTTTCCAGGGAGAATGAGAGAGGTTTGAAAACCTCTTATAGGCCTCAGTGTCTTTGACAACGACTGACCTGTGTCTACTTAAGGCTTTTCTCCCTGTGAGTGACTCATGGCAGTTTTTATTCAACACAGATGTGGGCACTCAGATGCACGATGCTCTCTGTTCTAGGGCATCATGGGGTTAAGATTTTTGCCTTTCTGGTACACACAGTTCCCTCTTCAAGGAAGGACTGTTGTCTCTTGAGGAATTATTTCAGCTGTGAGGGCTGAGTCCCCAGGGCAACACTCTTTCTAAGGGCAGTCCACATCCAGTAACTGGTGGAGGGGGGAGTTTAAGGCCTGGCCGTTTCTTCCTCAGCAAGACACTCTGGAGGCCATTCTAGACAAGAGCTCCCCACAGGGCTGGCCAAGGCTGTTCTCATCCTTTGGCCTGGACTGGCCTGCTCCCTCTGCCTACTCCTGCTCCCTTTCCTGCCTATCACGGTGTTCGTGCCAATAACACTCCTCAGTAAACATCCTGCACACTCAACGCCGTATTAGAGTCTGCTTCCCAGAACCCTACCTGGGGCATCTCAGGACATCCCTTGGGAAGGTCGCAATTGCATTGCGTTGGTTTTAAAACCCAGGTTAAAAACCACTGCTTGGCTTAAGACCCTTACTAGCTCCTCTAAATCACCTTCTCTCGTCCCTGGCACCTCATTACTGATCCAAATCTTGCACTATTTATAAAGGTGATTAAGCTTGTACATTCACTATGCACTTATATATCATTCATTTCTGAGTTATTGGTTCTTATGGGATCACATATTCAATCTGGTCAATTATTTAAAAAATCTATGATTCTTCCCAAAGTTGTGAATTCTCACCTCTACATGAAATCTATTCTATCCTATTGTTTACCTCCTACTCTCAGAGGCCTCTAATAGGTTACAGAATCCTCTAATCTCAAATCAAATGTATGTCTACTTATAGGTACTTCTGAAAGTTATATCCTTAAATGTAATTTCAAAACCATCAGCAACTAGCACCATGCCTGGCACACAGCAGGCATTCAAAATATCATGCTAACGTATTAGTTAATGCCTATAAAATGTTAAGCAGCTTATACAAATGATCAAATTTACTCCCTCTCAATGACTAACAGTTAGAGGTCACTGGTTCCATTACACAGATGGGATGACTGAGACTCAGTGAGGCCAGGAAACTTGCCCAAGATCACACAAGTTAAAAGTCACTTTCACCCAGGACATTTTATTGTTGTCCACCTAAACTACTCTTCTGGCAGGACATATAATAAGGTTAATTTTAAAATTCACCTTAAATGTTTAAAATTTAAGGTTATTTTTAAATAACCTTACATTTTATTTTTAAAATTTTATAGCTGACCATAAGAAATTTGTAAGTGTTCTTGTTTCTCTGTGCTACTCCATGCAGAGCAGATGCGTTATACGCATGAGCACTTCAAATATTCTAATAAAGGAGCAGTCTAAACAATTGTAATAGTAACTAACACTTACATTGTGCTCCTACGTGCTGAGCAGTGGTCCATGAACTGTACCAGTAAGGACTCACAAGTCACTTTTTCTCTTTCCTTCTGTATGTTTCTTGTTCACCCTTTCTCTTTGTGGACAGGCCTGGGGGAGGTGAAGGCTTAGCAGCATGGATCCTTAATTAGTCTCATAAGCACAGCTCAATTACTGATTTTCCTACTATGACAATGAATCAATAAGAGAACGTTAAATCACATTTGATATTTGATGTTTTGCAAAGCTGAGATGACTTGTATCTAAATTGGTATAAGTAAGATATTTGGTCTCTTAGAGGGCCCAGCTTTCACTGTCCAGACAGTCCACCTGTGTGTGACATATGTGTACTCAGGCCTGTGAATGCCCTTGGAGTTGATGAGCAATCAACTAAGAGCAAGGCATTCTCTTAGGAACTGTGAGAGGTATAAAGACAGGCATGGTCCAGCATCTGCCTTCTAAACATTTACAAGCTTCCAAAAATGAGGAGTTGCTCAGTTTTCCAAGGACTTATCTTCTCTGTTTTTCAGTAAGCACAGGGCGTCCCCCCAAAACGTATACACACTTTGAATAATTATTAATCCCAATGGGTTAAATCTGAAAAGAAAGAAACATCAATTGAGCTGTAAGCTGTAAAGGGTGTATATATTTGGGGGACATCCACTATGTTAATCAGTGAATTCCAAATGCATCCTCATAGGGTAGTTCACTAATTTTTAAGGGAAAAAGTTAGACTAGATAATTCTTTATTCAAAGAAATTCCAATAAGATGAACAGAATGGTATCCTTCAAATAAGAAAGAAAATATTTACTCAAAATCCTCAGTTGAGAGTTAATAATCCTCCATTTGCATCTGACAATTGCCCATCAAGAAGTGAACTTTAAGAATGAAGTTTGTCATTACCTTGACCTGTTGTTACACACACTGAAGGCGGGAGTAACCTTCCACTCACCCTGCCCAAGAGCCCAAGTATGGCTCTCTCCTTCCAGACCTTTCTCCAGGGCTGGGACAAGCAAGGGTCAGAAAAGAGGGCACAAGTTATAGCCGGTGGCAAGGATGGTTTGGAAGGACAAAGGACCAAGGTGGCAGTGGGAATGTGCACTGAGGGTGTGTGTGCAGGGGGCAGACACAGAGGCAGTGCAGGTCAGCTCAGAGCCGGAAGGGTCAGACCACTGTCAAAAGCTGAAGCTGAGAACAAACACAGATGTGATAGAGCAACCATCCTTGCTCATCGTTCAGAGCATGAATGCACCAGTCCCCTGTGTCCCCCTGGAGGAATTAAAAAGAACTATTTAATTGTAAACATTTCAAAGAACCTTCAGTAATTTAGAAGCGAATGAAACCACCTCTTTCACTGAACCCGGTCAAAGGGAACAAAAAAGTCCAAGTCCTTAACCTGAGAATCCCCGAGAAGGATGCCAGGAGGGCTTGTCGGGGCTAGAACACTGGTCTGGTCCTTGGCACTGTGTCTCATGCTCTCCCTGCGCCAGCAGATGGTGCAATGCACACCTGTGACACTTGTCACAGAACAGCTCTCTGATATGTTTATTACGAGAACTTACATGAATCTTCACGCATCCAGGCGTCATCAAGTACCCACCTGTTTCCTGACTAAGCTGCCCCTGAATAGCATGGTGTGTCTGGTATAAAGCAGGAAGCCCCACCGTCAGCTAGGACCACGCCCCAGCCACCTCCACGCTCCAACGGATTCTTCTTTTAGAGAAACCCATTATACAGCATGTGAGGGATCACGGCTTTGAACCAAAAAGATGAATCAAAAGTCACATCTTCCCTGATGGAAGATGACTTGGGATGGTGAACACACAATACAGTGTACAGATGATATGTTGTAAAACCTGAAACTTGTATAATTTTGTTAACCAGTGTCACTCCAATGAATTCCATAAAAAAGGAAAAAGAAGTCCCATCTTCTCTAACAAATCCATGGCCATCTCCCCACTCCTACAGTCTGTTCTTCCTCTGTGCCCACACCGGCCTCTAGCAGGGCACACACTTCCATTTCAGCCCTTATCATAGGATCCTGACGTTATCTGAGAGTCGGGCTCTAAGTTCCCCAATGGCAGGGACTATGCCTCGCTTATCTCTGGGTTGCTAGGAACCACCAGGGACATAACAGGAAGTCAATAAATGTTTCTAAAAAGGGAAATGTCTTCCAATCATCTTAACCAGGAAAACTGTACTCCTTTTTCAATTATTTAAAATATTAACTGTTTATTATTTAT
>NW_005369287.1:1478577-1488392 GCF_000412655.1 Myotis brandtii
CACAATACAGTGTACAGATGATATGTTGTAAAACCTGAAACTTGTATAATTTTGTTAACCAGTGTCACTCCAATGAATTCCATAAAAAAGGAAAAAGAAGTCCCATCTTCTCTAACAAATCCATGGCCATCTCCCCACTCCTACAGTCTGTTCTTCCTCTGTGCCCACACCGGCCTCTAGCAGGGCACACACTTCCATTTCAGCCCTTATCATAGGATCCTGACGTTATCTGAGAGTCGGGCTCTAAGTTCCCCAATGGCAGGGACTATGCCTCGCTTATCTCTGGGTTGCTAGGAACCACCAGGGACATAACAGGAAGTCAATAAATGTTTCTAAAAAGGGAAATGTCTTCCAATCATCTTAACCAGGAAAACTGTACTCCTTTTTCAATTATTTAAAATATTAACTGTTTATTATTTATATTATATTATATATATATATATATATATTATATTGATTGTTTATATTAATACAATCCTATTTTTGAACATGTTTATAAGGCTTATGCCTTAAAATAATACTGGTCTGTGTTTTGTGTCTATGTAAAGAGCAAAGCTCAGATCAGCAAACACTCTCCAGGGACACACTGACCACCTTATTCAAGAAATCACTCTTTTGGGAAAACTGGATATAGTTTAATAATGACTCACACCCATGATTTCCAAAATAATTTATCTGGCTTATCAATAAGTACTGATTGAGTGATTGGATGTAATTACTATCTTGAAAGGGTTCTACCAACTGTCATTTGCCCAGTGGTAAGACTGATGTATTTTGATGAGTGTTTTAAGATCACCTGTAGCTGAAGATCAGAAAGACACAGTAATACCAGATGCACCCCTTTCTACAATTCCTGAGGAGAAGTTAGGATCAGAAGTAAATTTCTTTGTAGAACCATGTTTTTCAAACTTTAGATCATGACCTGCTGGTAAATCAGGAAGTCAAATCATAGGTTGTAATGTAGACTTTTAAAATGAAGTCAACAGAGCGCAAAATAGAGTGGAATGAAGTGGAGTAGAATAAAGTAGGTAAAATTAGGTAAAAATTAGAGGCCTGGCCAGCATAGCTCAGTGGTAGAGTGTCAACCTATGCATCAGGAGGTCACGGTTCGATTCCCAGTCAGGGCATATGCCTGGGTTGCAGGCTTGATCCCCAGTGCGAGGCGTGCAGGAAGCGGCCAATTGATGATTCTCTCTCATCATTGATGTTTCTCTTTCTCTCCCTCTCTCCTCTCTGAAATCAATAAAAATATTTTTTAAAAATTAGAGTATATTACCCTTGGTCCAGCTATGCCTTCTTTTGCAAAATTCTATTTCACCTGTGTGCATGCAATTTGTGGGCTGTGTCTGTGCACATGTATGTATATAAAAGGCACTTTTAAAATGGTCTGTATCAAAGTAGCTGTGGGAATAGATTGCATAATTTTTTCATAGCTGTTTGAGAATAATCTGAGAGATATATGTTACTCATGTCTTGATTGCCAAAGTCTGCTAGAGAGAAAATACGAAAATAAGGGCGGTGACAGGCTTCCTGCTGTGAAACGCAAACATTATTCATGAGATTCAAAGACCTTATCATTTAAATATGAGGATTGATGCTGCTGATAAAGATAGAGCATCTTAGTTAAAACAAACAAATGATTATGTTGGACAACAGTGTAAACAAGACCCTAATTCATGAAGCAGCTAATTGCTCTTCCCAGCTGCAGGAGATTGGCCTGCACTCCGTCTCGCCTCATGCAGACTGTGCGTGACATTTGTACCCTTGCCCTTGAAATTCCGCCCAACGCCAGTCCAGCCGTACACACCAGAGCCTGGGGACCAAAGAGGGGTGGGTTCAGAAAGAACCTAAGAGACAGCTGGTTAAAAGCATCAAGTCTGCATCCTATAGACACATATATTTACCTCTAAGTTGTGCTGGAGTTAAACTCATACTTAAATTGCTCTATTTCCTCACAAAACTTACTGCTATGTCACCAGAAAGCACCTTGAGAGCATCCATTGTAGCCAGAGGAAACTGATATTTCATATCAGTTTTTTTTAGTAAATCACAAAATTGGTAATCAGATAATGATAATCACAAATTCCCACAGTTGCTCATATTTAATTCAACATAAACACAGATCCATTAACCCATACTATACAAAAATAATGGCCACCATGTTTTCATATGGCATATGTTGTGCCAAATGCCACAAAGGTCGCCTTACACATAATGTAAAGAAACCTGGGGAAGGTCAAATGGCATCGCTGTCATTGAAATGTTGCTCTGAAAAACCCATGCTCTGACCACTGCCTCCCACAGCTAGTAGAAATGACAAAACATGCCTGCCCCTGGAATTCATTTTGAAAGAGACAAAGCTTACAGAAAAGGCTTCTAAGAAAAGAGACAAGTGGGAATGTAGGAGAGCGCTGCTAGAGGAGCCACAGGTAAGGACTATAATGGGCAGATCTGTCCAATTTCTTTCTGTCTAGAGTAGAGTTTGGAATCCTTATCTCTTCTTTTGAGATGCTATGTTTTAAAAATAATTTTAAATTGAAGTAAACTAAACTTTATTCTGAGGTTTGTTTGTTGTTGGGATTTTACAGCATCCCCTTAATGTTTCAGATGAGGAAACATCTATCATGCAAATTCTACACTGTGATGAGGTGTTTTATGTTTTAGGCCCACGGTTCCCAGATTGCGGTCTCTGGACCAGGCACATCAGCATCCCCTGGAAACTAGTTGGAAAAGCTAACACCTGGGCCTCACTCTCTATGTGCAGAATCAGACTGTGTGTGACATTTGTACACTTGCCCTTGAAATTCAGCCCAGCACAAGACCAGCCGTACATACTCGGAATCAGAGGGTCCGGCTGCCTGCCGGCACTAGAATAAACCCTGCAGGTGAGTTGTGCTGCCTGTGCAGGTTTGAGAGCCGCTGCGCTAGGGATGGCGCTTCTTGTGTAGCACAGGAGGTGGGATGTCCTAGCCTGAAACTCCCCTTTGAGGTGGCTACGCACTCACACTTCCTTCCTTCTGCAACAGGGTTCGCAGAAAGCACAGGATGGCTCATTCGTGTTAAAAGGTGAGCCCGAGGTCCCCAACTGACACTTGTGAGACAGAGAGTCTGGCTCATTTTGGCCACTGGAGCAGAGCTGTGGAATCAAAACCTGCAATGCAGAGAAATCCCTAAACTCCTCATTTGAAATAAATTCATCCCCCTGCCCTCGATTGCCATCTTGCCAGGTCATCAATGCTGATGGGTAGAGAGCAGGGGTAAACACAAGTTTCCTCTCCTCATTGACTCTGTTCTGTAACCCTGTCTTCAATGAGGTATTGTTCCTTAGCAGTGAAATAAGTGAATTCAGAGGGAACATGAGGTGATAAAGCAGCTACCTAAGGTCTCCCCTTCACTGACCTCACCATTATAGGGGTTTCTCCTTTTATAATATAACCAGGTTGTGAATTTATATGTATAATGTATGTATAATACATATAATATATATACATATATATATATATTTGTATGTATAGATGTGCATCTAAATGTATATATGAAGACATGCACATATATATTTATCAAAGAGTAGGCATGTATATTCCAAACAATAAAATTGTAGGTAATCTCATTTATCTAAGTAAACCTGGCTAGCTAATTCATCTAATGCATTAGAGAGGTTAAGAAATTTAGAGCAATATTTTCTCTGTATATAATGTAAAATATATTGATATCAAATAAATCCTATTTACCAATAAACCATATTTCCACTTCTTTGGGTTAGATAAATAGACAAATAAGACTATGTTGGTTGTTTAGTTTGCTTCAGGTCACAACATAGAATTAATAAATAAAACACATTTAATTAGCGCAGTCCCTAAATCTCTCCAAATATTTTAACAAAGCCACTCCCTTTGACAAGTAATTAATAGAGAGACTGATTATCATACTGCACTTAGCTTTCGTTTCAGGCAAGGCTGAAACTTCTGTTAACCCCACCACTTCCTGTATCTGAGAAACGGACTCCCTGAGGGTAGAAGGATAAAAGGGCCACTTTGATCTTGAGCATCTGCCAGAAGCAACCGTCACCCTCTGTGCCAAACACAGGGACAGCACAGCCGCGAATGAGTGTGCGCTCCAGGTGTTTGGGGTCTGCTGCGTAGAAAACAAATGGAGGACAAACAATCCATGAAGGAAGCTCACACTGGCTACTTCTAATTCAAGATTAACGGAAAACAATTTCAGGGGAAACATATTAGTAAAAAAGAATAATTTCATTCTCAATACTTGTCAATTGCATAAATGTGTGTTGGCAGGTGGGCGGGGAATAGGGTTATCTACCTGGTGTTAGTTCTTCCCCCGGGGACAGAGGTAGTGTATCCATAACTTGCATAGAACATTTCCCATCACATAGCTGAAGAGCAAGACCATATGCCATAATGAGAAATAATCATGAGAGAGGACCATCAAGATGACTTAGAGCCCAAACTTCATGAATTCATCAGGAAAAAAAAAGGAAAAGCAATTTTTCTTTAAACTCTACTCATTGCCTGAGGGGTATCTCCAAAACCATTTTTTCATCAAGTTAGTAAAAAAAATTTAATAAATATTTTCCCCCTAGTCACTTATCCCTGGCTATCTATATTCACTTAAGTGTGAACTATTGAGTTCCTTAAATAAGTAAAGTTGCCTCTAAATTGGGCAGATTGGATAGGCTGTAATTTTTTTTGTTTTTTTTTTTTTCCATTTTTCTTTTCCTTAGCTATGTGACATGTATTGTTAACACCTTACAAAAGCCAATGTGAAAGAATCCCCCCACCCACCCAAATCTTTTTATCTTCTTTTTTCCCCCAGTAATCCATGGACAGTTCAAATACTGTGACTCAAATGATAACTTCATAGCATTTTCAAAACAAGTATTAATATCCTTGTAATTTCATTACGAATTTTCTTATAGGTTTCAATGGATAAACAGTTCCTGTAGGAGAAAGCAGGAAGGAGACAACATTTCTACATGTAGCAAGTGGTTGACATGAAGGGAGTATTATTGTTCACATATTCTAAGAAGGAAATCAAAGCTCTTAATTGTTAATTAATGTGGCCAGGCCATTGAGAGGCAGCAATGGAATTCAAACTTGTCACCTTGACCTCAAGCCTATTGCCTTTCTAGGACCCTTGGAGAAAGTGTGTCCCAAGGATAGGTGATGTCAGGCGCTGAGAATCCATCCTTGCCCCAAAAGTACAGATTTGAGACCCACGCAGGCGCACAAATTTCCACCCACTCAGAACCAGTTTCAAAAGTTAAGTTCCATGTCCTTTTTGTCATGGGCCCGGTCACCTATCCTTCCGCTATCTGGATTCTTAATTCCTGGTTCTGATCTCCAGATAGATCTAATTCTCCATGCTTTCTAGGGCTTTTGTTTTATTTATTTTTTTAAAAAAATATTTTTATTGATTTCAGAGAGGAAGGGAGAGGGAGAGAGAGATAGAAACATCAATGATGAGAGAGAATCATTGATCGGCTGCCTCCTGCACGCCCTCTACTGGGGATTGAGCCCGCAACCTGGGCATGTGTCTTTGACTGGAATCGAACCGGGACCCTTCAATCTGCAGGCCAACACTCTATCCACTGAGCCAAACTAGTGCCTTCCTTTGGCTTTTACTTATTACAGTGTACATCGTGTTACAAAGGAAAAATAAAAGAAGGATGACAAATATACCTTTCCTTCTCCTTAGACAAGAATCCCCAGGTATGCTACAACTGAAATTTTGCCCCAGCTGTGACCACAACCAAGAACAGATCTGTGAAGACAGCTCATGGGCACACAAGTCTCTTTCACACAAGGGGTAGTTCATAAATATCAGTTGCCATTTATACTGCAAAACCATAATACAAATTATTTTTCCAAAATAACAATGACCCAATAACTGAGAATATAACAATGATCCAAAATGATCCAGAGGTAAATTCAGAATGGGTAGAGGAATGCTGAGTTTTCCTTAACACTGTCCCTGTGGCTTCAACAAATAATATAGTCAGAGCTACAGGAATCTTGGATGCTGATAAGAATTTGTGCTTGGGGAAACAAGGTAATTCAGAGGGCAGAAGGAACTAGCCAAGTAAAAGAGTTTCCACAGAGCCCAACAAATGGCACCAATGACCTAATCAATACAATAATACATTCAGATTTCCTCCACACATGGCCACTCAGTAGCTTCCCTAAAAAGTTCAGAAAAGCGTCGCATTCCTTTCATTTAGATTTTTCTTACCTTTATCAGTGTACTGCAGCAGGAGCACCCCAAAGTTGACTCTCCATCAATCAAAATATTAGGCAAGTTCACCATATCAGTCCTTTCAAGTGTGCAAGTCTGGGTCTATTTCACTGCCATGAACAGTCACACCATTTGATCCCTGCCTACACCCAAGGATCTAATTAATAAATGACGACACAAGTGAAATTGCCTCATCCTTTCTTAAAACATCAAAACTAGTCCATATTTTACAGTCAGGTCAAAGCAATGAGGTAACGTTTTCTGGTGATTTCAGAAAAATTGGTTTTAGAGTCTTCATCTCTTGCTAGATCATTTTGGTGAATCTCTGACTCTACCACTGGCCTTCTGTTGGACATAATTATTGCTTTTATCTGCACTGTGTACAAATCACAGGTCCACAGTGACTTCATTTGAAATCACTTCTAGGCCTGAAGGCCCCAAATTGCTCCTGGAAAGATGCTAAGATTAAACTTTCTACACGTTTTCTAGACCAATCTAGGAGGCCTAGTTAACTTTCTTTGTAAATGAGCAACAGTGCTACAATCTCCAAGTGAGACACCATTAATAGATAATAAAATATTATGTGGAATTTCGGACACACATGGAATAATAAATCATCCATGTTCAGCTGTCTTTTTCAAGGCTCCCAAATGTCAAGTCTTACTCTCTGTGCAGAGGAGAGCACCTCCTAGAAAGTCATCTGGACTTCAGGTGTCTTCAGACGGCTCGTCCTCACTGAACCCTTGGCTGGGAATTGCTTATCAGGGTAGAGTATGGTTATGCTGAAAATGAACTCCAATTATGCACAAACAAAAAGCTCAAGATAACAGCCACATCATGAAAACATCATCAAGGCTGGGAGGGATCTTAAGGGGATGCTTTATTTATGAGGATAATGGCATCAAGCAAAGGTTGTGATAAGAACTAAACAAAGGACAAATAAAAAATTATGAGCACCAGGAAAAAATGAATTAATAATGCTAAGCGCTTGATGAAGCATTTTAGCCTTCATTCTTATGGCCAGCCCATTTTAGAAATGAGGACGCTGACGCTAAAAAGCTTAAGAAATGTATGAAGTTGCAGAGTGGGTTCTGAACCCCGAGCTGGGACCCCATATTCTCTTTACTTAAGCAAATACTCTTGGTAAGTTTTCCTTCTCATCATTTCAATGTTATCTTGGAGCATTAGTCCTTATTTTCAAGGCTAAAATAAAATGTATACCCCAAATTTATAGACAATGCAATATACAACTGGTCCATGAATATTCTACAAAAAAGCCATGGAATCATAGGAACTAAACTGGAAGAGATGCCAGCTATCACCTGGTGTATTCCTGTTGCTTTATGGGTAACTTCTAAAAGTAGGTTCTTTCTCAGTGTTTCAGGGCAAGATATTAGAACATGAACCAGGTCTGGGGCCACATATCCAGATCTCTTTCTGCTTCCAGAAACCTAAATATTTATCTCTGCCAACAGAAAGAACTGCATCCTTTAAAAAAAAATCACCCCTCAGGTACCCAATAAATCAAATCTTTTACTCCTCTGAAGTTTTCCTATGATACTATATGTAATTCCATCTCCTTCTCATTATGGGCACTGTTTTTAATCTATTAAGAACCTTTCTTAGTTTCCTTTCTCAAACATGCAAATGTGGAACTGCAAAACAAACTCGAAGAATAATTAGCCTTTACAAAAACCTTTTTTTAATTCTAAACCTATTTGTTGCCATGATCTGATATGAACTTGAACTTTGCAGTTTGGAATCTCAGTTCAACTTGAATCAGTTGCTTGAAACTCTAATAAGCAATATTGTTCATGTATTGTTTCATAAGATCAAAAAAGAATATAGTGCCTCATCCCAACTCCATATACATCCTCTTAATCAGTTGACTCCTTTCTCTTGATTGAGAGCTTCACAACTGACAGTTTTAGTTTCTGGTCTAACCATCATATGAACTTTCCCCCAGCAACTTACCAGGGGTGCTCATTCTTCCTTGTTTGTTTTCTGGAAACAGTATGGTTTCTACCCTTGAGATAACTCCTATGGATCTTCCTAATTAACTTTCCCAGTAAAGAAATGTTTCTTCTAATTTGTCAAAATTACTTCATATTGCTTTACCATCCACGATATTGTCCATCTGTCATTATGGAGTTTTCTCAATCATTCACTTCATTGTTCTAACTGTTAAAATACATTTATCTTTCCCAAATGCCTATAAAATCCCATACAGCCAATTTCTCAAATATTTAGCACGAGACCTGACACATAGAAAACCCCTCAATAAATATTTGAAAAACAAGGTTGAACAAATGGATAAATAACCATGGTATCTGGTGCAAACACAAGTCTTGTGTTCTTATGCAGACATAAGTACTCAATGCTCCTCAAATCAGCTTGCATGGAAATCCCCCTGCTTTACACAGTGCGGTCCAGAATATATTTTCTGATTTCCTGTGGAGAAGACCAGCTGTGTCAAAATCTATTGCTTCCTGCGTATTCCCAAAGCCTGCCACAGTCACGGAGAAGAAAAAGAATGTGCTCCTCGTCTCTCTAAATTAAGGCGTCAGGTTTGGGTTTTCTTTGGGAAAGGGATGGGTGAATAGAAGTTCATGTGATCAGAGCCTCACTTGGCATACCTTAAAAGGTAGGAGGTAACAGAAGAAAGCAAACACATTCCACCCTGAATTGGTCTACCCCTTTCTTTGGGCTAGATTATTTTTCTAGAGAGGGGTAAACATGAGTCCAATTTTCAGTGACCCTGAGTGGATTAAATGGTTTGTCATTTAACCTGGTTAATCCTATTGCTGTTGTCCTGTAGCAGGAAGAGAGGGGCACTCACGCTCACGTAGAGCTTGGTTAGAGCTGTTCTGCGTAGGACAGGAAGAGGGGTCTGAAATTGCCCAACTTGTCAGTATTCTCTTCCCCCTCTCTGCCTCACCCCTGCCTTCTAATCTAATGCAGTGGACTTGCCCTACCTTCAGAGGAGTGAATTCTTTCCCCACCTCCTGGCTCACCTTCACCAAGGTTAATCTCCCCTCAGGCCATATCTAGTAAATATAAGTTGTCTCTAGTTCAGTGTAGCAATGATTGGAAATTGTTTGTGAGCTTGCCTTGGCCTCACCCCTCTCCATGTAGATGGAAGAGTGATCTATGCATTCAGTGTAAGCAGACTGGCGAAGCCCTAATCATTGCCTGAGATTGGAAGAAGAAACTTCTTTGTAGAGCCAACATATTTCCCAGGTCAGTTGCAATTTAAATGTAAGGGCATCTCTTTGTCCTCTTTTTCAGAAAGATGAATGTCCAATACACTTTAGCTGAAATTTTAAGGAAAAAAACACACTGAAAACTTTACTGAGAGCTGATTTTGAATCCTGAATATTAAATGCCATCAACAATATAAAGGTCAATTTTTAAGTCAGGAAACTGATTAAATATCTGCCACATGTAAGCAAGAACTGCTAAGGACAATAAAGAAAAATATATGGGGAAATATGCTTTGGGGCTAAATCACCTTTTTGCTTAATATGAGTTATTTAAATGACTTTTGTATTTAAGCATATGTC
>NW_005369287.1:1488730-1498299 GCF_000412655.1 Myotis brandtii
CCTTTTTTTTTCCAGCCAATATTAGAAACCAAAGGTTATCAATTTATAAATTTATTCTCAGGTACCTTCAGAGAAGTTTCATTGGAAAACTTTCTGATTGTGCCATCCCTAAGAATGGCTGATCTTCAAATTATAATTTAAAAATGAAGTGCAATTAGCTGATGATGAATTTACTGCTTGGCAGGACTCACCTCCTGCTGTGCTGAACACTCATTGTGGTTCTCCATGTCCTGGTGGAGGAACCAACTGATTAAACCCCAATTCTGAGAGACGTTTCCCCATCCTCTGGCCATTCGCACACAGGTGTAGAAGTGACTCACTTCAGCAAAACTAAGTGCAGATAATTCAGGATCAGAGGCCAGATCATCTCCCAGTCCAAGCAGCTCACTGGGTGTTTAGCGACAGGAAGTGAGAGCCTGCTGTGGGGGTACCAGGCAGGGTGCCCCGCAAGCCCACAGTTCCCCTTGCTTTCAGGGCTTGGAGGGCACTGAAAACTGCCTCCATCTCCCCTCCCCTCCAAAGCTGCTGCTGCTGGCTGTCACCCAGTAGGGCAGGATTTAACATTATTCCTCCATGGGTCCGTGCCAGCCCCTTTCTAGTTGGTTCTTCAGCCTCCCCTGTTAGATGGCAGGCATTCACAAGTAAAATGTGTTGGAGAAGTCATATACTTAATATGTTCAGTATTTAGACAAATCTGGCAGGGTCATCCCCTCCCTGAGAGACTGACGGGAGATAATGGCCTTCTTAAGCACCCTGATTCCTATACAACGCACACCTCCCAGATGAGCTGCTACATTGGCGTGGCCTTTGATATTTCATAGGCACAGAAAGAGTAAAGCCAGTCTCCCATTATAACCATCCAGATTTTTATGGGGTGGAAACAGAAGAACACTAAATTACTAAAAGATCTTTAAAAATTAAAAAGAATTCGTAAAGGGAGGTTTGTCTCCTTAATGTAATGAGGTTAAATCTCTCTAAAGTTTTTCAGATGAAAAGATAATCGTTTCTTTATACTGAATAATACCTATGTGCCGGGTACTTTGTTTCTGCTTCAATCCTACAAGGGAGGCCTTTAATTTTGGGAGAACGTTGATGCCACGAGGAATTAACGAAATTGCTCAAGTCGCGTAACTAGTAATTTGTTCAGAATGAACTGGTGCTGCTACCCAATTTAACCTGCTGAACCTGTGAAGCACAGAGAGGTTTAGAGTCTTGGCCACAGTCACAGTATTAGTTATTCAGACTCAGAAGCCAAACACCAGGATGGCTGGTTCGGGAGGTACATTGCATATTCATGAAGGTAAGTTTTGGGGAGGTGAGATCTGGATACACCACCCTATAGAGGCCTTATGTCTCCAGACCTTTACTCTCAATCCAAATTTTGCACGTTTTTACAACCTGCAAAATCTCATGGAAGCCCCTGCGTCTGCAGGAAAGCCTTCCTTCATCACACACAGCAGTGGCCTGCTCCTCCTCAGCTAAGCTCCGAGCATACCTTTGGTCTACCTCTCTGTTAGTTTTAACCTGACTTTTGATCGGAAGTTCCACTGAGTTCAACCTATCTTAGCTTCCTACGTCATATCTGACAAATGATGCAGACATGACAATCATCGTTCTCATAAGCTGGAAAAAATAAATAGAATCATAGATATGGCTGCAAGGTCCTGACAATTAATTAATTTGTGATAAAACAATATCCCTCTTGATGGGATATTTGCATCCTTACCCTAGAAAATATATATATTTTCAAACGTATCAACTTTGTCACATTTTACTAGGTGTGCTCTCTCACCTCGATGCTGGGAGAAAAAACAAAACACACACACACACACAAAAAACCCACTGCCATCCATAGTTCCGGGTGAAGACAACAATGATAATAATAAAGGATGAAAGCTTCCCATTGTTAGAGTACTTAATTGTGTTTAAGCAGATAGCAACAGCACCATCCATACTTCCGGTGAAGACAACAATGATAATAGTAATTAAGGATGAAAGCTTCCCATTGCTAGAGTACTTAATTGTGTTTAAGCAGATAGCAACAGCACGTACACGCCACATGACGGCAGGCTCTAGGATCGAATTCTTCCAGAATTCTGTTAGTGATTATGTGGAAATTTCAAGGTTGCAGTAAGATTTTAATCTTCACAAAGGAAATACGTGCTGTGACCAAAGTTAAATCAGCACCAGAGTGGAAAAAAAGGGAAGAATCATTAATACCAGCTAGTTGTTTGAAGTGGGATCTTTGAATTCATCATTAATGCAATGGCAGATGTTTGATCATTTCCTAAAATTCTGACGACACCAGCCTATCTAATTAAACTTAAAATAAACAAATATAAAACTATGTATTTAAAAGTGTTCACGCAATTGTTCTCATAAGCCAGAAAAAATAAATAGGATCATAGATATGGCTGCAAGGTCCTGAGAATTAATTAATTTGGCAGAATTCAACAGCAATTTTAACACAACGATGTGCTACACTGGCTTAAAGAGCCATCATTTGACGATAAACCTTAATCTTCTTTCTCCAAAAAAAAAGAAAAAAGAAAGTAAAGTGCCATATTTGCAATTAAAAGCTTTGTTTTTAATACTCTCATTTTTAAAAAGATAGTGTTTTGAAGAAGCAATGCGTATTCGAAGCTTGCAAATGCTGCAGAAATCTTGGTTCTGTCACATCCTCATATGGAATCTACCCATTTTCTGTCCAACAGCTTTTTGATGATTACATTAAGTCAAATGCCAGCAATGCTGGGATTTCTACCAAACTTACATGCATATTAATCAGCAAAGTGCTATGAAAAACATGCCAATGCAGAGTACAGGTATTTTCTCATCAATAAACATTAGGCGCTTCATGGGAGGATTTTAGCTTGTGGTTTTAGAAATGTTTTTACATAACTTTTGGTAAAAGTTGCAAAGACAATTTAAGAGCTTCTTCTTTCCTTATTGAGTTTAGCAGCAAATAAAAGTTACGCAATCATAGCTAGTCCCTGATTGCAGTGAGTTCCGAAGCCCTTCCTTCACTCTCTGCTAACCCCGGGCTTGATTTCTCTAGATCTCTCTAATAGTGATGAGATCACCGGAAAGCAGCTCAAATGCCTAAACAATTAGGTAAGAGCTGGGCCTACTGATTTACTTATCAAGGGATAACCATCAGACTTTTAGAAATCAATGTTCCATCCTGTTCTCTGATGATCTTGAAATGTTTTGCCTCGATTGTTGGTGTTGATTCTCAATTTCGACCAGATGCAAATATGTCCACATGCATTTTTTTTTTCCCCTTTAAGGTATGATTCTATGGACTAGAACGTTCTAAAGTGAGTGTTGTATCTTGGTAATTAAAAGAAAATCTGCTAAATGTGTGAGCACCATTCCTCTGATTTCCATTTCCTTATAGATGGCCCTTATTCTTATCTCAAGTATTGAGTGTGTAATAAAGAAGCAACCAACAATAATGCAAATGTAAGAGAATGCATATCCGTTGTTAGGAATCCCAGTACTCAGTCTGCTTGATTAGTCCCTGGGTTCCTATCACAGGGACGAATCAGAGGGATGTTCCTATCACAAAAACTTATTTCTTAGCTTGGGTGAGTATCAGGGATTGATTACTGGGTTTATCTAGGTAGGTGTTCTTCGTGAATATGTCTCAATGAAAAAACCTGTAGAAAAAAACACACCTGCATATTCCGTTACGCAATTCTGTGTAGAAACATTGACCATAGCATGCCAAGTACATCTCTACCAAATTTGCCAAAAGATGTGAAATAAGAAGTGACGTAATTGTTTTTCTGTTAAAAATCTTCAATCCTTCCTTTCAATTAAAACCATATTTTATTTATCCTAAAACCAATGCTATTATTTAGGGAAGTGATGTTAACAAAATCTTAATAGTCTCTGTGTTAATCACAACGAATTTCTAATGTAAGAACTGCTGTATAATTTTGAAGTAGTTTGAAATGTGAGACTGTGATAGGAGGCTTGATTTTCAAAGGGACATTTATTAGTAGATCCTCCTGTCCCCTTTACCTGGAGAAAATTCAATGATTTTCTGTTGCTAGTTAAAATGAATGATTGTAAATTCCTTTTAAAAATGTATAAATTTATGACTGAAAAATAATTATGAGAGTGTACCTTGAATGAGACAACTTTGGACGCAATCTTTGGCATTTTAGGAAGTCGCAATTGTAATTTTATGCTAATAGATATCACCTGATTATTGAACTTACAAAAAATCTTATGTAACCTGTGGCATTGTCATGCATATTGAGCGGAGCTTATGACAAACTGCAGGAAGAAACTTCCTTGGGGGAATATGGAGAGGAATTTAAAACACTGCTTTTTCTGTGGCCATGGACAGTGATTAACATTCATTTTTTCTGGCAATATTAAGATCTGTGCTGGCAGCTAGAACAGGAGAGCGTGACATAAAGCCAAGAATTCAATTTCCAGGTAGAGAGTCAATTTGGTGTATTCTAGTCAAACCTTTTGTTTTCCAATTTCCTTTCGATTGCTCCAAATAAATATTCAACTCACTTTTTGGTTTACCTGCATAGCTATTTCCCAGGGCACAGATATGCCCCAGTAATTTTAGAAAGAGGTCCATTCAAAATGCGATATGGACGTTTTATGCCTTAATAAAATATCACCAGAAGATTTTGAGACCACAGATAACAATGTTGCCAAACAATAAAAAGCACATTATTCTTTATCAAGCATATGATATTAATGTATACAATTTAATACTTTATATCTCAGTCCATATCTAATCCCCACATAAATGAAATGGTTGTGATGTAAATTCAAGTGGTAAATACTTTGAACATCCAGGGTCAGTTTAATCCAAAATGAGCAAAATCAATTTAAATTATAAGACTCCGAGTCACTGAAAAATATCAATTTATTAGAACTTGCCATAAATACTCCTTAAAGGAAACTAACACTTAGAAGCCAAGATAGCCTAAGAAAAACAAATCTAGTCACAGATACATCTCACTAGTATACTTTTCTACCTTCAAAAGTCCTTCAGCATTCACTTAGGTCACGGCTGGAAATCATCTATCATACTTAACTTTAAATGTTAGAATGAAAAATAAAAGAAAGCAAAATCAGCAGAAATGAAGAGAACTCTGGAACCACAGATTTCCTAAAAAAATGAAACCCTTTGTCTAAAGAGAGGAAGGGTATAGGTTAGAAGTTCGTCATCACTGACTTGAAATATGTTCAGAACTTTCCAGGCGACATCATGCATTTTGAAGGAAGCCGGTTATTTTTTCTGATTAGAGATTCACAAATGTCTAAACACGCTACCACCTTGTGGTACCGGTGAGAACGGGCCAGTACTTACCATGGGAAGCAATAGCTTTCAGTGTCGACATCACTTTTCAGCCCCATATTCTTGCCTAACCAACCTTGTCAGAAAGCAGATCTGAATTAAACTAACTTACACAAATGGCTCATTTGCAATTTCCAACCTTTTGAACTTCCAACTGCCTCCCCATACGAATGAGGTTTCTCCATCATATTCACTTCTGGCTACCTTGGGTATTGTGTCTTCAGTGGCTGACTCATTCCACACTCTGCTCATGTAGCTTATCATTATCTCGTTCACAGACAAAATACACATTGAATTCAGATGAGAATGCCCACTGACTTGAGAATCTTAAGAAAGATAGCGGCACTGTGGTCCGAACAGCATGGTCACTAAGGAAAATATCAGAGCGAGGGTACAGAGTGCAAAAAAATATCTGGAAGTCCAGAGTGCAAAACGCAAACAATAACAACAACACATTACACTTAACTCCTCGCGATGTATTTCCCTTAGGGATTTTGCTTTCTTGTTTTTCATAAAAATTGGCCAAATCCAGAACAACGTTGTACATCGCTCTAATAGCTTTGTTTAATGACAATGTGGCTCACTTTCTCACTTAATAAAACATCACGTTCTTTTATATTTATTAAGTTTTAAAACCACCGAGGCATTTGTCTCATTAGCTTTGCTCTGAACAAAGAAATAACCTGGTCATAGTATGTCATTAATATGAAAATGAACAACACAGACCTTTCTGAGTGAACATTCTCACTTTCTATCTGAAGACAAGTGTTCTGCATACATACAAACACTGCAGACAGATGGCTTCTTATGTTTCACGCACGATAATATTAAGATACTCCCCCCTCATTATTGCACTCCAAAATGATCAGTGCCATCTTTTCAATCTACATTTTTAAAGTAGTTAACCTTCAGTAAGATAATCTATTGTGCTTATTTCAAAGTAAGGAGAGAGAACAACTCAAACATTCTATCAAGTTCAATCAAAACTTCCTGCTTCACTCCGTTGACACAATTCTGAACCTAGCCTCCAACTTTACAAAAGAAAATGGAAAAAAAAATTCACAAGGTAGAGCTTCAAGTTATCATAATATCTTAGGAGGATGTTATTTACTTTATGCCCAAAATATTTTGCAAGCTCCAAACCCTTCACCAGAACAACATGATAGGAATCTGCTATTATTTCTGCACTTCTCGCCACCCAAGAACCTGACAGCTTGTATTAAAAATAGTATTCAAGCAGGAACTCCCTGGTTAGCATCTCCCTTAAGTTTTAAGGCACTCCAATCATTGAGTCTTCTTTCTAAGAATCACTGAAGAGGTTTATGAAGACATATCAAACTATTCACGAAAACTAATTGATTTCTGTTAGTGCAATATATTAGAACTGATTACAATTACCATATCCAGCAGCCAGTCTGTACCTTTGCAGAGATCCGTCTCCAGTATCCATAACCACGCACTGCTCTGTTCCATCATGCTTCTCTTATTGCTGGGTGAGGCGCTTGCTCCTTCATTAAATAGCATTAAAAATAGACTGCACAGAACTCCCCACCGGAGCATGCTCCGACAGGGCTAATGCCATAGTTCTCAGGGTAACTCTACTCAGCTGGGATCTGGGAGGGAAAGTCACTGGGAGATCAGCAATTTGCAAATCTAATAGCACACACAAACCCTACTCAGTCTGAGCTGAGCAATGCCAAAGACATCAGCGTGTAGTGGGATTAAGTCACTGGGAAGCTGCAAGTCAATTTCTGGAGCTGTGTAAGTTTCTTTAACAATGACTCACCTAAACAAGGTATTCTGTTAGACAGGCGTTTACCTACAGCAACTCCATAGGATTTATGAAATAATTTAAGTCATGTCCCGACAGGGTAAATTAAGACATATCTGCACAGCAGTCAAAAAGTCTTGAAAATTAAAAAACAAATTATTTTAAAACAATCAAACCCAACTCTTTTAAAGCAGTTCATCACATTGATAAGCAAGGACAGTCATAGGTTAGCCTTTTGTAGCTCTTGTGACAAGGAAGTGTACCCCTTCAAGAAAATTGTATAATATTCTGGGAGTTGAAGTGGAAAAATGATACGAAAGGAAATAAAGGTTCAAACACAGATACGTACCTTACACATCCATATAAACCCGAAAAGAGTGCACGCGATCCCCGTTAGCAATGCAGCAGAAGCAGTTATTGCCAAGACAGTGGTTAACTCGGCTATTTGAACAAAACATAGCTAGAGCTCTCGGCTTCCAAACGACTGCCTTTTGTGAAAATGACACTGACTACGATCCTATGAAGACACGCAGGGCTTGTGGTGACACAGACACAGAGGATCAAAGGAGCAGGTGCATTTGTTTTAAAGTGTGTGGCAAAGGTCTCCTAACTTTTACCGTATGAAAAGATATTGTCCTGTCATCTCCATGTCTCCGCTTTCTTAAAACAATCCTAGCGATTTTGATCTCCAAAGTGGGTGAGGAGGAGGCAGGAATCCTTGGGATTCTGTCAGTGTTTGAGCAGAATCTTGTACAGATTCATTTCAACTTTGGAGAACGCTAGGCTTGTTTAGAGAGGCTGAAGTGTCATGCCAACAGACTTAAAAAATACCAAATCCAGTGGCTATCTGCATCCTAAACACAGTCTCCTGAAAGTGACTATCTACCAGCCTTGCGCTGTGCTTACGAGCTCCCCGTCGCTATAACTTGCAGTTCCCTCTTTGTTTTGTTTTTTTTTTCCTTTTAGGCTTGGACTCTGTCCTTATCCTGTATGGTCAGGAGGTGACCAAGTACTGAACCTGAGAAGCTAACAGCAACCACATCCTCTCCAGCTCTATGTCTATGCATCAACATTGAGTCAATTTCTCGTCCGAAGAAACTTCCTAAACACCTGTCTCATTCCATTCAATTCTATCACTAAATCTACAGCCTGCCACAGAAGACATCAAATTTGGCGTTGGCCATGAAACACAGACTTCAAACATGTAAAAACAAAGTAAACATCTAGTTTCCCCCTCCACCTCTTGGGAGCCAGGGCCCGAGTCCTGCGAGTACAACAAACAGATGACAACTTTGTACCCGGAGCATAGCTCTTTCGAATGCAATCAGAACCTTGCAAACTTTCTACCTTGAAATCTGCATAAATCACTGTAGACTTCTCTGATGAAACAATTGCCCTTTTCAGTCCTCTCCCAGCTTTCCAATTCTGTCTCATTTGGGGGAGAGGGAGTTTAAACCCCTCCTTTGACAAACACAACACAATACATATGTAACAACAGCTTTCTACAAACACAAACATGAAGGAGAAATACAGACTACGAACAATTATAAAGAACAGCACAGACATATGGCCGGAAGGAAGAGAAAACACACACAAAAGGCATGCGATGTTCACGTGGAAGACCTTGGTTATTACCTTGACCGCACAGTGGATATCCCCCCAGCGTCTTGGTGCCTTGATTAAGTTTTTGGCTTTTATTAATATGTTTGTTTTTTCAATGATTGATTTGGCTGGATTTGTTTGATTTGGCTTGGCTTTTTTTTTTTTGGTCGATTTATTTAACTGCTGGTAAAAGGAGGTTTTTACAGCGTTGGCAGCTGCGATCCTGGCAAGGCTGTGGCGACCACCGCTATGGTCACGCTGGTGGTTCCAGCTGGCGACCCCGCACCCCCGCTGCTGGCTGCTGCTCCGGACACGCTCTGGGGGCGCGCCGCCTTCTCTGTTGGAGTGGCTGCTGGGCGTGAACGTGCCCCCACCTCCTGTCTGCCAGTCTGTCCCTTCCCACGTCTGTCTGTCTGTTGCTCCACCGGGAAGCACAGCGCGGGTTTCTGGCTTTCCTGCGCTCAGTTCTCAGAGCTGCCGCTCTCGCTGGCGGTCCGTGCCTGAGTGGGTCTGTCTGTTCGTCTCTTGGTCCCACTAGCCATGCAGGGTCCCTCTAGCCATCTTCTGTGCGCGCCCCTCTCCGAGCCCCCCAGCCTCTCCCTCTGACAGAGGAGGGTGTCTGCAGGGGAAGGAGCGCGCGAATGCGCTCTCTCTCTCTCTCTCTCTCTCTCTCTCTCTCCTTTCTTTCTGCCTCTGCCTCCCCACTGTCTCAAGCTAACTGCTCGCACCTGTCCGTGGCGCCGTCACTCTCAGTCCCACTCGGAGCCAGCCAGCCCTGGTCCGTCCCTCGGTGCCACAGCCCCTACCTCTCCGCCTCCTCCGCCGTCTGCCTGTCCATCCGCTGGGCCGACTCTGCCCTCC
>NW_005369287.1:1498769-1521711 GCF_000412655.1 Myotis brandtii
CGCTCCCGGCGCCTGGAGGCTCCCCGGACACTTGGCCAAGCCTTGCTCAGCTCGCTCAGTCCGCGCTCACTTTCCAGGCCAACTCTGCAGAGAATACCCCACCACCACACCTCACTCCACCCCAGGAATCCGGAGCCTCAGGGCTCTCGGGGATTCGGGCAAGACCCAAAGTCAGGTGCGCGGCGCCAATGCACTCCCTGTGGGCAACCGCCCGGACCACTGCCCACCCGCGGAGCTCTAGTTTAGAATCAGAAAGATGCTGCGGAAACGCGGGCAGGGCAGGGTGTGGGGCAGGGAACGGAGTTGACATTGGAAGAGACAAAAGCGTCGCCTTTCCCACTTGTTCTGGAGATGTGCTGTTTTTATTATTTATTTTCTGTAAATCTGTGTGTGTGTCTTTTTCATTGTCTCAGGGTACACATCACACACACACACACACACACACACACACACACACACACACACACAGGAATCCTGGAGGAATGGGAGTACATTTCCGGAATGCCACCCACCCATCCTGAGTGCTTGCAGCGCCTACTTTCCCAACATTCTAAGTCACCAGCCAAGATGTATCACGCTGGCTTTCTGCCCCCAGCTGAGAACAAGGCATTCGATCCCGGGCTTCTTTGCTAGGTTGTTATTAATGTGAAGCCAAATTATAGTTGTGCATGCCTGCATGGGATTGCCAAAGCTCATTTCGACAGTATCCAGCAATTGAGCTTCTGAAATATAGATGCTGAATAACTCCGGATCTGGTGCAGTGAACACCCCCGTTCCCCAATAAATTGAAGAGGAGAAAGTCAACTTTCCCAGCTGCAAGTAGTCACCCCAGGAATAGACAACCAATAACTAGCATAAACCACATCATGAAAAAATTCCACGTCCTTTCAGTTTCATTTATGGACGTCCCTTTCCAGTGACAGACATTATAAGCAGTTTTCGTAAGGATGTGCCTTCCACTTTTTATGGAAATGCAATTTCAACAGGCGTAGCCATGTTCATATAGGCTAAGAGAGTGACTATAAATATCAAACAGATACTATGCATCGTTCCAGAAAATGTGGAAAGAAATAGGTGTACTAGTCCTTGATGAATAGATAATTACTGTGTTTTCCAAATATTAGAAATTGTCTCCCTGGGGATCAGCTATTGCTGGAATAAGAATGGATCTGCTGTATGAGATTTCAGCAAAGGAAGCCTAAGGAATTCAAGACCCTTATGTCGATCTATTTCTCCTCAGTCCTCGCCAAAAGCTTTTTAACAGGCATATGGAATCCAAGGGCAAACTTATAAAAGGTATTTCTAATTCTCTTACTGTTCCTTTATCTCAACTCAGGAAAAATCCCACTCGGGGAGGAGGGGGGATTGTTGTGCCAAGCTGTGCTGTGTCGTAAAGGCCCACATTTGGGACTGCATGGGAAGAGGGCATTGGATTTGATTTTCCTTCTGGAGCGGACTAGACATCAGCATCTCTTGAAAGGATGGATGGGTCACCTACTCAGAGAAACTTAACACTTGCTCTTAACACAAAGTCTTCCTAGAACAAATCAGGTTTTACTCTGAGAATTTACTAGGAAAATGGAACTTGATGCTATAAACGGGATTAGAAACCATAGCCCCTGGGTGGGAGGAGGGGCACTCAGGGTGTACTCAGCACAAACTCCAGAGATTATGTCAAAGAACAAGACACATGTTTCAGTATCTGAATGATGCAAGGACGAACTTGATGACAAAACTGAATGCAACGCAGAAAGCATCCCAACACAGAACAAAACGAATTGGCTTCAGCTCAATTTTCTACCTTTTTTGTGATAATATTTTGCCAACAAATTAGGAACTGGGGAAGACCCCTGTTTCTTTGAGGCCACGTAGATAATGAACTTTCTGCGATCCAATTTTGAGTTTTGGGTCCCAAGGTGGGACTGAAATATACTTCTGGGAGCAGTAAGTGATTCGAGGCATCCAAAGTGTTTGCATTTTTAAAAACGATTTGAATCAGTTACCATTCCTAAAGGCCCTTGAGCTGTCCTAAGTCAGCCACCACTAAACGCACCAACACTGTGCCCGTCACAAAGGTGTTTTTGCACTGAGAGCATCTTGACTTTAAAGTCAGGAAACCAGGATGGTGTCAGGAGAGAAAGGGGTGCTTTTGACTTTGTTTGGTATCATGTTTGAAATGAAAGCACCTGCATGTAACCAGGTAACCCCAGCTTGGGGAGTTGAGCTCACCTACACATTGGCAAACATCTAAGATTGTCTCGACAAGCTCCTTTAAACACAGATTCCCCCGAGACACTAAATTAGTGCCCTTTAATGACGCTTCCAAATTGGATTTTCGAAGGAAGGCAAATTGCAAAGATCGCCCAGCTACCTTTGTAAGCACCTTTGCAGCTGAAGCGAGAAGTCGAATTTCCATGCTGTTGAACTTCCATCATTCCTCAACAATTAGGCTGCGAGGAACTCCCCTTCAGGGCATTCTCCCCGCCCCACCAGAAAGGCCCACAGATTCCCTGGCGAGCCTTCTCATTTGCCCTGTTTCCAACAAAATGGTCTAGGCCTCATTCAGTACCAGTCTTGGGCTTAAAGGCATTCAAATGTGCATGGTTAGAGAAAGGCAGGGGACTGAGAACAGGAAAGAGAAGATTAGCACTTCAGCCAGAAAAGTTTAGTTCCCCAATTCTTATTTTACGCGGAGCCAAAATAACTCCAAGACACATTTCAGAACATCAACAAAGAATGTTCCATCACGCATGCATCTGAGCATGAAGAAATGTCACGCTCAAAAACAAAGAGGACTCGGGAAACTAGGAACCAAATGTTCGCATGGCACGGATCCCTTGGGGGGAGCCATGCTTCCTCTGTGATCTGTGCGCAGTGCTAAGAAAATTATCTCCTCCGTCCTTCTCCCGGGCAGACCGTACATGAACTTTGACCGGCACCCACACCCAGCGATACTTTGCTGAGAATGCAAACCAAGAGGCTTCCTCAAAAAAAAAAAAAAAAAAAAATGAACGTGTGTAGTGTTTTCATAAAGATGCATCCCAACCCAAGGAGGCACAATAAGAAGAAAGAGGAGAAATCTACTCAAGAGAAACGTGTCACTAAAAGACCTCCACATGAGCACACCAGGAAGGCTGTTGACTAAATGGCATATTTCTTTTCAGCATCTCTCGGGGCAGAAATTCCAGGGTTCAGACACATCGTTAGTATCTGGGGTTGTGTCCCTCTGGCCCCCGGAGTGCTGTGTTTCTTTCTTGGCACTCCTGGCCCCGAGGGGCCGTGGCGTTGGCACAGCTGAGGCCAGTGCAGCAGGCGGCACAGCATGCAGATGCAGGAAGCCAGCGCAGAGCAGGTGTCTGCAAACCTCTCTCCCTGGCCTGTGTGAGCACCCCCCTCCAGGACCCCCTGCAGCACGTGTGTTCTATGGAACCCACAACCCATCTCTTTCGTTCTTAAAACCTGGGCCCAGAATTGAAAGCAGAAAGGCAGGAAAAGCATTGGGAGTGTCTTTGGGGAGAAGAGAGGTACATGTCACCCCCCTGAAATGCAAGGGGCGAATCAGAGCATAACCTCACATTTGCCAGGGCGCTGTGTGGGATCCTGCCTCCAGTTTTACACTCCCATGCCTGAGAAGCAGCATTTTCCTCCGTCAGGGACACTGTTCCCCTTTTCACACAAAGGAAGACAAAGGTTAGCAAGTTATTCTAAATTTCAAAAAATAATATGTTTGGCTTCTCAACAATGAGATCGTATTTAAAGGTCTATGGTTTAGGCACTAGAATAAAACAGTTACAATCCATCCTTAATGACATATAGGTCACTCACATTTTAAACTGTTCTTCATAACTTAAAACGGTGTGTGTGTGTGTAGGGTTAAAAGGTAAAACATATCTACAGTGTTAATATTTCAAAAGAATACTAAGATCTTACTGGAAACCTAGCTGTAGGCCAATAGCCAGTGTCTGAAAAAGAATATGCAGATTTGTAATTATGCATGAATGTATGTACAATTTGTTCTCCAAAGCTACTCTTTAAAAAAGCTTTATTTCTTTTGAAAATAAATGCACATTTGCAAAATCTATAGAGCCATGTTGTTTTTAAAAAAGCAGGGGGAATCACGATAAAAAAAATAAAGAAAAATCTCTCAAAATATCACCACCCAAACAGTCATCACTTTTGTGCTTAGCCAATCTCTGTGCATATATATCCATCCATATATAGCTTTATTTTGCATAAATAGATTGCAAAACAGGTTACTTTATAATCTGCTCCCTGCTTTGTCCTTTAGAATAAGTCATGGGGTTCTTTTCATGACATTGACTACATCAATATATTAAGGACTACATGGTAGCCTGTTAAATACAATGCATGTATATGTTATACATAACTGAAAGCTATTTGTGGGCATGGTGTCCAAATTGGAGGATTATCCCTTTAGGACAAATCTTTAAAATTTGAATTGATCTTCAAAAGTATCTATATTTTATATTTTGGCATAATAGTAGAGTTTAAGATGTTACATTAGTTTCTGAATATCTTTTGCCTTGATTTCTAATCTTTATTAAAGAGTTGGCCCTGGCTGGTGTGGCTCAGTTGTTGGGTGACTTCCCATGTACTGCAAGGTTGCCCATTCGATTCTGGGTCAGGGCACATTTCTGGGCTGGGGGCTCAATCCCCAGTAGGAGGTATGCAGGAGGCAGCCAATCAATTTTATGCTTTCACATAGATGTTTCTCTCTCTCTCTCTCTCTCTCTCTCTCTCTCTCTCTCTCTCTTATTCTCTCTCTCCCTTCCTCTCTCTCTAAAAATCAATAAACTAGTTTTTGAAAAACAAGAGTTGATTGACCTTTGTCTTCTTGGTGTAAATTATATAAATGAAAAAAAATTTAAAACATAGAAATTTTTGTGTCTATGTTTAATTGAATTGTATTAAATTAAAACAAAAACTTTTGCTATGGAAAGAGAATTAATTAAAAATTACATGAGTTTACTAATTATCTGTTTGCTTCAGACTTTTCCTTTAACATAGGCAACAGGCAGGTGTTTTGTTTTGTTTTTTTTTCTATAAAAAGGATAAATATTTGAGGAAGCTGAATGAACCCTTTCAGGTCAAGAAGTTACTCTTTGGTAAAATACAGGTCTGTCTTCTTGCACTCCAGAAATAAAGAAGATCCCTGGCACCCTGGGCAAGCCTCCAAACCATTGTTTTGATCCTCTTCCTTTGCTTATCATTTTAACCACACACAGCCAGAACACTGATTTCACTTACACGATCAGATATTTCTTCAACTCCAGGATGGGGGCAGAGACACATGTATTTAGGAATGCATTAAAAAAATAAAAAACAAACAACTGGGAGAGAGAGAGAGAGAGAGAGAGAGAGAGAGAGAGAGAGAGAGAGAGCGGAATCATCAGCCTAACAATTCAGTTACTTTCACTTTACTTCATGAAAGTGTAATCCAGGGCTTACCATAGCCAGTTCTTTTCTTCCTTAATCAGACAGATATGATGCCTCACTCTTCAGCCTTCTTGCAGTCAGGCAGGGCTGAGTGACAAGCTGTCACCAATGACATGTGACTGGAACTGATACATGCCACTTTGGGCTGAGGCAATGAAAAGCCTCTGGGGGATTCTCAGACATTGCCCAGACATTCTAGCTACAAGATGATCAGCCTCCATCAGCCTGGGTCCCTGAGTGACTGTGTGGACACGACTTCAACACTGACCCATGTCAGACATATAAAGTAAGCAAGAAAAGAAGAATCGTTTTTTAACCAACGGAATTTGGGGGACTGTTTCTTACCACAGCACAATCTAGATTCTCTGATTTATAAACTCTGCTAGTCTAACAGCCTGCGAGAGAGTTACACGTGCTGCAGTAAACAGTAGTAACTCATAGTGTAGTACACAGAGGCCAGGCCTGAGACTCAGGAGGCCAGAACTTTGGTCCTGAATCAGTCACCAGATCATTATGAGACTTGAATGAGTCATTTCCACCTTAAAGCCTCAGTTATTTTTGTTTTTTAAATTTCTCAAATGAGGCGATAGCAGTAAGTTTTTGCCTAAACAATATCACACTGTTCTAATTACTGATGTGTTATATTGAGGCTAAAGATCTCCCAGGTGAGACCCCGTTCTCCTGAAATTACCTATAAATGTTTATAAAACATTTTGTTGGTATTTTCACGGACAATGTATTGAATTGACAGACTGATTAGAGACCTGGCATCTTTGCCTTGTCTTCCCACAAGTGAATATCATGAGTCTCTTCTATTTTTCAGTTGGGTTTTTAATGTCCCTCAGGAATATCCAAATTATTTCTAGGTATGTTTTCATTAATTTCTAAAGTTTTTAAATTGTACCATCTCTTACGTATGTTTATTAATATTGCCAACATATTTTTGTATCAGGTCTTCTAAAAGAAAACAGTTTTTAAAAATATCTACATGTTCTATTTCATTAAATCCTACATTTGTATCTTTCTAATATTTTGAAGTTTGTTCAATTATTATTTTATAGCCTCTTAAGGAGAAAGCTTAGCTTATTAAATTTTAATATTTCTTATCATACACACTTAATAATATTTATTTTTATCTTAGTGAGTTTTAGCTGCATAACAAAAGTTTTGCTATTAGTACTTCCTTAATTTGAATCTATATTATAAATACCATTAAAAGTCATTTTTATCCCAGGGACTATTTAATACATTTTTTTCTCCTTTAATTTTAGTTTGTAAAGGTGTTGGTTTTTTTTTTAGAGAGTTTCTACTTTTTATCACTGGGCTTTAATTTTATTTCAGTTAAGTCAATGGTTTTGAATTTGTTGAGATCTTAGTTAGGACTTGGCATGTGAACAATTATTGTTAATAGTCCATGTGCTCTTGAAAACAATGCATGTCCTTTATTTAGTACAGGGCTCTATGTATATCTATTAGTTTAGATTTGTAAAATTAAACTGTTTATTTTTAAAATCATTTATTGTCCTTTCAGTTCTCTCTGCTTGATTCATCTGCTTCTGAGAGAACTGTGTTAACATATTCGATTATTCTTATGGCTTTGTTAATTAATTTTAATAATCATTTAAATTATGCTTTATGCATTTTTTATTATGTTTTGTTAGACAGATACAAGTTTACAAATAGCATGTCTTCTGGATAGGTTGTTAATTTTTTCTATAATTAAGCATGCTGTTTATATCTAGCAATGATTTCACATCAGATTCTCTCTTGTCTGTCATTAATATAGACACAACAATTTTGGCAACAATGTGATAATATATATCACTTTCATTTCACATTTTCTGTATTGATTATTGCCTCCTTTTTATTCTCTCCTTTTCTGGGATGCATATTAGATATGCGCTTTAGCTTTTCTAGAAAATTTCCATATTTCTCTCTGTACAGAATTCTGCATGATTTCCTCATATCTAGCTTTGCCACTTTCCTTTCCAATATGTTTATGTTCTTCTTAAATCATCCATTGATTTTTAATATTATATATGTATTAATCTGAGTTTGATGGCTTGACAAAGGTAGAATTTAAGGATGTATTTCCATTTCAATTGTGATTTCTGGCATATTCTAGTTTTCTAGTTCTTTTTGTATTAAAATTTTACATTTGTATTTCCCAAGAAAAAAATTCCCTTTCCTTCACATTTCCAGATTATGGGTACGTGGATCTATATTTTATTCTTTTACACATGAGAAGATATCCTCTTCTGCTGCCTGACAAAAAGAGGGAGGAGGGGATGAATGGATATATCAGTATCAACCAGGGATACCAACTGCAGCCTGCAAACTACCATCTTTTCAATTGCTCCCAAGCATTTGCTAACTTAGGGACCTGTCACCACGCCAAATGAGCTAAAGGAAAAGATTCTTGTAATGAATAAAATGATAGAAAACCCCAATAAAGAAACAGAAATTGTGAAAGAATAAAACAGAAATTCTAGAACTGGAAATTACACTATCAAAAATTTTTTAAAAAAGAGGAAATGTGGAAGACAAAGAAGAAAATACTCTTCAGAAAACTTTGAATCGGAGGACATGGGAGAAATATCATCTCCAGGTTCACTTGCTCATACCCCTTTGCCAAGAACTATGTTGGATGATAATCATGTGGAGATGTCAGAGAGACTCGGCATTCACATAGTTCCTTTTCCATCTTCCATAGTCAAGGAGGACTGGGAAAACGAAGCTGACATTGGTGTTAAGTAGACCAGACTACATTATCTGTCACTGTCTCCACTTTGGTTTCTAAGCTAATTACATGCCTCATGTTCCTTATGAAATTGGAAGGCTGGATATTTCTCTCTGTAATGCAAGCCTATTTGTTTCAATCAATCTGGCTTGGATAGATTTTAGGAAATATAGTTTGTCGAGGACAGAGGTAAAGCATCTTATCTCAGCAGCTCTTGGGCTTAGCTGACAATAGACACTTAAACCCTCTCATTAGATGTACATAAACAGAGGAACTCTTTCTCAGGGCTTTTGAAGTTTTGTACATCGTCCTGCTGGATCTATTCACCAATATAACATGGATTAAAACTAAGCTGGTCTTTCTGACTGAGACAAAAATGTTTAAGAATGTTTCTTTCTGTTCAGTGGTTATTAACCATAGTGCAATATCCTGGAATATCGCAATCAGTTGTGAAGTGTGTCCCAATTTGCTACTAATAATATTTAAATATTAACTTTGCCAGTTACTTTAATAATAAATGCAGTTCAGTGTTGTTTCTTGAACAATGCCATTCAAACCTTTTTGCATTCTAATGAGCTTACTTGAGTAGAAAGAGATCAATCTAAATATTTTAAAATTTCATTTGGGGGTGTCCTACCCATATAAAAATTTTCTGGTGTACAATAAATGCAGTTCAGTGTTGTTTCTTGACCAATGCCATTCAACCTTTTTGCATTCTAATGAACTTACTTGAATAGAAAGAGATCAATCTAAATACTTTAAAATTTTACTTGGGGGTGTCCTACCCATATAAAAATTTTCTGGTGTATGTTACAGAAAATAAAATGTTTCAGATAATCATGTGTTGCTTACTAGAGAATACAAGAAGTTAGTAACCTAAACAGAGGGGTTGTTAAATAAAATGATGCCAGAAACAGTGGTCTCAGAGAGGATGGAAGATATTGGCACTAGTATGAATGAGAACATACATGGATGCACATTAGTAATAAACAAGAACACTGCATAAGTAGGTATGATATCCCACGTGGCACTCAGCTATGGCGGGAAAAAGGCCATGATAGGATAAAAGGGATGAAAATGTCTAACTAGCTCAGAATCTACAGGTCTTTTCAGAGAGGGAGAGTAGTGTTATGAGTCAAAAAGATATATACACCTGCTAAGTGACTATTGAACTGGGTGAGAGAACATTTAGGTGAAAGCAAAGAGCGTGGGCAGCACAGTGAGATCATAGAGGGAATGACTATGCAGCCAGATGGATGTTGGGTTCCTGATGTTGATCATAAAACAAACTCCAGGGGTAGATAAGCAGTCATGAGGGACCTCACACACCTTTTCTATTGCTCCAAGTCTCATTTGCCTAAAAGCAGTACCCATGATAAATTCTGGCTGGGTCTCAATCACAATTTCCTCTCTTTAGGAGGGAAAAAAAGCCCATTTTAGGCCTAATATTATGCATTCTGAGGAGTTAGTTGACAAGGAGGCTGTTATAGCAACCTCAACATGTGGTGTATTTGGCACAGTCTTTTACATGCCTTTCTCTACATTTCAAAGATAAAGGCATGTAAAGCTTCAGAAATCTAATGGGTATATTTTCTAGGCCTGCCTATGTCTGTAAAAGGTAAAATTGGTAAAGAAGGTTGGACTAATCCAAAGAATGAAAACCTCCCAATTGTTCCTTTGACAAGTAAGCATTGGCAGAGATGAATGTGTCGACACAAGCAGCTCTCCGACCCCAAGTCTCATTTGCCTAAAAGCAGTAGCCATGATAAATTTCTTCCCTTTAGGAGGAAAAAAAAGAGAGCCTATTTTAGGCCTAATCTTATGCATTCCGGGGAGTTAGTTGACAAGAAAGATGTTATAGCAATCTCGACATGTGGTGTATTTGACACAGTCTTTTTACATGCCTTTCTCTAAATTTCAAAGATAAAGGCATGTAAAGCTTCAGAAATCTAATGGGTATATTTTCTAGGCCTGCCTATGTCTGTAAAAGGTAAAATTGGTAAAGAAGGTTGGACTAATCCAAAGAATGAAAACCTCCCAATTGTTCCTTTGACAAGTAAGCATTGGCAGAGATGAATGTGTCGACACAAGCAGCTCTCCGACAGGGTCAAATTCTAAGGACCGAAAATTAAAAGTGAAACAGAACATGACCAAAGGCTTATGGGAAATGGCTTTTCAAGCAGCCTATTCAAGGGATGTTGCTGCTGTTGTACCTGGTACTCTGGTTGCGCGGTACCCAGCCTCTGCTGTGGTGTGGCCTGGATCCATCTTTGGAGTGTTTGTGAAGTGTCACCAGAATGATATTCATCGCTGATCATTCTCATTTTCATTCTCATCGGTATCGCCTTGCAGATGGCTCCGTGTTCATTTCAGGGCCCCGTCTTTAGGAACTGGCTGCTCTCGAAGTTTTCTACCTCGGACACACTGTAAAACGTCTCTCCGTAACTTCTCCCCAGGAAAGGGCTGCTCTCCATGTTTAAACTGAGGGCTTTCAAACTGGCTTTTCTTCCAGGCTACATTCTCTGTATGTGGGCAAACAAAAGGATCACGCACCACTCGCTTCCAATTAGGAACCTGAAACATTTGCATTAGAAACATAGATGCCTTCAAATTTCCTATGTAACATCATTTTCCGCAGCCCTCCTGGCTGGCCTTAGCAACTCCAGCATGTTTCCTGTGTAATTATTAAATCCAATATTCCTCATGACATTCGCGCAAAGATGCGGCTGTTGCTCCACAGACTGCATCAGGGCCAATATGGCACAGGCAAAATTGAATTATGTTTTTATGGAGGTTTTCTTTTCTTTCTTTCCTTCTTTACTACTTATAAGTTCCTGTTTTTATTTTTTTATTTTTTATAGAGCATTCAGGCACAATTATCTGTCAGTAAGGAATCCATGGAGAATGATTTTTAATCAAAGGACAAAAAGTAGATTTGTGATAAAAATATTTTTCATTATGATATTTAAAAATAAAAATTGATATCTACAAAATAACTTATGAATTAAATGAGATTTTAAAGCAAAATAATCAAACAGCTTTAAACCCACTAACTTTGCATTGTCTAGAATGTTATCTAGAATATTGTCAGTATTATTGAAATCTACCTATGACTTCCAAAGTTGAATCCTATAGCTTCACTGCTAGGTTCATCACCACCTGGGTTTTTGTTTCATTATGCTCCTTTTAAAATAACTTTACCGCATATGTACATTTCAATATGTTGTTCAGATTTGTTTCTTAGATTTTTATGAAGACACAAAAATACATAGACACTGCATGAAGTTCCTTAAACAGGTTTTTTCAAACTCAATATTAATTTCTACGATCTGTCCATGTTTTTATATTATAGCTATAGTTCATTCCCCCTCACAGCTATGTAACATTCCATTGTGTGACTAGCCATCTTTCCAGAATTAGACATGTAGCAGATAATAAAAATGGTATTGGAAATTACTAGGAAGATAAAATAAATTATATAATAAATTTTTCCTGGACAGTTTTTTTAAAAATAAAAACTTAAATATATATGCTATCTCTTAGAGTAAATTAAAATTCTAGTTGGACTAAATATTTAAATGTAAATAAAAAAGCACAAACTGAAAAGTAACTCATAGGTGGTTACATACTCTTGAAATCTGGAAAGCTCTTGTGAAGTCTGGAATTGATACCACTCGGGTTTTGCTCTGGTGGGAGGAAAAGTCTTGTGAAGTCCTGCTGGTTTTTCCCACGTGTCTAATGGGGGGTTGGCACGGGGCCCTGTTATACTCGGTCAGAAACAGAGGCTCTGCAGTCTTGCTGTGCTGCCACCTCCAGGCAGTCACTGTGACTGGAAACAGCCTAAGGGTGTCACACAGCGAGGACACAGTGTGCTCACAGTCCATTGTCCGGAATTGGTCACGTGGACTGAAGGGCTTACAGGTGGAACTGGGACATTGTCAGAGCATGGGTACTTGGAAAGAAATGTATCTGAAGTCTAATTTATGCATCTTTACATCTGGGCATGAGGGATGTCTGCTCTGGGTTCTGGGCTTTCTATAGCCCAGGATTTAATGAGGACACCTACACCCGTCCCCCCTTCCCCCCCGCCCCGCCCAACACACACACTTATTATTGATTATCATCACTGTTATTGGTGATGAAGGACTTTGCACTGTAGTGCATGAGTCATAACTCTTAACCTGCACTCTCATGATTAACACCACTTCAGGTCTCAGGTCCCAGGGGAAAAGTCCTCTCCAGGACTTCTGCCACACCGCCTAGGCACAAAACAACAACCCTGTCTGACTACCATGAATACGTCTTGCGTTGTGAATCTGAAGATGGATGCTGCTGCAGAATTCAGGCAGAATTTGAGCAGTGGAAACACTTAGGTAAGAAAAAAGACAAATTAATTAACTTGTTGAATCTTTCCTCTGGGTGAGAATTAAATGTATTTTTTTTTGATATATTGAAATATGTTCCCGGGATTGCCAAGTATCTGTTTTGTTGCTACTTGTGGTTTTCAATTATTTCCTCCTCAGGTATTCACTTAGGTATCATCATACTATTTGCAACATTTGCACCTACTGGCTATGGAAAATGTGGTAATATTAAGAAAAGTGTTGCCAGATAATTTAAGCAAGTTAAATTTGAATTTTAGATAGAAAAGTGGGTAACTTTTTTAGTATAAGTGCATCTTATGCAATATTTGGGACATACTTGTACTAAAAATTATTGCTGTTTATCTGAAATTCAAATGTATAGGGTGTCTTGTGTTATTATTTGATAAAATTGGCAATATGCCTGAAGGACAATACTGATGATTTACATTGGCAATTAGATGGACATGAAAGACTAGAAATGTGAGTAGTTTTATGTCTAAAAAGTATTAATTTAAATACAATTCAAAATATAAATGCAAATTAATTTTATTAAATATTTGTTCAAATGTGTGATTTTATTTTTATATGGTTCTATTTTTAATAGAAATACTTTAGCAGAAAAATAACATTCTTGAAAATATATATTCTATATTTTTTGTTTTCATTTGTTTTATATTTAAAATGTCTGCCCTTTGCATATATTTCTACTTTGTATTTTCATCTTTTATATCATTACTAGAGGCCTGGTACAGGAAATTCATGCACAGGAGTGGGGGTGGGGGCTCAGCCCGGCCTGTACCTTCTTGCAATCCGGGACCACTGGCTCCTAACTGCTCAACTGCTTGCCTGCCTGATTGTCCCTAACCACTCTGCCTGCCTCATCACCCCTAACCACTCACCTGCCTACCTGATCACCCCTAACCACCTCTGCCTCAGCCCCCGCCACGGTGGCTTCGCCTGGAAGGATGTCCAGAATGACGTCCGGAAGGTTGTTTGGCTGTCCGGTCTAATTAGCATATTACACTTTTATTATTATAGATTGCCACTTGAAAACAAATTATGGGACAAACTTTGATAACAACATGATTATTGATTTTACCTGAAGTAAAAGCAAGCAAGAAAGTTTTATAGAATAAATATTTAAACTATAAATTATTCTATGATTTATAAACTACATCTTCATACTATTATTCAATATTGCTGAGCCATCACAACACCTAGACATGAATAATAATTACTAAATTCAGTTGTCCTTAATATTGACTTTCAGTCATATAAATATATGAATACTATAACTTCCCATACCAATGGTCACCAACCTTATATCTCTGTGTCCCCTTCTTCCCACACATTAAAAAAACAATTTGTCATGGGAGACAATCCCAAATACCAACTAATCAACACATTTCTTTCAAAGTCTAGTTTCTCATGATGTATAATAATTACTACGTCGGGTCCATGTGGACCTCTGTATATTGAGTTACCTGTCCCCCTTCCTCTCCAGTGTGCAGAAGTTGGACAATGAGAGGATAACACAGTAAACATTCCCATTTGGAAAGTGGGAAAATGGGTCACAGATACAGAGTCACAGGTGTATAGCAATTCTGAAATCCTTCAGCAGACATGCTTAAGGTTTTCTACTCTCTGCGAGGTTCGTTTTCCATTATCCTCCTTGGCCCTCCTGAAGGGTCCTTGCAACTTTCTTATTCTGCTTCCTGCCTGAAGAAATGTGAGAGCCAAAGGATCATTTTAAGTGTCAAGCTATTGATTTCTTCAGTAGTACCTATCTTTCAAGACTGACTAGGCATTTTCTATTTTGATTCCAGCTAATTCCATGAGCAACAACTATACTCACAGTGATTTTCTAAACTGAGTTTTTTCCTACAACGCTGCCCTGCTCCCCACCTCTCTCTCTCTCTCTCTCTCTCTCTCTCTCTCTCTCTCTCCTCTCTTTTTGCTTCTAAAAGTCTATCTACAATAATAGATGTGAAGGCCACACCCTTTGTCCAATCTTTTTCTTCAGGCACATTAATCCACTGAAACATTGTAACAGTAAGTATGTAGGCTACACTCTAATTTTTGCTTGCATCATTTTAATCAAATGATTAGCTTTTGGGGGGATATTTCCATTCTAAACCTCTTTATTTATTTTTATTTTTTTTAAATCCTTACCTGAGGATATTTTTTCCATTGATTTTTAGAGAGAGTGAAAGGGAGGGGGAGAGACAGAGAGAGAGAAACATATATGTGAGAGAGATACATCAATTGGTTGCCTCCTGCCCACACCCTTACTGGGGCCTGGGATGAGCTGCAAATCAGGTACGTGCTCTTGACCAGAATCAAACCCGGGACCTTTCAGTCTACTGAGACAAACTGCCTAGCACAGAAAACCTCTTTATATGCCATCTTAACTAGGATCACGAAGCAGTCTGCTTTTCTGACCTTAGACCTCTGCTTCTATTTCTTTCTATTTGCAAATTAGTCAATTCTATCTGAAGTTACCTCTTTCTCTTAACACTTTGCCATGGTATCCCATAATATGCTACACTCACTACTTACATGTTCTGCCTACATAATTTTTTTCCCTATGCCTATGTTTTCTGCTTTGTATTTTACAGTTTCAGGTTTGATATTCAAGTCTTAAATCCATTTTGAATTAGTTTTTGTGTATTGTGTCAGATGGCAATGTAATTTCATTCTTTTGCACACTATACAACATACAGATGTTGTATCATAGAATTGTACACACGAAACATATATTGTTATTAACCAATGTCACCCCAATAAATTTAAGTAATTAATAAAAAAAAAGAAATAGGCATTTTTGCACTTCTGCCTACACATTACTCCAATTTCTGTTATTCAGCAAACATTAAAAATATATTGTCAAAATAAATCATGCAAGTCAATGGTCATATTCAATATCACATTTTAATAATAATGTAAATATGCAAGAATTGAGATGTCTTAGTGAAGAGAGGCCCCAGAGACTGCAGGCTTCCTCAGGTTCTTCTTTCCCTCATGGGACAAGAAGTCTTTGGACCAGCGTGATATACGAGGCCTCTAAGGGAAAGTCGCCACAGCCTTACACATTGGAAAATGGTTTAGTCATGAAACATTCCCATTTGATATTCCAGACAGTCATAAGCATATATGATGTTCTTTGGGAGTCATGCTTCTTAAATCCATTTATACTAGTCCTTTCCATCGTAAGCAATTCTAACCCAGGGATATTCAGTTAAGAGTATCCCATAGATAAGAACCCTCCCTCCTAGCAAATATCACTAGTTTATTTACCAAGGAGTTATCAATGTGTTTAAAAGAAGATTCGATGGGGTCAAAAGCCTTTTTCCTTTCCCCACAATATCCTCCCAATAATCACGGATTACCTATTTTAACTTATTTCTCTCTAGTAGCATTTTTCATTTGCATGGGTGTATACATTATGCATATTTTGTCCTGTAATTATAATTGGTTAATCATATTTTGATGGATTCCATTTATCATAGTTTCTTTAATGCAGGATTATTTATTTTGAGTCATCTCTTGGTTGTCTGGATTTTGTCAAATAATTATTTTAAGAAGGTCTCCTAGATAATGTTTACCTTGAGATGTCCTATGTTTAACAATGTTGGCCACTTGCCTTGAATAATAGCTTGACAGATAAGTATTACTCAATGTTTCCCTCCAAACCTAGTAGACATTGGTCACCTTTACCTCTAACCTTGACTGATAATATTTTAAGCAGTAAGGGCAAATAGATTTTAACTGAAGGGCAAACTGTGATCAGTTGGTAGCAAATGACTTGAGCAGTATATTCCAAGGTAGCATCTGTACTCTGCAGGAAGGAAGACCTTGATCAATTAGCCAAGTCTGGCAAAGGCTCGGGAGGGGAGATGGCATTAATACCTTGTGATTGCCAGGCCAGCTGGTAGTATCACCTTTTCCAAGACTGATAGCATTTTATTAGAAAAATCCTAAAAATAAAAATTCATTTGGCTACAAAGAAATCTCTTTCTAATAAAATTTTGAAAAGGCAAAATGATTTTTCAAAAGCTTCAAAAAATATATCAAGCTGAAATGGGAGAATTTATAGGGAAAATAGACCTATCTTAAAAAAGGGAAAATAGTAAAGACAGAGTGAAATGATATCCTATATAATAAAAGCCTAATATGCAAATTGTCCCCTGGAACAGGAGTTCAACCAGAGGTCAGGGCCAGCCGGCCAACTGTCCGTGGCCCCTCCCCCCGTCCGGCCCCACCCCTGATTGGCCCTGATCGGGGCGGGCTGGCCAGACCCCACTCGTGTAAGAATTTGTGCACTGGGCATCTAGTAATTAATAATATGATCAAACACCTTTCTAGAGTAGTAGCTCATGCCTTTCAAAGAAAAAAACTGCATTTGTTACATACATATGAAATATTATATGTACAGATTATATGCTAGGCAACAAGGAATTATCTCTAATTAAAAATCCAGACGACATATTTTGTAATCCCAGTAAAATAAAATTAGAAATCAATAATATATGAATGATTAATGCCCTCCAAAAAATGTCAGGAAAATAAATTTCACACTACAGGTTAAAAATGAAGTAACAGAATATGAGAACTATTTAAAATAAAGAAAATTTTTTTCAAGCCAGCAAGAAGTAGCTAAAGCTGTGTTTAGAGGGGATTTCATAGCCCTACAAATAGTAGACATGAATAGAGATAGACAGAATAATTATTCCCCAGGAAACAGATTCTGAACTAGAATTTAGTCTGCAGAATGCTTATTACAAGGGCACTTTGGAAGGAATGGGAAGAAAAGGGGAGAGGAATGGAAAGTCCATTTGCCATCATTCCCAATGACAGCTTTAGTCAACATTCCCCTCACAGACCATAAGGATCCCTGGAGCTGTAATGGCCCTTCAGACCTGTTCCTGCTGAGTTGGGATGCCTATTCCTTTACATCCCCACAGTCGTTAGTCATCAACTATGGACTCACTCAGGAAGGACCGTGACCTTGTGTGAGATGATCTTAACAACTAAATCAATCCCCAAAGGGTTGACAGCAGAAGACTGTCTATTAACAGTCTTCCCAGCAACTGGGACAACCAGTCCTTCCTGGAAGGGAACTCTGGACACCATGCCTACGTGAGCACGGCAAAAACCATGCATCTAAGTGACTGTATCAGACATTTCAAACTAAGATTCTGGTTCCAGACATCAAAGACTTCCCTTAACATCCCAGCTGTCCCTATGGCCTATAGAACATCCATCTGTGGGGTATGTGACCTGTGCCAGGTGAGCCAGGGGAGAGGCAGCCTGGTGCAACTGGAATTAAAGAGAGAGGACTTTAAATGTTGACTCTCCCAATGGCTAGCTGTGTGACTCTGAGCACAACAATCATACGACCTAACATTTATTGAGTGTTTATTATGTCCCAGTGACTGTTTTAACAGCCTTATGAGAATCAAACTATCTGATCCTTTGTCTCCTTGATTACAGGCAATAATACCTGCTGAGCAGCTTTGCAATATGGATTACGAGAGCTAACATATCACCTAAACCTCCTTGCATACAGTGGGCTTCACACCGGTGTCGCTTACTCCTCGTTCTTCCCCGTCATGTGTGCATAATCTATATCCCCCGGCCCCATATATGGTTGGCTCTGCCAGCCTTGCCTAACAACAACACTTATAATAATAGTTATTACAGCTCCCATTTATGGAGGGTTTACCATTTTCACACAGTCAGTGAGCTAGGACTTTTATGTGTATTAACTCATCCAGTCCTGTCGGCAGAGATTTGGTCCCCTTGAATCTGCACTGCCCCCAAAAGAATCCTCAGAGAAGAACATTTCACAAACTACCACCATCATTTATCACCCCTTCCCTTTGAACACACACACACACACACACACACACACACACACACGCCCAACCTTAATTCTTTCTCTCTTTTTTAACAGCCGCCTTCTTTTTCTCTTTGTCTCTAGACTTGTTTAAGTGCCTTTCTTTTACTTTATATCCTGAATTATTTCCTGCTCCAAAATGACAGCCCCAGAGAGAAAGGGAAAAAAAATAACCCTTCCCTTCGCAAAGCTCAGCACGAGTGGGAATTCTGCCACCGAACAGTCTGTCCCGGTTCAATTTTAGCATCATATCATTTCCTGCATAATTGTTTCAGTGTCCTCATTCTCATCCCCGTCGCTTTCCCCACACTCGGCTATTTTTTAAAGAAAGCATCCCAACTGCACGTCTGGTTCAACAGGGAATTTCACGGAGGAAAGACGCCAGACCGCACTGAGCTACCCCAACACCTAAGAGAAAACGTCGTGTGTTGGAGATGGGGAGATGGACGCCCTCCAGGCCGCTGCTGCCTCCGGTGACCTCTCCTCTCTGCCAGCGGCTCCAGGCCGGGCACGTGAAAATTCCTCCTGTGTTTGTGTCATTCGACTCCCAGATATCACGTCACCCGAAATATTAAAATAAAACCGCTCACAACATCTTCCCGAGGGCCATCTGGGCCTCGCTGGAAGCCGACAGTCTATGGCAACCTCCAGATAACGGCATCCCCAGCCCGTCTTTGTATGTGTGAATGTTTGTCATAATGGATTTCACTTTAATGCCCCAATTACATTTATGACATTCGTTCAACCGAGTGGCACTAATGACTTTCATTATTATTTATGCTCCTCCTTAATGATAAGACTCTCACCTCTCTCATTACGCACACGCCTCCCTCACCCCTCGCTTGCGTACATGCTCTCTGGTCTGAGGCTAATGTGCCTGGGCTTCCAATTTCAGAAAACACTATGATTAATTACTCCTGTTAAACCGCCCTACCCCAGGGTGATCAGACTAGCAAAACGGGAAGAGCCAGATTGCTCCTCCAGAAGGATTTCCCAGGACACCTGTCAGAAAGAAAAAAAGAAAAAAAAGGAAGAGGAGGAGCCCTCCAACCCTCAAATAAATAAATGCATGGCATCTGTGTTGTCTTAGGTCTGGGATAAATCACAAGACGATACAACTTTAAATTAAAATCAAGTAGCAGAGATTTGGGACAAATGCCCTGCGTGGCAGATGATGGTAAGACCCGGGGAAGTGACAAGGAGCCGAGCCTCCTATCGGGCAGTCCAGCGCTCCTCCCATCGGTTAAACCGGCTCCAGAAAGAGCCTCCCTGCTGCGGCAGATTGCAAACACGCTACATTCTTTCAACTTCTTCACCGAGGAAAGGGACTTCTTTTATGCCCCTTCAATTGGGGTTGGGCTTGTGACTTATTTAAGCAAAAGAATGCGGCAGAGGTAACATCGCCTTGGTGCCGAGCCTGGGTCTCAAGGGGACTTACAGCTTCCACTCTGCTCTCCTGGTGCCTCCACTATTTCCATAGGAACAAGCCCTGGCTCTCCATAAGGAGAAGGCCCCGTTGTCCCAGGCTGCCCTGGTTGACTTAGCAGCTAAATGCAGATGCATGAGCCAGGCCTCGCTTGGATCAGTCAAATCCGTAACACACCATCCAGCCAAGTCCAGCCCAAATTGCCAATCTGCAGAACTCTGACCTCAGCAAAGGGTTGCTGGTGCAAATGTTTTAGGTGGTTCATTCTACAGCAGAGGCCAAACTGGTGTGCCTGTCAAAAGGGACATCTGGGCATGGAGTCCCTGATGAATATTGAGGAGAAAACTAATCATTAAGGAGAACTTCGCTGTTTTTCTCTAGGAAAATGAAAAAGCCTCCACAAATCAGAGAAGGAACTGTTATTCTGATCGTTCTCACTTCTAAGTGCAAAATGAAGGTCCAGAGATGGCACAAGATCAGACCGGTGAAATAATTTGTGCAAGATCTCAGCGGAGAAAGCAGGGCTCAAAACTAGGACTATTTGCATTTCAAGATGATGAGACGTCCAAGCACCATACTCGCTGGCACACAGCTTGGACCACCTGACCTGCAGAAGCAGCATTTCCTGCGTCCCTTTCGGCTTTCCCAGGGCCGGTGAAAGAGGTAGCCGAGGACAGGGAAGCTGGGGAGCACGGCCTATTGATTCTCTCCTCAGCAGGAAGCAGAGCGGGCCCCTTCACAGCTCCTTCATAAACTGATGGACTTGAGGAGAGATAGAAGCAGCCGCTTAAAGGCACATCCAGGCAGAGCCATGAATGCTGCCCAGGGCTGCATTTCAGCATATAAGATGCATTTGTAGGAAGTATGAGTTATGGTTGAAGAGTCTGCATGTCTGCTTAAGGATCGAGCATTTTTGGGGGCAGCCTCTAGGATCCTGCCATTTGGTAGAACTGCCCCTTGCTCTTACTTTGTAAAAGAATTTTCATCTACAGTCATAGTCTTTGAAAAATCAAGTTCAGTCTCACTGTTTTCCCCCCTTTGCTGAGAAACTAGTGAGGGTGATCCCACTAGTTTCTGTGCGCCCACTGTGCGCCCAACTTTGATTTACAATAAATACTATTAAAAATTGCCATGATGGTTTACAAAGTGGCCAATAATCTGTATTCTGATTTGAATTAAAAATTTCCTTTATCCTATTTTGTTTTTATTTATTCTTACCTATTTCAAATTTCATGTATATGAAATTCTGGAGGAAACTTTATTTTGTATACCATTTACTAATTCATTTAAAATATTTCTTTACTTTAAAAAAATGTACTCACTTGCCTGGCCTTTGACTCAGGGCCTATCCCTGGTACTATGTAAGTATGAGCCCCTTCGACTCTAAGCAATCTCTGTAAAAGGTAGAGATAAACTCTTTGATTTATGAGATGCCTCTGATATCTGTAAAACTCATTATTTTATACATAAAGGCATCCTTACTTTATTGTGGATGAATTCGGATTTTCCAATTTATATATTATAAAAGTAGAAAATACTTGTATATTGAGCTTTCCCAATAGATATTTAGCAGTCTTAACTTTGGAGGCCAAAAAATTTACTGTTAGATATTACATAGAGAGGGACAACTGAAGGAGGCTGTTACTATGGCTTCCATAGGCTTTCCCATTGGACTTAGTGGTCACGTGATCATGTGCAGGCCAATGAGTTTCCTGCAGAAATCTGCATAAGACTCATGAGAATATCCACTGCTCTCCCAAACCACAGCTGCTAGTGAACTGTACATGTAATTCTTCCTGGGTTTAAGTCATCCTGTCCCTGTAATAAGTTAACTATCACCCACATATTCTTCTGCATGTGAAGTTCTAAGTTCCAAAGTTTTGAAAGTCACAGCTTCCCCAGAATAATCAAATCCTAAGTCCATTGCTTGGCGGGCTACATCAGGATCACCTGGATGAATCATCTTGTAAAATATCCGACTTCTCATTCTGACCTATGAGATTTTAATTTTTAAATTCTGGAATGGGGTCAAGGATTCCCTGTTGTAGGCAAGGTCTTGAAGTTTTGCAAAAATGATTCATAGGAGGAGATTCAGTGAGTTTTATTCTAAGAGGCTAAAATGTTATCCTTGACTTGTGGCCTATCCCCGATATTTTTAATAAAGAGACCTGGGAGATTCACTATAGTGAAGAAGAAGATGGTGTGACTTTTGGGCAGCTATGACAACTCTTTGCTATGTGACCTCAAGAAATCACTGAACATTTCTAGGGATCACTGTCCTCACCTGTGAGAACAAAGTGTTAGACCAGACAATGATCACTGTCTTTGATCAGGTGACAGGGTTTCCTTGGAGCCTCTACTGGGGTCACTGCAGCTGTGAGCCTGGGCAGTGCTTGAAGTTTGAACAGACCACACCACACGAGGGCCCCTTAAGGCAAGCACTTTCCTTTGATTTGTTTATGATGTTAAATAAGATTGTGTCTGGAGAAAGGGCTCCAAAATCAAAGTCTGGACTTGATGTCTCCAAGGGCCATTCTGGCTCTGCTGTGCTGTACAAATAGCCATTAAAAGGAGAATTACACCAGAATAAGATCGCTTGAGAAGTAAGGTTGACAACACCGTCAGACCCACAGTTACAGAGCAATTAGTAGCAGCTCTGTCTAAAAGACTTACAGCAAAACATGGTCTCTCATTGATTTTTGTAGCTATTAGAACTAACTTCCTCAGCTAAGGAAACACGCCTGGCAATCTTGATTAGCACTCAATAGTCGGGACCCTTGACTTATGCTGCACCACTGCTGTTATACAGGGCAGAACACTGGCCATGGTTGCTACATTATAACATCTCATAGCAGGTCTTCAGGATTCAGAGTAGGTAGCTCAGAGTAGTTGGCACACTCCTACTTACCCTTCAAGACCTTGCTCAGATGCCACCTCATCAGTGAAACCACTTCTGATCCTACAGATCTCCACACAGGGAAGAGGGAATGATTCCCAAACCTGAGTCTTCTCAGCATCTAATGATAACAGTAAGAAAAAATGACAAATATATATAT
>NW_005369287.1:1521730-1528577 GCF_000412655.1 Myotis brandtii
AAAACTTCTCTTCTGAGCTAGGTTTTCTTCCTTATTGCCTATGTTTACCCAAATAAGAACCTGGTGCATAATCATTTTCACTTTAATTTGGCTGCCTTTCTCTACCATCAGATGAGGGCTGCCTGGAATTTAGCAATCTTTCTGGTTTATTTATGAATACAAACATAAATTAGATAGATAGATAGATAGATAGATAGATAGATAGATAGATAGATAAACAATGCTTTCTTTGTACCGTCTATGTTCTCATTCTCCCAATTCTCAGACACACTCCTGGCTCCAAACCAAGGCTGCTAGTCCTGATTCAGTTACTCAGCTGGGCTGTGATCCAATGAGACCAGAAGGCACTGAAGTATAACTGACCAGTGCACTGACTCATCAGATATTTACTTCCCTGAAAAGAGACACATTAGCTTCCCTAATCCCCTTCTGGTAGAAGTATAGATGAAATGTTCTTGGAGCCGAAATGTCTTGCTTCTTGACTCCACTGTATGCTCCTCTCTCCTCTAAACCCCAAAGCCCCAAACTCCAGTTTCATACTTGTCTTTTTCTCAATGTTTGGTTCCCAAGAACTTTAGGCTTCAAAGGCTGTCAGCAATGTGATGACAGGGACTTTGCACCCTTGCTCCACAGAGCACTTTGCAAAGTAGGCCTCAGTCATCCTCACTGGGAAAAGTGAGTTGTTTCCTGAAGACTGTAAGCTGTGACAGGGGAGAGGAAGACTGGGAAAGTACAGAAGGACCCTTTTACTGGAGTGCTGCCCATCTTCATTGAGGGGTTTTGTGCTTTCAATTCAAAAATGATTTTGATTTATAATCAGTGTTTTAGTTACTGTTCTGCTAATGACTAACTGTGTCACTCTGGATAAGTTCCTTGCAACACTGAAGACTCAATTTCCCTACCTGTAAATTATCAGTAATAATAGCCTTATCTCCTGTATTTTTATTACAATTTAAATGAGTTAATAACTATAAAGTGCTCAACATGGTACTAGGGATGACAATGAAAATGTTCTAAGTATAGAGAATTTTAATTAGATATTAAAAATTATCCTTTATTAATGCAATCAATTCTAAAAGTGGGTTTTTAACAAAGTGTGTTTTTTTTTTTCATTTCTGGGGTAGATCTTGAGATTCAAAATTAACTGGTGATCCATCTTGGATGTGACTCCTCATGTCAAAGATGATTTGAGTATGTTTTTGCTCGTTCTTCCATCTAGAGGTGGAATTCTTGAGTCTGGGCTGGGCTTATGAGTTATTTGCGGGTGCCGGGGTGGGGGGTGGGGGGACAGTTGACTGCAGAAAACATGAGTGTCAGTTTCAAGCTTAGGCTTAAAGATTCCCATGCTTGTGTTTGCTCTCTGAGTGGCCTGCCCAGAACCATGAAAACCACCACAGCCAGGCTGCTGGAGGAGGAGCAGAGACACAGGGCACTGTGGCCTCCATACCACCCCTGCCAATAGCCAGTAACTCCCAGAGACAGAGCTCTTCTGCTGAACCACAGGTAACAACATACTCAAGAGGGCAACATACTTCAAGAGACCAGAAGAATCACTCAGCGGAGCTCAGGCTAAATTGCCAACACAGACTTGTGAGTTGCAAAAATGGTGGTTGTTTTAGCGACTAGGTTTGAGGGTGGTTTCTTATGCAGCATTAGCTAACTAATACAAAGGGCATGGACTTCGAGATCTGCCAGTTAGATACTTCACAGGGGTGTCTGCACCTAGGTGAAGGCATGTTGTTTGACACTGCCATGTGCGTGTTAAATTGGGTTTTCCCCAACTGTGAGATAGTCATACTAACCCCATGACTGGAAAAAGGCCAGTAAGTACAGGAATAAGATAGATTTGGCTTGATTAGGTAGCTCAAATTGTATTTCAATTAAAAAAATAACCTTAAGCTTACAGTAAAAAGGAGATCTTCACAACCATCACACAAACACATCATACACATACAAATACATCTTCATGTCTGACTTTTCCATGAAGAGACCTCCTAGTTAGTTCGGTAGAGTTGCAAGGTGAGGGGTTTTAATTATAATCTGTAATAGCTGAACACAACATAAAAAGTAAGGAAAATAGGATTTGAGCCTTGCTGTCATTCTGTGAAACACCAATCCTAACCTATCACAAACTTTCCCATTTTGCTCAGCTTGTTAAAGGCCATCAATTTAGTCAGATCATGTCCACAAAACATAGTTTGTTTCCCAGAGAAAAAGCTCTCTTTTTAGAAGGTGTTTTGTACAAAGAGATGTGACATTTACATTTTCCCATCTGTACTGTCTCTCTGTCCCTCCCTCCCTGTCTTTCTCCCTTCCTTTCTCTTTTCTTTTTCTTTTCCTCTTCAATGTGAATCGTCCACTGTGTAAAATAAACAGCTTTGTGGATCACCTAGGTCCCTCTTTTTTGAATAAGGCAGTGCTTTTGGTGAAGCCTAATTTTCTTAATTAGTGCTTAATCAGGAAGGTAGACCATGAAAGTCATGGGCAATATCTTTCAGTCAGCAATTCTACAAAGAACACTGAGTGGAAGGAAGGTCAAGAAAACAACAAAACAAAACAAAAACTCAGAAGACCAAAAGAACTAGAGGAAGAGATTAAAAAAAAAAAATTAAATCCACTTTCTGGCACAACCTAAGAAACAATGAAAATCCCAAAGGCTATCAAACTGATATTAAAGATAATCTTCAAAGTGCAAATGAGAAGAATATGGGAACTACAGAAAACAAAATTTACATTTGGTATCAAAGAAACCTATTTTTGAGTTTTCTCCAGCTTTGTCTGCTTTGAAAATCACTGTAAAAGTGATACAAACATTAAGTACTAATTTAATCTGAACTGATGGAGTCAGATGAGAATCAAAAGATTGCCTCCCTTCTCTCCTGGCCCAGTTTTACTCCTGAAAGATAAACGTAACTATTGGGGTGATCAACAACCATGAGCTAATGTGGGATTTCTTTTCATTGCCCTTTTGAGTTGGTCTATTGGATCTCTGAGTTGAAGCTGTCATATTTCCTCTTTCCTCTCCTTTATTTTATTGTGTGTTGTTTTATTTTGCTGGCGTTTTCCAAGGAAGTTAATGAAAATTATATTTATGAATCCATATCTAAGTAAGTCTTTGTTTTATTCTCACACTTTACTTTGTTCAGGGCTTGCAACTGGGGCTTCTCCATGAGGAATGCTCTCTCTGGGAAGTCATTACCATGCTGTAGAGTCTGTCAAGGAAGACAATGGTCAGAGAGAGAGAATATGAACATGGAGGAGCACTAAAGTACCAGGCATGTGGGTGAAGTCTTCCAGCTCAGCCCAGTTGCCAAATGAATGCAGCAAAGTGAGTAATCCAAGCTGATTTGCTGGTAAAGCACCCAGTTGAACCTTGCCCTAATTCCTGAGTCACAGACTCAAGGAAAATAATAAATCAACATTTTAAGTCATTACAATTTGGGGGCATTTGTTCCAGAGCCAGTTAGTTGTACGCTGGGAGCTCCAATTTCCCCCTCATGAAATCTGTCTTATTATTTTTGGGGGGGAGAATTTTATTCTGGAGGTTGAATGAGCTGTATCACTGGCTCTTAATACTGAAGATGAGGGGAAAGAAGAGATGTGGTGGTTGACATCTTTGTTCCATAAGTCATTTTTAAATTAACCATTTTGGTTTTTGTCCCTCTCGTTCTTATTGTCTGAACCTCATGTTCAAGTATGAATATCTCTGTTCAGAGAAGAGAATTTCTCATATTCTTCAGTCACTTCCCAAGGGCACTCTTGGCTGTTCCTCTCTGCTCAAGTTGGTCCACCAGTTTATTTCCATCCACCTGTTATCTTCCAGAAATTTGTTTAAATTCTCAGTGCTGGCAAGGACATACCCTTTATCTCTTTTATCATTCTTCCATCTTAAGAAGAAGACATATTCTTTGGCTATAAGTGTTTAATCATTGCTATTTATCACATCTGTAGCATTAAAATTCCATAGACACATCAAAAAGCATGTCTAGTCCGGCACATTTTAATGCCCTAACTAGGCAGTTACCGCCAGAATAACAAATATATAGCTGTGGTAGCTATACAAACCCTACATAAATTATGATATGTTCCCTCATCCATTGCATGACTGCTTTAGCATGATGAAAAATGTAAAATTCCTACCATGGGTATCTTTTGTCATCACCTACCATGGTTTTTTAGATATACTTTGAGATGATTCATGATTCAATGCTTTTCACCGTTATTTTTTATACTATAATTTGAGTTTTGCTCTTCACTTTGAGATTATCCTCAGGGCCTTCCTCTGGTCACCTGGAATAATTGATTTAAGAGTCCTCTGGATGATAAGATGTATTTAGTTTTAGATCACAGAAGTAGTTAAGTTTAGGGGACGGGACAGTGCTAATGTTATAACATCCATTCAATCATTGCAGAGTGTAACATGTTAAGTTCCATCACCAATCTTATCTCCACTCTCCCTCTCATATATCTTATACACCAAACTGGACGAATCTTCACTTTTAAAAAATACCTAATGCTTTCAGGCTCCCATGTCATTACTCTGGAGATTTTTCCCATCTGAAAGGCACATTCAATTCTGTCTTTGCCTGTAAAAATCCACCTCGGTCGATTTAAATGCTGCCACATTCAGGAAGCCTATGCCATTCTCCCAGCTGAATTTTATTTCTCTTTGAATAATCAATCATAACAGCACCTATCACTTTCTATAGTTTTTTTGTTAACTGCAAACACTTTGACTTATCTTTTATTTATTAAAATGTGTGTGATATCTCCAGTAGCTAAGGTTCTTCTGGTCTGCTTTTATTGCCTCAGTTCTTGCTCATCATAACTTGTTTCTTTGTTTTCTTCACAGTGGGATGCTCCTTATATTTGTAAAATTATTATTAGGAAAGATACTATGTTATGGGTGAAGGTGTGCTCATCTGGAGAGGATATATACTTGCTTTTCCCAAGTATCAGGAGGTACTATTTGTCTTGAACCACCTTCAATTAAATTCAAGTCATGAGGTGCTTTGGACTACCCAATCCCAGGCTGCAAAAAATGCCCAGGATAATCTGATTCAATCTTATCCCCAGGCTGTAGTGCTTTAGGACATGAGATAATTGTGTGGGTTTATGTTTCCTACATTGTGTGAGTCCTGATCATTAATTTCTTTCCTGTTATTCAGGGGAGGGTGTAACAAAGAAAGTTGAAATTTCCAGGATTAGTAAATGCCTTCAAGGAAAAACTAAATTATCTCTGAGTTCTCATTTTCCCTTCACAAAGCCCTTGAACTTCATTCAAGTTTGGTGGAAACAATGTCTTATTATTTTGTTAGTTTTTGAATGCTGTCAGTTTATTGAAATATTTTATTGAGCATATTCTTTTTTGTTTTTCTTTAGTTTGTCTGAAAAAATTTTTTATGAGAAATCAGAAGTCCTCAAAATACAATATGTACATGGCCCCAGTTCTCAATTATATTCTACTTCTCATTTTGGATTTATATGTCTGCCAATGAGTCCTACTACATTGCAGGTTCCTTCAAACCAAGGACAATTTTATCCTTTTTTGTATCTTCCCCAATTCCTTTGTTTCACAGACACTAAAAAAAATTAGACTTTAAATATTTTGCATGTCAGTTTTTGTTGCTTTTCTATAATTTGTCCATTTCATATAATTTTTCATACAGTGCTGACAGTTATTCAGAATATCCTATTATTATCTTTTTATGAATGTAGGATCTAGAGTGATGTTTCCCCTTTTTCCCTAGATTTGTTACTGAGCCTTCTCTTTTTTTGGCCCTTGATTATTCTTGCCAAAGCTTGTCAATTTTAATAGTCTTTTAAAATAATTGACCTTTTGACTTTATTGATGCCCTCTACTGTTTTACTATTTCATTATGTTCTAAGCTTATTTTCACTATTTTCTTTCTCTACTTTCCTGAAACTAAATTTATTCTTTCTCTAAATTCTTAATATAAATGCTGAGTTTATTGAGTTATGTTTGAGCATTCCTTTTTTTTCTAATATGTGCATCTTAGGCTATAAATTTCACTCTACACATGTCTTTAAAGGCATCTAATTTCTATTGTAATATCTTCTTTTTCCTGTGGGCTATTTAGGAGTGTATTTAAAAATTTCAAATTTCTAAGAAATAACCCAAATTTTTATCCACAGTAGAATGGGTAGATTATGTAATATTCATATGATGAAATGCTAGTGGCAATTAAAATAAAGGAACTTCTGTTGCTGATCAGAAAACAAAAAGTAATAAACATTCTTATTTATGCATATGTATTGGTACAGAGATACACATGGTTGAAACACAGAAAAAACTAAAATACGGTAGGGTGTTCATGTCAGGATAGTGATTACCAGTGTGGAAGGTGCTATCTGTGATTGGCAAGGTAGAAGAGGTGACTTTCAGGGTGCTGATGATATGCTAGTAATGTCTGCTTTTTAAACTTAGTGCCAGTTTATATGGATAAGCTCATTTGCATCTTCTCCTGATCCTCTACAATTATAATTTGTGCAAATTAATGTCTGTAAGTTATGCAAACACCATTTGTGCAACTCAATGTTTGTAAACAAAATGATTGGAAGAGTGTTGAATTTATTTAATAAGTGAGTTTGATTGGTTATTATCAGCAACTACACTGGACATCAGTGGGTACAAATGATGAATACGATATGATTTCTACCCTTCTAACATCATCATTTAAAATACAGAGAATAAGAATTTGTACAACTATTTCCATGACACCTATTAGAGTAGTTGTTATGATGCTCAAACCTCAGAGGGAAGGTAGGGGAGGGAGGGGGTAAGGGGGAGAGATCAACCAAAGGACTTGTATGCATGCATATAAGT
>NW_005369287.1:1528645-1541234 GCF_000412655.1 Myotis brandtii
AGGACACATATGTAATACCTTAATCAATAAAGAAAGAAAAAATAAATTTCTACCTTTATTATACCATCAAAAAATGACAAATATGGGACTTATAGTCAGATTGGAGAAGCAAAGAAAACTTCTGTCTATACAGATAATTTAATGTTCGACTGTGGAAATGACAGTGGAGTTGGGTGTCCAGGACCAGGTGGGTTGAAGAGTGGATATAATTATAATAAGAGCCATTTACTGAACAATTACAACGTACCAGGCATAAACTTATTTAACTTTGACACCAATCTTGAACATCTTCATTTTATAGTTAAAAGAAGCCAAAGTTTTCATAAATGGAGTAATTTGAATGCAAGTTACCTTTAAAAGGAGAGTCAAGAATCAAACCCAGATTAGTATGGCTGTAAAGCTCAGGTTCATAGGCAGTTCTCTTTACTGCCTCTTAGGAGGAAAAGGACATGTCAACAAGGCAGAAGAGTAAGCACAGAGTTGCATAGGACGGTAATTACAAGGCATCATTCACGAAAACAAAATGCTTCAACTTATTCCTTTGTACTTACAAGGAAAAGCAATCCCTTGAGCTCCGCTCTCCTGCCCAGGCAGGGAGTCTGGATTAAAGACAAGCTACTCAGAGGCTGGTGGTAAGTGGAAAGGGAAAATAGGAAGGTTCATCTCTATGTTTTTGAATTTTCCTGCCCTAATTCTTAGGTTTAGAGGGCTGACATCCCACTGATTAAAGCGGATTTTTGAATTTTGTTGTTTTGCTTTTTTTGTAAGATGCATCTAGAAATGGAAACTGTGAGCACAAGACAGAAAAGGCCAAGCTCTGTGGGCATTACCACCCATTTCTCTTTTCATAGTTGACCCAGGTGTTAATTGGAAATGCTCCACTAATTTCTCAGAAGAAAAAATAAGAAGGCTGGTGTCCTGGGTCTGTTTTTTCACAAAGCCCTTGAACTTCATTCCCTCATGGGGACGCTGTCAAACTGGCAAACGCAAACCGTGGGTTCAATCTGTCTTTGGCTAGTAAGTGTTTTCAAAATGGAAAGAAACAACACAAGGCAACTTAAAATAAACCTTTAAAAGGTGTCTCTTCTCCATAGGCACCGTTACTCCTGGCATTTTCACTCAACTTGCATCACGCACTTACATCATCACCTGGCCCCAGTGGTCATTTGAGTCTCTGTTTCTGAATAAAGGGTAGCCCTTAAAGTAGCTAAACATTGGCGTCAGAATACATGCAATAGAATCCTGGTTATCTGTGACCTTAGGAAAGTTATATGTGCTATTTAATCTGTTTTCCCATCTGTAAAGTGGAATAAAATAGCTCCTTTGAGTTACTGTGTATGAATTCTTAGCACAGGGCCTGGCATAAAGTAAGCTCCCAATAAGCGTTACTACATGTTGTTTTGGGTACTGCTGTAAAAGATAGTCTGGGGCTCAGTATATCAAAGCTTTCTCCCTTTTCTTGATGCCATAATCCCCAGGGCCTTTCCACCATGCTTTCTCCCCTCTGTATTTTTTGGGCTCAAATATCCAAACTTCCTCTAACATGTGAGCTCTGGCCCTTGAGTGTTGTCAGTGTGCTAAGTTTAGTATTTTAATAAACTCACCCTTTCTAACTAGGGAAAGAGAGAAGTCATGTCATGGACCAGCCATTCCCATTACCCCCAATAGACTGGCATCACTTCTGTTTTAGTATCTTATCGAAAGCCAATGACTGATGTTTCAAAGTCCAGCCGTGGCAACATTAATTGTTTAGTTAAAATATAATTACACTAGAGGCCCGATGCATGAAATTCATGCAAGCGTAGGCCTTCCTTCCCTCCGGCTACTGGCACCCAGGCTTCCCCCAGCTGCTGGCAGCTGGCCCTGCTCTCCACCCACACCCACCTTGGCCTGGCACTGCCGGCGTCCACCACCACCCCCTCATCCCCCTCGATTGACCACCCCACTGGCCAGTGGCCTGGGCCCCCCTCTGCGGGGTGTTCATGGGGTGATGGTGCCCCCTCTCCCCCATCAATCGCATTGCACATGCCTTGGATGGCCTGGCGCCAGTGCATGTCATAGCGTGGTCATCCGGATGGTCATTCTGCTGTTCTGCTGTTGGGTTGATTTGCATATTATGCTTTTATTATTATAGATGATTCTTAGCTTATGAGAATATTGCCTAGCTCTCATTTTGGCTGTTTAAATAGCACACTAATGTAAACCCCCCATCAATCGCATTGCACATGCCTTGGCTGGCCTGGCGCCAGTGCATGTCATAGCGTGGTCATCCGGATGGTCATTCTGCTGTTCTGCTGTTGGGTTGATTTGCATATTATGCTTTTATTATTATAGATGATTCTTAGCTTATGAGAATATTGCCTAGCTCTCATTTTGGCTGTTTAAATAGCACACTAATGTAAACCAATCCTGATTCTAATTTTTCTATTCTGAGAGATACACAACCAATGACAACTCCTATATTAAAATGCAGTATAGGATTCTGAGGTCTTAAAGATTATGAGGTTTTAAGCTGGAGATTGCTTTTGGTAAAAAAGAGGGATGTAGGTCTTGAATTCTTTCAGCTTTTAAAAATAACTTAAATTTTATACCTTATTAAAATGATATAAAAATAAGTCTTGTAAGTAGGTCACTAGATATATAGTATTTAATGTTGCTTTTGTAGTGATGATTTTCAAGGGAAGTTCTGACATTGTATTGTGTATAAAATCCAATGCTATGCGCAAAAAAACCTTCATTTACTCCCAAGGAGGGTAAAGCACAGTGAATTAACTTGCTATTGCATCTCTGCCCAGTTATACTAGAATATATGCTAAATAAAAAATTAAAAAATGGAATCTTACCTAGGCATGACAAAATAATTCATAGTTTTTCCAGATCAGTATTCATAATAGCCAAGAAATGAAAACCACCTAAGCATCCATCAATGGATAAATGGGTAAAGAAAATGTGTTATATTGGATGCTTAGGTGGTTCACAGTAATGGAATATTACTCAGCTTTTAAAAGTTGGAAATTCTGTCATTCGCAACAACATGGATGAAATTGGAGGGCAGAATGCTAAGTAAAATAAGCAAGATAGAAAAAGACAAAGACTTCATGGTATCACTATATGTAGATAACAATACTTTCCAAAAGTCTAACAGAGTACAATGGTGGTTGAGGGATGGGAGCAATGAGGAGAGGTTGGTAAAAGGGTACAAATTTTCAGTTATAAGATGAATCAAGTCTGAGCATATACTGTATAAAATGGTGGCTATAGTTGATAATACTGCATTGTATGTTTGATTTTTGCTAAGAGAGTAGAACTTGTGTTCTCACCCAAACCAACAAAGCAGCAAAAAGGTAACTATCTGAAGTATGGATGTGTTAATTAACTTGATTGTGGGAATCCTTTTGTGATGCATACATATATGAAATCATCATGCTGTGCACTTCAAATATGTTGCAATTTTATCTGTCAATTGTGCATCAATTGAACTAAAATGTCTATTGACTATATATACATTATATATAATATACATTCTTTTTTATTTTATCTTTTGATTTATAATTCATTTTATTTTTATATATTCTCCTATATTTGATATTTTAAGAATACATATATTATTTTATATATAAAGAATGTATACATTCTTTTATGTTTTATAGAATTCACGATTGAAGCCCTCTGGTCTGGGGCTTTCCCCTATGGGAACCTTTTTGATCACTAATTCAGTCTCTTCACTGGTTATAGCTCTATTCTGATTGCTGTTTCTTCCTGAGTCATTTTGTAGTTTGTGTCTTTCTAGCAGTTTGTACATTTTATCCATGCTATCTAATTTGTAGGCATACAACTCTTCATAGATTTTCCTTATTATTTGTTTTATTTCTACATAGTATTAATTTTCCCTTTTTAATGTTTGATATCAGTAATTTGAGTCTCCTCTCTTTCTCTGGTTAGTTTTGTCAATTTTGTTTACTTTTTCAAATAACCAAGTTTTGGTTGTTCTTTTCTTTATTTTTTACTTCATTAATTTCCACTCTAATTTTATAATTTCTTTTCTTCTGCTTTTATTAGGTGTACCTTGGTCTCTTTTTTCCCAGTGTATTAAAATGAAAGATTATTGATTTGTGGTTTTTCTTCTTCTTTTAATGTAGGGTTTTAGAGCTATAAATTTTCTTTTAAGCATAGCTGTATCCCATTAGTTTTGTTATGGTATGTCTATATAGTCATTTATTCCAAAGTATATTCTCATTCACCTTGTGATCCCTCTTTGAGTCATTGGTTATTTAGAGTCTATTATCTTATTTTCAATTTCTGACTTGTTTTTTGTTATTGATTTCTCCTTACACTTCATTGTGGTTAAACAGGATACTTTGCATGTGTTCAATCTTTTTATAATTTATTGAGCTTGTTTTGTAGCATCTGACATTCTGAAGAATGTTTAATGTGCAATTGAGAATATGTATTGTGCTGTTGATGGGTGTAGTGTTCTAAAGATGTTTTATTTATTTATTTGTTTATTATTTTTATTAAATATATTGGGTAATGTTGTTTAATAGGATCATATAGGTTTCAGGTGTGGATTTCTATGTTACAAGATCTGTACATTGCACTGTGTGCCTACCACTCAAAGTCAAATCATCTTCTGTCACCACTAAAGGTGTTTTAGATGGGTACAGTGTTCTCAAATATGTTTCTAATATGTTCAGGTTTTCTATTTGCCTGCTGATCTTATGTCAAGTTGTTCTATCCATAATTGAATGTGGGTTATTGAAGTAACCAACTATGACTGTTGAGTTGACTGACTTTAATTCTGTGAGGTTTTGCTTCATGTATTTTAGGGGCTTTGTTATTAGGTGCATATATGTTTATAATTGTTACACCTTCCTGATGGATTTACCCTTTAGCACTATAATTTTTTCTCTTTATCTCTAGTAACATTTTTATTTTATTTTAAAGTCTATTTTGTCTGATATTATTATTGTTGTTTCAGCTTTCCAATGGCTTCTATTTGCACTGTGTATGTTTCCATATTTATTTGTGTCAACTTATATGTATTTTTTTAATCTAAAGTGTGTGTCCTATACACATCAAATAGCTGGATCTTCCTTTAAACCCATTCTGATCATTTTTGCCATTTGGTTGGATTCTTTAATCTGGTCACTTGTGTTGTTATTGATATAATTGGATTTATGTCTGCCATTTTGCTTTTTTAAAAATCTTTGTCTCCTACTTATTTACTTTCTCATTCCTCCTTTGCTGCTTTCTTTTGCATGAAGTGAATTAATTCTACTATAACATTTTAATAATTTTTCACTGTTATTTGAAGTTATTTTTTAGTTATTTTCTAAAACTTATCTTAAGAAAAATTTTAGCTTTTGTTCTGTGATTTTTTTTAACTGCATCTCTGTGCCAACTCTCCTTATTCTTGCATTGTACTGATGTCGAAAGGCAATGGGATATAGGTTGTTTGCAAAGCAGTAGTGTTCTTGTGTCTGTGTCCACGTATTCAAGTGTTTATAGGCAAACATGCTAACATGGTGGAACCAGGTTGGTGCTGTAATAAGGAGGCATGTGTTCAGAAGTCCTTTAATTAGTCCCCTCTTCATGGACATTTCACAGAGACCCAGTTAAGTCTGCTATCATCTCTACCCATGTACAATTAATTCTCCTATAGCCAGTGGGAATCACCAGTTATAGGAAGCAGTCTGGGAGCAATGCACTGCCTGAGCTCATTGCTTTCCCCTGCTCTCCCTGCAAAGCATGGGCAAATTAATGAAAGGCTTTATCTGTATCATAAAACAACAGTCTCCACAGCTCTGAGAATGCAAACAGTAACATAACAAAAGCATGCTGCAAAGATTAGTGGCAGGGAAAATTAATGAATAATGTAGCAAGATCTTAAACTAGATTATCACACCGAGGTAGCTTGTCAGAGCGCTGGGTAGCTTATTTGACAATCCATCTTTCTCAGCAGTGACTGAGTATGTGTTGGCCAGCCTCATTAGAACACCTCGGTGCAGCTCCTGTCCAGCATTCTTATACATTAAGTTCATGCCAAAAGACAAAGTGCTGCTGGGATAATGTTGGAAGCCACAAGTCACATCATACTATACCTATTTCCACATAAGCCAAGAGGCATTAGCTCAGGGTCATCAACAAAAATAAAAATAAAATAAAACAACTTTCCACGATAAGCACTTATTTCATCAACGAAAGTATCTGAAGTTCTCATAGAAATGTCCACTAAATATTCAAGCACAAAAAGCTGTTTTGAAGTAATTCAGACAACATCTGTCTAGATCCGCACTAAATTGGTTAAAACAAATAAACAAAACGATGCAAGTAGACTAGCCCATTATATTAGCTGGGTGTAAAACTTACGGTATCATTGTCATGGCATGCAAATGTTTTCTGAAATATTTATATACCCAGTAATATTTTGTCAGGATAAACAGTGTCTAGCTATGCCAAAGCCCTCTGCGAGGACTGCAGGAAGAGGAGCGGAGGGTAATAAATTTACATAGGAAATCATGATCTGAATAGAATTCTGCCCAAGATCAAGAGGAACAGATCATATTTGCTTATCTAAACCAGAATATCTAAGTCTGATTTTCCCATTTTTTTGGTATTCTTTTAAAAAATATATATTTTTATTGATTTCAGAAAGGAAGGGAGAGGGAGAGAGAGAGAAACATCAATGATGAGAGAGAATCATTGATTGGCTGCTTACTGCACAACCCCCACTGGGGATGGAGCCCACAACCTGGGTATGTGCCCTTGACCGGAATCGTTCAAACCTGGGACCTTCCAGTCTGCAGGCTGACACTCTATCCACTGAGCCAAACCAGCTAGGGCTAAGCCTGATTTACAATGGAAAAACTCATTCTGGTTAAGCAGGACTAGGCCATCCAGTTCTGTCCTGCTGAGCTTTTTGTGGTTCCTGGAGTGGACACACACAGGTGGCCAGATAATAGAGGCCGTGACAGTGGTTCATCAGGACGTGGCATGGTTTTCCAGTGAATTATGCTTGGGGGCCAATAGTGTAGTTTTCAAAAAATATGCATTTTTATTGATTTCAGAGAGGAAGGGAGAGGGAGAGAGAGATAGAAACATCAATAATGAGAGAGAATCATTAATTGGTTGCCTCTAGCATGCCCTCCATTGGGGATAGAGCCTAAAACCCAAGCATGTGCCCTGACCTGGAATGGAACCATGACCTCTTAGTTCATAGGTCAACGCTTAACCACTGAGCCATGCCAACTGGGCAGTAGAGCAGTTTATTTGTTTAGAACAAATTCCAGAGTCTGAAAAATAGGCCTGCCTTACACATATTGCCCAGGGTGAATGACAAGGGCAGGTTTAGCATGATCAGCTACAAGATACTATCCTCTGCTTCCTGGATTTCTTTCTCTTTTCTCTGGTACCTTTTCATTTTCCGTGTGATCTTTGGTTATATGTTTTAGCCACAGTTCTGCCACTATTTAATGACTAAGTCATGTACCTCTTCCAGCTATTGTGAGCTTCATCTTTAAGTTCCCTTTTAGCTGTTGTGCCAACCTGTGTTTACATAATTTAAAAACTTCCTTAGGGCTCAGCTGACGTGGCTCAGTGGTTGAGTGTCGATCTATGAACCAGGAAGTCATGGTTCAATTCCCGGTCAAGGTACATGCCAGGTTTGTGGGGTTGATCTCCCATGTGGGATGTGTACAAGGCAACCAATCAATGATTCTCTCTCACCACTGATGTTTCTATTTCTCTCTCCCTCTCCTTTCTTCTCTGAAATAAATAAAAATATATATAAAAAACAACCACCACAAAACAAAGAAAAAAAAAAACTTTCTTAGGCATTTAGGGCTGAGTAGTGATATTTTTCTGAGTAAGAAAATGCATATATAAAGGGATACAGTGTCGATGGATCATCTATTTGCTAATGATCAATGTATCAGCTATATTTTAAAAAATAGCTGGATTGTGCAGTTAGCAGGGAATGCAGACAAAGGGTTCCCCAGAGATTTTGGAACAGTTATTTTTTGACTGGAGTTGGAGGAAGTAGGATACAGCTTTTGTCTGAGATACTGCCCCAGGAATAAAGCTGAAGGGTGGGGGCTCCCTTGGGGGAGTGCTGAGCCTCTGGAGACACACTGGCATTATGAAGGGAAGAGCAGAGGCCCACCCATGACCAGGTTTGAGTACATTAAGACTCTGCTCTGAGCAGGCCAATGACATGAACACATAAAGAAGGCCGAAGCAAGGAGGTGATAGTCCAACAACTTTCTCTGATCCTGCCTTAAAATGTTTTTAGAGCTTTCAAGACATAAAATTGTCTAATGTATGTAATATTCAGAGATATCACTCATGACCAGACTAGCAGAGTTTATTAAACATTAAGAAAATTTAAAATAAACTGGAAAAGTTTTCAAAAAGTCATATCTGGGAATATGGGTTATTTTTAATGTAATCAAAGAGATAACATTAACCATGCTATGGAGAGGGATGTTTCAAATTCATGGCAATCTATTTATACTTTCTGAGTCGACAAAGGAATCTACCTAAGGCTTCAAGATTCTAGAGAGCCACTCCCAGCAGAATATTAACTGCACATGTCAGGAATGTACAGCTGGATGTTAAAAATAAAAATCTCTTTGTTACTGCATGAACATAAAGATATTTAGTCATCTGAAGTAATTTGTAAGAGAATCACAAAGAAGGTATTTGTAAGAAGAGGTAGCTTTCTGTAAATCTAAACAAATGAGATTTAAATGCCCTTTCCCCCCTAATTATATCAGAAATTAATACACGTTGTTAACAACTTTGAAAATATGTGGAGTATAGAGAAGAAACTACCAACAATGTGTGTCTTCTTTTTCATTGAATATTGTAAGTTTGACTATAATAGACAATAGGGGCTAAGCCATTTGTGTTTTGTGAATTATTTGTATTTGCACTTTTTTTTCATAAACATATATTCCTTTTTTCACTAAAATCTTTAAGGCTGTGGTTAAATATGAGTACAGTGATTCTTCTATTGTTTTTTAAATGTTGTTATTTATTTTATTCTATTTTAATGTAATTGTATGTATTTAAGGTATACAACATGATCTTTCATACATATATAACGAGTGAAATTATTACTACAGTCAAACTAATTAATATTTCAACTCCTCACATAGTTACCATTTTTGTGTGTGGTAAAAGTACTTGAAATCTACTCTTTTAGCAAATTTCCAGTATTCTGTATAATATTAAGTATAATCATCATACTGTACATTAGATCTCTAGATTATTCATCGTACATAACTGCAAATTCTTGTTTAAACTACTCTAGACCCTATCATTAGGACCTCCAATATGCAGCATAATTAATATTACCTAAGATTTTTGATACTTATAATGTATTTCTCAGTAAGAGATATGTCATATATTTATATATGTATATACAGGCCCTATAAGCTGAGAAGTTTGATATGAATATGATGAATTAATTTTTGTTGTTGTTAATTCTCACCTGAGGATATTTTTTCCATTTATTTTTAGAGAGAGGGGAAGGGAGGGGGAGAGTCAGAGAGAGAGAAGCATCAATGTGGGAGAGACATATCAATGGGTTGCTCCCACACCAGGGCCAGGAATGGAACCTACAACCGAGGCACACGCCCTTGACCAGAATCAAACCCAGGACCTTCAGTCCACAGGCTGGGACTCTATCTACTTTAACCAAGCCGGGTAGGGCAGTGATGACTTAATTTTAAAGACTATCCATTGAGTTCTCCTAAAGCCAGTGATTTTTCTCAGGTCTCCTATTAAGTCAAAAAACAAGCAACCCTAGAATCCTGGCAAAATAGGAATCTGAGTGCAACTTAAAAGTAAGAACACAGAATTTCAAACATCTAATTGCCTTTCTTCCAACCAGGGCTCATTCTTGGCACCTAATCTGGCATCTTCTAATTCTAGAACCTTTGACCCAGCACAGTCTCTCCAGTTTTATAGTCTTAATGTTTTCTTTCCTTCATGCCAACTATTGGGAACATCTATATATATAAAAGGCTAATATGCAAAGTGTCCCCTCTGAGTTTGACCAGGAATTCAATCACTGGCTATGACGTGCGCTGACCACCAGGAGGAAGCGTGGAACATGGTGGGTGACCAGCAGCAGTGGCGGGGTCCTGAGGGAAGGAGGAGGTGGGGAGGTGGGGAACCTGATCTGCCCTGATTGCTGGCCAGGCCTAGGGACCCTACGCATGCACGAATTTCGTGCACCGGGGCTCTAGTGTGTTTATAAAGGAGACATCACTTTCACAACAATTGGGTAGAATAAGTACTTCAATTGAACCAAATATACTTTGTTCTCAATTACCCCTCAAGGCAAAGCTCTCCCTCTGAGAGGCTTAGGCAAGGCCCTGTTCTCATCCTGCAGACATTACGTGGGGAGACTGAATCACATAAAGAATGGTATTGCAACGTGGTGATAGAAGAAAGAACAGAGGAAAGGTCCCTCACTCACAGTAAGAGGAGGTGGAGAAAAAATATTTCACTCACAGAATCATCTAAACGTCTCTTATATTACTGTGGGGTCTTTGTTTTAAAGATGACTGCTAAGAGTAGTTTTTTGGTTTGTCTGTTGTTGTTTTTTTCCTCTAGGGAATCATGTAAAAAGAAATCACTGCTGGCTAGTATTCTGGAACCTGTAAGACAATTGATTTTACAAATGTGGTTGGTTAAAAAAAAAAAAAAAGTCTAAATAGTTTTCAGTTTATTGCCCATCTGTGACTTGATTTTGCTGACCTGATAATAATAAAAAAATGGAAAGGACAGCAAATCTTTTACCTAGAAACCTTTCTCACACCTTACGCATAGGAAAATCAAATAGCAAACACACTCCTATGGACCCGCGGAATGAAAAGAAGGTTTCGTCATCTTGTCTGTTTTAATTTTCTGTACCTCACCATCCTGTCACATCAACAGCTGTGGCATAAGACTTCGGAGCTTGGGACTTATTTCTGGCATGTTCAGTGACACTTCATAGGACCATATGGCCCCTAATAAATAATACAACAGAAGAAGTTCCTGGATAGCCAATGAAACATTCACTTCAGTGTGGATCCAATGATGTCATTACCCCTTTCGTGTGAGCAAATGAAAATCACATAAAACAGCCCCTGCCTGGTATTTCTCAGCAGGCAGGAGCTTCACCTAATACATCAAATACTTAATATGAAACTATATAAATCGGCTTCAGGGAAATATTGATGACTGACTGCTGTATCTTTACACCATATTATGTTACAGTTTTCACAATGCACTGCTGAAAAAATGTCATCCTCAGTGAAGACATTCAAAATTGCTGCAAGTCCACCAGCTGCCCTGGATTCCCTACATTTATTTAATAGTGTGTCCTAGTAAACAGCAAAATTCTAAAGCAAAGGTGATAGTGAAGTTGAGGGGACTCAAATATCTGTGGACTTTACAGAGCGAAGGAAGCAGAGGACATTTTTTAGTATTCTGGTTCCATTTTTAAAAATTCACTGTTAATAGAGTGCAAACATAAATCTCAAATTGGTTCCTTAGGTAATACAAAACCAGGGATTGCTGTTGTTGTGTGTATCTGTGCTCACTATGGCACTAAGTATTTGAAATCCTGCAGTGACTATCGAGGATAAAGAGCAGGATCACTCTGATCCCAAATCATCTTGTACTTTAGAGCAAATTCTGTACTTTTCAAAAAGTCATTCATCTGAAACTCAAGTAGAAAAGCTGCTTCTACATGCTCAACAGCACAACCATAACAGCTATATCTGGACTTCAATCCCAGGCACCATTATGAGGGTTGAGGAGATGTCATAATAGGGGACGTAGCCATGAGTCTGTCCTCATGGCCCCTTGGGTAGATCACATGGGTCTCTTCCATTGAAAAGATTGACCCAACGTTAAACCATCAATTCTTCATGTCTATACGGTAGCAGGACTGTTCAATATTAGTCCAGTGTTTTACAATGCTTTTTTAAAGGAACTCTTACATCCATGAACTTTTAAGCCAACCTCACTGCATCTACATAGAGGAATTAGCTTTTAAATAAAAATAATGCACTCAATTATTTAATGACTTGCTCAGATTCTATAGCAACACTAGAATCCAGATCCAACATCTTCTCCTTCTAGTCGAGGCCCCTTCCCTAAATATCAATGGTAGCATAAACAAGTAGTTCTCATAAAAAATTAATAAATGGAGAGCAGACATGCCATCACACCCTGAGTATAATATGCCAGCTCTTTAGCTAACATAATACTGTAAGATTCTACTATCCTATATAATAAAAGCCTAATATAGCCCTGGTTGGTTTAGCTCACTGGATAGAACATCAGCCTGGGGACTGAAGGGTCCCAGGTTCGATTCCGGTCAAGGGCATGTAACTTGGTTGTGGGCACATCCCCAGTGGGGAGTGTGCAGGAGGCAGCTGATTGGTGCTTCTCTCTCATCGATGTTTCTAACTCTCTACCACTCTCCCTTCCTCTCTGTAAAAAATCAATAAAATATATTTTTTAAAAAAGCCTAATATACTAAGTGTCTGGTCATCCAGTTGGCTATTCAACCATCAAAGCATAATAT
>NW_005369287.1:1541754-1595475 GCF_000412655.1 Myotis brandtii
ATACGCACTGACCACCAGGGGTCAGACGCTCAATGCAGGAGCTGCCCCCTGGTGGTCAGTGTGCTCCCACTCAGCCAGAAGCCGGGCTCATGGCTGGTGAGTGCAACAAAGGTGGTGGGACCTCTCCCGCCTCTGCGGTAGCCCTAAGGATGTCTGACTGACGGTTTAGGCCCACTCCCCAAGGGCTTCTGGACTGTGAGAGGGCACAGGCGGGCTGAGGAACCCCTCCCCACCCCCAACCCCACCCTGCCTCGAGTGCACGAAATTTTGTGCACCGGGCCTCTAGTTTCTGATAAATAAACCGAAACACATGTTTATTAAGCATGCGATATATGCTAAGCACTGTTCAAAGTCCTTCATAAATAACTTCCTTGGTGGGCAGTGGGCTCATTTATTACTATCTCTGTATGGATCATTGAGCTTAGGTTAGGAATCTACTAAAGACCCTTCCTGGTTTAAGATGACATAACTCAATGACTTAAGATTCGTATAGAAAACTGATCCCTTTCTGAAAGCATGTAAATCAACCATGTCTCCCCCGCATTGCATACGCCTCTCCTCAAATGTGCTTACCCCCTCCCCTGCCACAGTCAACACTTCTCTCATTGGGCAAAGCTGGTGCTTATATATTTGGATTAAATGTCACCATAGCATAGTAATTCCATCTCTGGACCAGTGATTCTCTATGTGCTGCTTCTTCTCTTGAGATCACCTGGATCTAACTAATGCCTGATACCTTCAAGTACTTATTAGTCCCCCCTACAACATAAGCATCAAGCAGGCAAATTTCTGCCTAATTTTGTTTATTATTGAATCAATAGTACCTAAAATTATACCCGGAAATATAAGCGGCTCAATAAATATTTGTTGAATGAATAGCTGGTTTATTAACTGATCATTCTAAAGCAGAGATAGAAAACCCACCCAAGCTCTGGCTTATTTGTCAGTTTCTATTTTCAACACACTATCTGAGTTAATCTGGGCTAAAGACTTTAACAAAGATAACAATCCTGTGTTGTAACAGAACACTCACCATTTACAAAGCATAAATCTCAACATGTTCAAGTTCAGGTGGAGCACAGACTTCCCACAGGCCCCACTTCCCACAGTGGAGCAGGTACAATGCTCATGCCAATCTTCCTGCTTGCGGTTCCCGTGCATTAGGGAGGGCCTAACGCCCACAGTGCCAGTCCTCAGGATGACAATGGTGGAGCTGAAAATAGCACCTCTCTGTTCTCCTGTAGGATCTACAATTTCCTCACCTTATAAAATTGTGATTAACTACTAGTCCTGCCTAATTTATAAAGTGTTTTGTTAGTAAAGATAAAATTAGATGATTCATAGAATGTCCTTTGAAAAGTAAAATGTGAGGCTTTTAATCCTTTGCTTTTCTCTATGTATGTAATGCCTTTTCTTCACATGAAAATAGTTTTAAGCATTTCTTCTTCAGGCTTTAGTGTTCTACATGAAGTCAAGCAAGTAGTGGCAATGGACATTCTCTGGAGAGAATGCTGAAATGTTTTCTAGAAGCTATTACCGAATAGTTTTAAGCATTTCCTCCTCAGTGGAGAGAATGCTGAAATGTTTTCTAGAAGCTATTACCTCCCAGGTATCCAGTGTAACCACAACATCCCTCCTCTATTGCCCATGATACCAGCCTAAAAATTTCACCAGGGATAACTCTTTGGGGTTTCGAAGCTATCATCTGAGAAACACACTTTTCTCTTCTATGGACAGCCATAACCGTTGCTAGAATCAAGAGTGATAGGTAATGCCAACTACTACCTAATGAGGAACTAGGGAAATATAATCTAAGAAAAGAAAGATTTCTCAGGGGAGGAGAAGATGTCCCTGGAAAGTTCAGGAGTGAAAGGTGTTCCTATAATGGGTTGCAGATAGGGGTGAAGATTTAATTCTGAGCAGCCCTAACACCAAATGGCAAGGCCTCAGGGATCGATAGAAATAGAAAGGTCTCCAATCTTTCCTTTATTAAACTCTAAACCTGGCCCAGTCAAAAGCCCCTTTGGATTAAACTCCTAGCATGTGCTGTTAGGTTTGTGCAAAATTTAGAGGTGTTTTCCATTCTTTTTTTACTAAGACAGCAGTTTATAAATCCTGTTATCCAGAAAGAGAAGTGAGGCACAATACAGATAACAGGCTTGTTGAAGGCCCTTCATTGATTGAACTGCCCTCAGAACCTCAGTCACTAAACACCACCTTATGTCTGTTGCCACGACTTGCTTGACTTCACGTAGGACACTAAAGCCTGGCATCGCCAAGAGTGAGTGCAAAGCCGACTATTTAATAATCCAGGGGAGGGCTCTGCTGCCTTCCAGGCTCTACCTGATTCATTCCTGCTCCCCGCTCCCTCCACCTGAGTTCAGCTGGTACATCCAACACAGAAGAGAGGAAAATGAACTCGTAATGAAGCCCACGAACCCCAGCGAGCACCAGCTGTCTCTAGAGAGTATTTGAGAGAAAACTATGCAAGCTTTAAATTGTTCCTCGGAATTTAATTATTGAAAATCTTGGTTTGGGGATGCTATCTACTCGTCAATGCATTTTTATGACTTCACACAAAAGCTATTCTCAGGAACGAGAGAGCGAAGACATTAAGATGAGCCTACATAGTGAGATTTTGTGCTGTTCTATTTAACAAGCATTTATTGAGTATTCAATAGGTCCAGGAACAGGGGACTAGATATGTAAAGACAGATAAAAATGTTCAGGTTTTCAAGGACTTTATAGTCAGAGACAAACAATATAATTATGACACATTGGGGGATGCGCTGTATTTGTGCTTTAACAGAGCATGTTATTGAGAAATAAAAAGATGCCCTAGCTGGTTTGGCTCAGTGGATAGAGCGTCGGCCCCTGGACTGAAGGGTCCCAGGTTTGATTCCAGACAAGGGCATGTACCTCAGTTGCAGGCTCGATCCCAGGCCCTGGTCAGGGAATGTGGGGGAAGCAACCAATTAATGTGTCTCTCACATCGATGTTTTTTTTCTCTCTGTCTCTCCCCCTCCCTTCCACGCTCTCTAAAATAAAATTTTAAAAAAAAAAACAAAGAAAATATCCTCAGGTGAGGATTAACAAAAATCAAAACAAGAAATAAAAAGACTAACTGGTCTTAGTACGTCCTTTCTCTACCTCCACCTATAAGAAAAAAAATTCACTGTTGTAGATCCAAAGGCCAGTTGAAGGGGAAAAATTGGATATGACTCTCCAGGGTAGAGGGAGGAAATGGAGAGAAATTTTTAAGTAGGGAAAGTAGAAGTGGCTGGACTTGAAATTTGAGCTTCTCCCAATTCTACCTGAAGACAGAATTGCAGGTAGGTGTGCTTCTGGCTGGTAGGTGACAGAAGGAGAGCTATGATGTGGCCTCCGTGGTCAATGCTGTGAACCAAGGAGAGGTGCCCAAGGGACAGATGGCAGAGCCCACACCAGACCACTTCCTTCCTCTTTCGACAACATACACATTCCAGTTTCTGGCATATCTCACGGCAGGAGGTGGAAGGCTCTGCAAGAACTAAGATTAAAAGCTTTGTCACTGAGATAGAAAGGGGCCTCTGGACAGATTAAGGATCGCCAGAGGAACTTTTAAAAGTGGTAATTCTTGCACTTGAAGTTTGGATAAATACAAGCCTCTTCCTGTCACTCCTCTTTGTTCATTTTCAACAACCTTGCGGTTTTATGTGTATGGGTTTACATTCTCCTTCTAACTGTTCTCATCTAACTTCTGAAGGATGGTGTCCACTGAACCAGTCAGGGATCCTTACTTGTCAGCAACAGAAACTCAACCCTCATGCATTCAAGCAAAATGCCATTCCCTAGAAGAATACCGGGCGCAGCGAATTGAAGAAACATTAGAGAAGCGAGGCAGGAAACGAGGAATCGAACCTGGGACCCTTGAGTCCGCAGGCCGACGCTCTATCCACTGAGCCAAACCGATTAGGGCAAAAGTGGTAATTCTTGCGCTTGAAGTTGGATAAATACAAGCCTCTTCCTGTCACTCCTCTGTTCATTTTCAACATCCTTGCGGTTTTAGGTGTATGGGTTTACATTCTCCTTCTAACTGTTCTCACCTAACTTCTGAAGGATGGTGTCCACTGAACCAGTCAGGGATCCTTACTTGCCAGCAACAGAAACTCAACCCTCATGCATTCAAGTGGAAAGAGGAACGGATAGTGGGCGAGTTAAGGAGAATAACTACACAGTGCATCCCATGGCTTTGGGTCATTGCCAGCTACCACTCTTCCTGCACTGTCCACCCACCCCCAGGCTTGCTGCCTCCCACAGCCTGCCCCGCTCACGGCTCTTCCTGTTCTTCAGACTTGCCATCATCTCAGAGCTTCATGCTCTTCTCATGCTCTACATCCCACATTATCGGATTGTTATAATAAAACAAGAAAACGCAGGTAAAAGATATGACATACCCCCAAGTTCCTATGTTCACCGTTTTTCTAGGACAAGGCCCCTAACATTGTTAACTTCCGGACTGATTCTAATGCATAAGAACTATTTCTTCAAAACAAGGGCAAGGTGTTGTTCGGAAAGAGAAACGGATAGTGGGCGAGTTAAGGAGAATAATTACACAGTGCATCTCATGGCTTTGGGTCATTGCCAGCTACCACTCTTCCCGCACTGTCCACCCACCCCCAGGCTTGCTGCCTCCCACAGCCTGCCCCGCTCACGGCTCTTCCTGTTCTTCAGACTTGCCATCATCTCAGAGCTTCATGCTCTTCTCATGCTCTACATCCCACATTATCGGATTGTTATAATAAAACAAGAAAACGCAGGTAAAAGATATGACATGGTATAGCTTGAACTCTGAACTAATATAATAAATATTAGATGCTATCTGCAGTCAATTAACTTGAATGTAATTCTTTCTTGGAGCTATCTAGGTTCTGAATTGTGCTAGAAAGATCTGTATAGGCTCCGGGGGAGGCAATCCACAGCACCAGGAAACTCTTCGCTCTCTGTGGGCCCCTTGTTGCTTATCTCCACCTCTCAGATTTCATCTCCCTATATACCAGCCATGTAGGTCTTTCCTTGGGGCAAGAGCACTTGTGTCTGGGTCAAGTAAGAAGGTAACTCTCCCTGGGGTCTGTGTGGTTATCTCAAAGTCAGAATATTCAGGAACAAAAGAAGTTCCTAACCAGCACCACACCTAAATGAGATACGTCCACCTGGATTGCCCTGGTATCATCTTCTTTAGCCTCTGGCTTTACATGAAGGATGATTCAGAGCTCCAGAGGAGCTTCTAGAAACCCATAATGGACTAGAAGTTTCCATCATGTCGCACTAAATAGACATTATATGAAGTCTAGAGGTGGTAAGTCCAGAGCCTACCACTATTCACTAGCTTTAGTCAGAGATGGCATCAGACTTAGGATGAAATACCAAGCAATGAGCAGAAAACACACAAAAACACTCAAGCGATTTTTAATAAATTCAAGTTGATCAAGCTCCCTTCCGTATTTCTGCTTCTCTTAAAAAGTGATTTTGCAAAATACTTTACTGAAAGTGTTGCTTTCTTTCAGTCAGACTTCCAAGTTATTTTTGAAAAATTTCAATTGGGTTTTTGCTTACAAGACACCACCCAAACTGCTCTTATAAAATCGACAATAAACTTTCATGTTCAAAATCCAAAACATTATTTTCTATGCTCAGCTTCTCAACTGCAATTTACAGAGCTGAACATCCAGCCTTCTTAAAGTGGTCACCTGCCTTTTTAGCCACTTCTCTTTCACCTTAGGTTCCGTCTTCTTTCCCACTCCATATTCTGGTTCCCTGGGTTTGATGCTAGGCCCTCAGCTTCGGTGATTTCATCCATTCCCCATGCTTTAAAAAGTTACTCACTCATGGACCACAAGAGGGATATTTGTGCCTCAAACCTGTTCCTTGTATGCCAGACTCATTCATCAAACTGCTATTTCACTTTTCCATTTGGACTCACACCTGCATCTCAAATTAACTGGTCCAAAACAGAAATCTTAATTTTGCTATTTTATTTCCCCAGCGTATTCTTTTTCTAGTCTTTCCCACTTAATTAAAGGCCGTCAACCAGAAAGCAATTGCTAAAGTCAGAAATTTAGCATCATCCTTGACTTTTCCTTTTCCCAGCCTCCCATTCTGCTATATCAGTAAATCCTAGAAATTTAATCACAAAGATACCTCAACTATATCAACTTCTCTCTGTTTCTACTGCCAATACTTTAGTCTAAGACGTTATCATCTCTTGCCTGGTACATTAAGTATGAAGCATTCTGTCTTACTTTTTCCTTACCTACAGATCACTTTCCTACTAGCTGGTCTTGGGCAAAACTCAGGAGTTGTCACTCAAATTCTGGCCCCTCCTTTTCTTTCACTACCTTCTTCCCATCAGTTCCTTTAACCCACTCAGATTCCCAGAGGCCTCTGGCTTCCTCATCGCTCTCTAAGGACCATGGCTCCTCACTGTGGCCGCTCTCAAAGCCAGGGAGTGCTCCGTATCCCTGACTTCCCCTTGCCTCCTACCTCTCTGCATACTCTGACGTCCATAATGTTGAGTCAAATCCCTAGTTGAGAAAGACTATTCCATCCTTTGGAAACCACCCTTCAGTTTTATACGTGGGTAATCCAAGACTCACAGAGACAAAGGCATTTCCATAAAAGTATCTGGCTTGGATAAAAAGCCACTTTGTCCTTTTATGAGCCTTTGGAGAATTCTGCCCAGGGGATGGAAAAGCTTAACTGTCTTTGCGTGTAAGATTTTTCAATAAAATGTATGTGAGTATTACTAATGGATGCACTTGTATAGAATTAGAGATTTCAAATATGCTAGTAAGAATGAAAATACACCTTTGGGATCATGTGGTTCAAAGTCCATGATTTATAAATGAAGCAATTTAACCTTAGGGACAACCGGACTCAGAGGTTCACAGTCTGTCCAGACCTCCTGGAGTTACTGCTCTTTCCAAAACATCTTTCTTTCTCTGTTGAAATTAAATGTTATGAGATTGCTTTGTAATACAGTAGGTATAGGAGATAAATGTTTAATAATAAAAATATTTATGTTTTTTTTTAATCCTCACCAAGGATATGTACTGTTTTTTAAAAATTTTTATTTTAGAGAGAGAAGAAGGGAGGAAGAGAGAGAGAAACATCAATGTGCAAGAGAAATGAATTGGTTGCCTCTTGTATGTGCCCTGACTGGGATTGAACCCACAACCTAGTTATGTGCCCTGACCGGAAATCGAACCGGCAACCTTTTGGTGTACGAGATGATACGCCAACCATCCAAACCACCTGGCCAGGGCCAGTAATATTTATTACTTACTTAAATATTCAAGCTTTGTTCTAAGCACTTTATGTGTGTTAATGTATTTAATTCTTGCCAAAGCAGAAATCTATAAGTTAAAATTAGTTTCCAAATTTTATAAATAAGGAAACCGAGGCTCGGAGAGTTCAGTATGTTTATTGCCCAGTGTAGGCAAAACTGACTAAACTGGGATTATGATTCCAACCAGTGAGGCTGCAATCCCAAGCTCTGTTCTGTGGATGAGTTGGAAATAACATTCACTGTGCACTGTTCTGTTTGGTGTTATGAAGCATTTTTACCTGCATTAATTTAGCTACCCCAATGCAACCCAGATGTCACCTGGAAACACACTGTCATTGGTGACAAAGTCTATTGCATCTGTGATAGGAAACCTGTAAGTCTTCTAGAGTTTCTTCTGGAATCTTACATGCTGTTTACTGTTTAACACCCCCAAACAGACACCTTCCCAACATTCATTCACCAGAGTCCCCCACATGGAAGCCTTTTTCTGCAGCAGTTCTTCCCTGAGATTTGTGGATAATGAGTGTGGGGTTGTCAGGCTGTACAATCAGCAAACAGGTTAAAACTGGTTATTACTGGGCAGTGGCTTTCTTAAGGAGACCTTGAGCTACTTTCCCTGGTTGAGAGCCCACAGGGGTCTCACCTTCCTCATCCTAGTGGGCTTCTCTCCAGTTCTAGAAACTTGAAAATTCATGTGTATTATGTAGGGCAATTTAATCCTCTTTATTTTTAAACACTTTCTTTCTTATCATGCCTCAAAGCCACTATTGTCACAGCCAAAAGTCCCATCATTTTGTTTTGCTAAACAAAAGGTTACCTGCTCCAGGGGGAAATGATAAAGCACTCCCTGAGGGGTAGAAGCTGCTGCAGTCAATTGTGGTTTTAGATCTCTCTCTCTTACTCTTATAATAATCTTATCAGGTAGAAATAACCACATTTTAGCAGAGAGGAGATGGAAGTTGAAAGAGGTTAAGTGACAAGGCCTTGGGTCATGCCCTGAGAATATAGAGGAACATGTGTTCCATTCAGGATCCTCCCATTCCAAATCTTGTATTCTTAAAATTAGTTTCCCTCTCTGTTTATTCTCTACCAGCAGTTCTAGATAGAAATTTTTGCATAACTTGTCATACATCTGCACATGTTCTCATACCTTCTCAACATCCTACACATCTTCCACATAAATGTATATCTAACCTTTTCCAAAATTCATTTTGTGATACTATCACTTGACAGTACATTTGTAATTGTAAAATTATTAGATTTCGTTTATGGCTTCAGAAAGATTGAGTCTTTAAAATATGGATCTTTTTTAAGGTAGCCGTTAAAAATCTTTATAATATTTATTTTAACAATACTCCAACAGCTTGATTCAGCTGCTAAATTCTCATAATTTGCATTTGATACTGGTATATGTAATCAACAAATATTTTATTGTTGCAAAAATAAAAATAAATCATACAAAAGTAGTCCATCCCCACCCACACCACCCTCTCTGTTTCCAGAGTTATTTCTCTTGTCTTTTAGGTCTGGTGCCTTCTATGTCTCTCCTGAGAACTTTTAAAATACGATTTTACACATATATACAGCTTATATTCTGTGGTTTGAAAGTGCTATTTTCACTTAACTAGGATCACACATTAACAAGGTTTTGCTTTTTTTTAAAAAAAAAATCCAGCCATACGCCTTGGAGATCTTTCCATAATAGTATATGCATCATCCACCATCATCTTTCTCCAAACTCACCACAAAGGCCCCTTAACACTACTCCTCTCCTCGCTGCCGACATAATCTTTGAAAAGATAAGTATGATGGTCACTTCCTTGCTAAAACCCTCCAACCGTTTCCCAGTTCAATTCAAATGAAATCCAAACTCCACCCCAAGGTTTCTGAGCCCCTCCAGGATCTGTACTTTCCATTCCCTGGATTTATCTCTTAATAGTCTCCCACTCTAGCCTTGCTCTCATTCAGAGATTGACTTTACCTTGCTATCCAGTCTGTCTGGAATCCTCTTCACCAACCTCACTATGCTCTCTGCTCAAATGCCCATGGCTCCAAAAGCTCTTCCTTGGACAGCACCTTTCTATGCTCACCATCTCTTCGTTTCAAAGTTTTCCCAATAACTACAATTGTACGACATAGTAAGTTGTTTGTTGTTTGCCTGCCCCATTCAAATGTCACCTCTTAAAGGATATAGTTTATTTTGTTCACCCTTATAACCTTAGAAGCTAAGACCGTGTCTGCACATTCACAAATAAAGAATTCACCGAATAATTGTCTCAATCTTTATAACCGCTGCACAGTAGTCCATGGATTGTCTATACCTTTCATTATTATTTGCCTTGTTTTTATTTTTTTTGTTTGTTTATTATACTGTTATAAGCAAGGCTGCCATGAATATCAAGAGACTTCCAATTGGAGGGAGGGGAGGACCTTCTGCATTATTTTGCTTGATCTGAGTGCTGTTTGATATAAGATTGTTTGGTTTAAAATAATTGCCATACTAACCATTCATTTTGTCTGGTTTTCTGTACCTGAGTTTACAATTAAAGGCAGGAGAGAGAGAGATAGAGATAGAGATAGAGATAGAGATATTTGAGTTTACAATTAAAGGCAGGAGAGAGATAGAGACTGAGATAGAGATAGAGATAGAGATAGAGATAGAGATAGAGATAGAGAGAGAGAGAGAGAGACTCTGAGTCACATAGTTGGTTCCAGCCAAAACCTCAGACCCTTGGGGCATGGAAGAGGAATTAAGACTAGGGTACACTGGTTCTTGATTTACCTCTCTGCTGGAGTGAATTTGCTGCCATCATCTGTTTATATCTCTTTAAAAGTATCATTTACTCAGCAAACATCCATTTAGGGTTCTCTCTACTTGATGAAGGGAACTGGAAATGCTAGGTCTGGCTTTTCACTATGGCTGAAAAGGCAGTTAAAGAGACTGGAGATTTGAGTCAGAGAGGACCAGCAGCCTCTGAATATCATATCTCCATAAAACAAGCCTTGGCAGCCACTGTATAGCATATTCCCCATTGTATCTGCTCTGATCTAATCTTCAATAATTACAAAAAGTTTTCATCAGTCACTGACATAATTCTACCTTTCTTTCTTTATCATTCCAACCCATTCCACTTAATCTGCTGATGAATTCTTCCTTCCTTCTTGGTTCCTATAATCATTGGGCCTCAAGATGTATACTAGCCTAAAACCCTACATCAAACCTCCCAGGTAAACAATTCAGATCCCAAGTGAAAGAAGAATTTCTTTTAAAGTGAAGAAAACATATACTGATGAATTCTGAGCACATATCCATTGAATACTTTCCATTTGAATATTTAGGCAAGTTATTTTATACCTAATATTTAACAGCATGATGGTACCCGTTCCAGCAAAGTAAATCTCATTACCTTTTTAATCAAACCAATCAGGGAAAAAGACCCAACAATTCTACATTAAGGAAATGAAATACCTTTGGTGTACAGGGAGCTGCTGAACTATAATAATGGAGAGGAAACAATGGATATTGGACCAAATTCTTAGCAGAGTGTTTTGTACTTAAGGCATAAGTATAATATGATAATACCTACAAGTAGCTATATTGCTTTTGGTAAAACACTTTTTTTCTCACTTGAAATTAGTCACTTCTAAGATTCCAACTATCTCTATGATTCTGTGTATAATAATCTAAGTTTTGGAGCTATTTAAGACATAGCTTTAAAGACCTGCATGTCTCTAATTTGAGAAAGGACTTGGACTTATTTTTTATTAGAGTATTTCTGGCTCATTGGAAGGACTCTAACCCAGACCCAGACTAACTCAGACCCAGACTCCTGGTCTAGTAGCAGAAGGAAAAATTTAGTCTGTTATTACTGTCCAAGGAAGAAAGCTTTTGGAACCAACCACATCTTCCCAGTGTTTTTAAGTGGACAGAAAATGTAATTGCACCGCTAGATGTTATTGTTATTTACTGATTTATATCCCATCCTTCACAAGATCAAAAGGACTGCAGAATTTCAAGCAACACTTTTCCTCTCCTAAGACTTGCTTATTATTTCTGCAGCAATAGCTGGTTACAAAGGTTAAGTATGTAGAGCTTTGCGTTCTTTTTGATGTGTGAATCAATCCACTATCAGCCACTGAACTGGGCTTAGGGGAAGTGAAAATTCAAAATCCAGGCATACACTCCAAAGTAAGGCACTTCCCTGAGGTGTCCTTTATGTGATGGGTATTCTGCAGAGGATTTAAGCTAAGGCAGGACTTTACTGCTAGTGCAAGTGACTCTTGCAACAGAAAATAATTTTCCTCTTGAAGCAAATCCACCATGGATGCACATTATAGAACTGTTGTATACATTCAGACTGGGACCTCCTCAAGGGTAAGGCCTATAATTTATTCATGCTGTGTCCTCAAAGAGTTTCCTGTCTGACATACAGTATGTTCAAAATAAAGGATTGTTCCTAGGTTCTTTCTTGATACGGAACCATGTTGAGGTATAATAAGCAAATGGCATTTTAATGGAGAGTGCATTGGCTCTATAGATTGCTTTGGGTAGTATGGACATTTTAATGATATTGATGCTACCAATCCATGAACACGGTATGTTCTTCCATCTGTTTATGTCTTCCTCTATCTATCAGTCCTGTAGTTTTCCGAGTACCGGTCTTTTACCTCTTTAGTTAAATTTATTCCTTGGTATCTTAATTTTTTTGGTGCAACGGTAAATGGAATTTTTTAAAAAATCTCCCTTTCTATAAATTCACTATTGGTGTATAAAAATGCCATAGATTTCTTAGCATTAATTTTGCATCCTGCTACATTGCTGAATTCATTTATTAAGTCTAATAATTTTTTGATGGAGTCTTTAGGATTTTCTATGTACAGTATCATATCATCTGCAAATAATGACAGTTTAACGTCTTCTTTTCCAATTTGGATACCTCTTATTTCTTCTTCTTGTGTAATTGCTATGGCTAGCACTTCCAGAACTATGTCGAACAGGAGTGGTGAAAGTGGGCATCCCTGTCTCGTTCCTGTTCTTGGGTGAAATGGTTTTAGTTTTTTCCCACTGAGTATGATGTTGGCTGTAGGTTTGTCATATAAGGCTTTTATTATGTTGAGGTATGATCCCTTTATTCCCATTTTGCTGAGGGTTTTTATCAAGAAAGGGTGTTGGATTTTGGCAGAGAGGCAGGGAAGAAAGGCAGAGAGGGAGGGAAGGAAGGAAGGAATATAATGGACTTTGATGTGTAAAACACTTGTCCAAGGATTACTTAAACATTTATCTTCATTTTGATGTCAAGAAATATGGAACACCCTGATTTCAGAAAGTGGAATCCACTCTCTCATAATTCACTTTGTCACATGAAGATGGCTTTGTGTAAGGAATTGCAGATATTATGGAATTCTCAATGTTAAGTAGTTAAATTCATGTAACATCATTTTGTGATTTTTAAACCAAAGAATCTAAAGTTGAGAAGGACTATTACTCAGATGCTACCAATATCAGCAAGAAAATTATAATGAATTCATGTTTTGATTCTAAATTCACCTGAGTAGCAGTAATGTTTAAAAAAGACTGTTTTTTTCAGATATCTGCAGCTTTCTGCTTACAGAGACATTCAAGCATTGCCATTCTATAGAAACACTTCATTGACAGTACCTTTTTAATTGGTTTGATGAGAGAGTGAGAGAGAGAGAGAGAGAGAGAGAGAGAGAGAGAGAGCGAGAGAGATCCACTTATTTATGCATTCATTGGTTGATTCTTATATGTGCCCTGACTGGGAATCGAACACACAACCTTGGCATATTGGGATGATGCTCTAACCAATGGAGTCACCTGGCCAGAGCTATTAACATTACATTTATATAGTGCTTTACATCCAACATCTTCTTCAAAAGTGAGCAGCTTGACCAGAAATGTACATACTCTTGTAGTGATGGACCTTGAGTTTGAGTAAAAAAAATGTATCACATTAATGTGGCCAAACATATCTTCCAAATATGACAAATCATGAATAAACTCTGTTATGAAAAAGTAAAATAAATAAATAAATAAAAATAAATTAAGCAAATGGCCTGGTGAATCTACACATTTCATTCATTCATTCAACAACTTGAATTGCAACTATTTTTTTAATAAAATTGTATTTATTTAGTATTCTAGTTGAACTGATCTTCATATTCCCATTGGGCTATTTTTAAAAATCTAATTCCATTTTAGCGTTATGCTAGCTGTATAGTATTAATGGGAAAGCCAGCATTTTTCTAGGTTCTAGAATGTAATATTGCATTTAGTATTGTAACTCTTTGAAGGTTTGATAGACTTCATCCATAAAACTATCTAGGCTGAGGACCTTATTTGCAACTAATCACCATTGCAAATTTATTTTTGCAAATACAGTATGTGGATTTTAATGAAATAACATTCCAGAGACATGCACAGCATGAATCCAGCATCTCCTGTAGCTTCCAATAGATTCTATTTATTTATTCCAACAATGTGTAATTCTTGAGTATATAAATAGAATCCATTGGAACTCTTATCGCTAAGGACCAGCAAAGAATGCTGACTTTTAAATTCCTTAAGCAAGATTCATAACTTCAACAATCAATTTTTCTATTCAAATGTGTTTCCTGTAATGTATTACCTATTTCAGAAAGGACATTTTCACCTAACACATATTTATATTTTTCACTTGCTTACAAAAATTACCAGTAAATAAATATATGTGAAGCATTTCTTTGAGTACTTTGGGCAAATTTCAAACTTTCTTACTCTGTTATTAGACTCTTCTAAATCAGTTTAGTAATTTTAATCTCCTTAAAAAAGGCATTTCATCCTGATTTTTAAATGTATTAGCATGGAATGATGTTTTTATATTTACTCTTTCATATGTCTAAGATTCTGTCCTCAATAGTATTTAACATATTCATAATTTATTTTTATAAGTTTTTCAAAAGTGTTATTTTAGTGACCCTTTATAAAAACACTTTTTTTCAAATGTATACTTGTTCTTTTTATTTTTCTAAGTATTATAACTTATACATGATGAATTGAATATCTTTTTTCTTCCCCTCTTGAAGGTTGATCTTATTATATTTTAACATTTTAACTCGGGTACTTAGCTCAATCATTTATTTTTATTAAATAATGAAAGGCAAGTCACTCAATCAAATAATAACATTAATAAAGAAAATTGGCAATTACTGAAAGAAGTACAAATAGTCCAAAAACATATGAAGAATTTCCCAGCTACACAACAAGAAACATAGAATTATTTTAGAATAAAGCATGTTTCCCACTATTGGTTTGGTAAAGACTAAAAATAGTAATAGCGCTCAAAGTTAGTATTATTTCAGGGGGAAAAAACAACTATTATGTGCTGTTGATGGGGCTAAAACTTGGCATGAGGTTTCAGAGGTCATTTGTCAATATCAACTGGGTCTCTTGGACAATTTCTACTCTAACAAATGTGAAACATGATTTTCCTCTTAGCCTTATTTATAATAGTGCTCAAAGGTAGTATTATTTCAGGGGAAAAAAACAACTGTTATGTGCTGTTGATGGGGCTAAAACTTGGCATCAGGTTTCAGAGGGCATTTGTCAATTAATATCAACTTTCATATTCCTGGGTCTCTTGAACAATTTCTACTCCAACAAATGTGAAACATGATTTTCCTCTTAGCCTTATTTTTAATAAAGAAAATATCACAAACACATAAGTGCTCATCAATAGGAGAATGCTTCAGTAATTACATGATGTTCATGTTATGGAATATCATTCAACAGTTTAAAAATTAAGTTGGTGGGTCTTTTTCCCCCCTTTCAAATAAACTATTTTTTCAGAGCAGATTTAGGTGTACAGCAAAATTGAGCAAAAAGTACACACAACTTCTCCATAACTCATTCCCTCCATGCAATGCTCTCCCCCACTATCAACATCTCTCACCAGAGAAGTGAATTATGTACACTGACAAATCGTTATCACTGGAAGTCCATAGTTTACATTAGGGTTCATTCCTGGTGTTGCACATTCTATAGGTTTTGTCAACTGTATGCCATGTATCAATCATCCCAGTATCACACAGAATAATTTCACTGCCCTGAAATGTCTGTGCTTTTTTTCTTTTTAATCCCTGCCCCATCTCGAACCACTGTTAACCACTGATCTTTAAACTGTCTCCATAATTCTGCCTTTTCCAGAATGGAATATAGTTGGAATCATAGTTTATGTAGGCCTTTCAGATTGACTTCTTTTACTTAGTAATATGCATTTACGGTTCCTCCATATCTTTTCATGACTCCATAGCTAATTTCTTTTCCACAACGAAATATTTCATTGTGGTTGTACCCTTCACCCACTAAAGGGATCTTGGTTGCTACCAGGTTTTAGCAACTATGGATAAACAAACCTGCTATAAACATCCATCTGCAGCCTTTCCTGTAGAAATAAGTTTTCCTATCATTTGAGTAAATGCCAAGGAGTGTAATTGCTGGATTGTGTGGGTAAAATTATATTTAGTTTTGACTGAAACTGTAGGTCTTTAAAAGTGTCTGTACTGTACATTTTGTAATTCCATTAGCAGTGAGAGTTCCTGTTGCTCCACATCCTTGCCATATTTGATGTTGTCAGTACCCTGGATTTGGGCCATTCTAGTAGGTATGAAGTAGTATCACATAATTACTTTAACTTGCATGTCCCTAATAACATTTAATGTGGAGTATCTTTTCATTTGCTTATTTTTCAGGTGTATACCTTCTTTATTAAAATATTTTTATTGATTTCAGAGAGGAAGAGAGGAGAGATAGAAACATAAATGATGAGGAGAATCATTGATCGGCTGCCTCCTGCATGTCACACACTGGGGATTGATCCATGTGCCCTGACCAGGAATTGAACCTTGACCTCCTGGTTCATAGGTCAATGCTCAACCACTTAGCCACACCAGCTGAGCCAGGTGGATACCTCCTCTAATGAAGTGTTTATGTCTTTTGACCATTTTTTTTAATTGTACATCTTTTTACTGTTGAGTTTGAAGAGTTCTTTGTATATTTTGGACAATGGTCCTTTATCAGATATCAGCATCTTGTCATCTTATTCTCTGACATCTTCTTTCCCAGAGAAGAATTTTTAATTTTAATGAAGCCCAGCTTAATAATTACTCCTTTCATGATTCCTGTTTTTTTTTTGCATTGTTTCTAACAAGTCATTGCCATGCCCAAGGTCAGAATATATTCTACGTTATCAACTTGGAATTTTATCATTTTGTGTTTTACGTTTAAGTATATAATCAACTTTGAGTTAATTTTTGCAAAGGATGTAAGGTCTATGTCTAGATATGCTTTTTTGTTTTGTTTTGTTTTTGCCTGTAGATATCCAGTTGTTTCAACCATTTGTGAAGAGACTATGTTTGCTCCATTGCATTGCCTTTGATCTTTTGTCAAAGATCAGTTGACTATATTTAGGTGGCTCTATTCCTGGACTACGCTGTTCCCTTGATCTACTTATCTATTCTTTTGCTAATTCCACATTGTCTTGGTTAATATAGTGTTATAGTGAATACTGAAGTTGGGAACCTTCAGTCCTCCAACTCTGTTTTTCTTCAATATGGTGTTGGCTATTCTGGGTGTTTTGCTTTTCTATATAAACCTTAGAATCTGATTTTCAATATTAACAAAATGTTGGAATTTTGACTGGAATTACACTGAATCTATAGATTAATTTGAGAAGTATAAACAGCTTGTCAATCTTGAGCCTTCTGTTCAGGAACGTGAAATATCTCTCCATTTATTTCATTTTTAAATTAAATTATCAGAGTTTTTTTCTTCTATAGATCTTGCACACATTTTGTTAGATTTATACCCAATCATTTCATTTTGTGGGAGCTAATAAAAGCAGTATTGAGGGTTTTTTTAAACTTGAGAGTGGTACTGAGTTTTTAATTTCAAATTCCACTTGTTCGTATCTGGTATGTAAAAAAATCAATTTTGCTACCTTGCTATCATCATTTATTAGCTACAGGAGGTTTTAGTTCTTGATTCTTCCAAATTTTCTTCATAGACAATAACATTAACTGCAAACAAAGAATTTTATTTCTTCCTTCCCAATCTGTATACCTTTTATTTCCTTTTGCTTATCACATTAATTTTTTTAAAAGGTTGGATAAATCTTTCATAACAAGGGTAAATCTCACTTGGTTGTGATGTCTCATTTTTTAATACATTGTTAGATTAGATTTGCTAATATTTTTGATGATTTTTGCATTTATGTTCATGAGAAATATTGGTCAGCAGTTCTTTTAATATCTTTGTTTGGTTTTAGTATTAGAATAATGCTGGCCTCATAGAACAAGTTACAAAGTATTCCTTTCCTCTATTTCTACCTTCTGAAAAAAACTGTACAGAATTGGTATGATCTCTTTCTTGATATTTGGTAAACCCATCGGCACCCAATGTTGTATCTTTTGGAATGTTATTATCATTGATTTAATTCTTGAATTCAGATGGTCTATTTTTAAAGTTTTGATAGATTGTCTTTCAAAATATTGGTCTATTTCATCCATGTTAATATGTGGGCATTGAGTTGTTCATGATCCTTTATTATCCTTTTAATGCTTATGGGATCTGTAGTAATACCCTCCCCTCTTTTATTTCTGATGCTGTATATACATATGATATTCTCTTTTTTTCTTAGTTGGCCTGGTTAGAGGCTCATTGACTATATTAACCTTCTTGGGGGTAAAAAAAAAACAAAAACCCCAGCTTGTGGTTTTGTTGATTTTCTCTATTTAAGCCTTGATTGTTGTAGTTAATACTAGAGGGATTTGACCTCCAGGCCAACTGGCTGTCCAGATGGTCTATTTTTAAAGTTTTGATAGATTGTCTTTCAAAATATTGGTCTATTTCATCCATGTTAATATGTGGGCATTGAGTTGTTCATGATCCTTTATTATCCTTTTAATGCTTATGGGATCTGTAGTAATACCCTCCCCTCTTTTATTTCTGATGCTGTATATACATATGATATTCTCTTTTTTTCTTAGTTGGCCTGGTTAGAGGCTCATTGACTATATTAACCTTCTTGGGGGTAAAAAAAAAACAAAAACCCCAGCTTGTGGTTTTGTTGATTTTCTCTATTTATTTCCTGTTTCAAATATCCTTGAGTTCTCCTCTAATTTTTATTATTTATTTATTTTATTCTATTTCCTTTGGATTTAATTTGCTGTTCTCTTCCTAGTTTCCCAAGGTGGAACTTTACATTATTGATTTTAGATCTTTCTTCTTTTCTAACATATGCATTCAATGATATAAATTTCCTTCTAAGCAATTTTTGTCCCTGCACCCCATAGATTTTGATAATTATATTTTCATTTTCACTTAGCTCAAAATATACTCAAATTTCTCTTGAGGACTTTTTTCTTTATGCCATGTGTTATTTAGTGGATGCAGTTCAATCTCCAAGTATTTTCAATGTATCCAGCTATCTTTCTGTTATAGATTTCTAATTTAATTCCATTATGGTCTTGGAGCAGACATTGTATAGTTTCTATTGTTTTAAATTGGTTAAGGTATATTTTATGGCCCAGAATGTGGTCCATCTTGGTATATGTCTCATGTTAGCTGTTTTTGGAAGATGTAGTCTATGATTTCAATTATATCCAGGTGACTGGTGGTGTAGTTAAATTCAACTTTATGTTCTTACTGACTTTCTGACTGCTTGATATGTCCATTTCTGATAGAGTGATGATAAAGTTGCCAACTCTAAGAGTGGATTCACCTATTTCTCCTTGCAGTGGCATCATTTTTTCCTCAAGTATTTTGATGCTCTGTTACTTATACATTAAGAATTGACATAGTGCGTGATCTTTAGGGAATCTGAATAAACTACAGTGCTTCGTGGGACTACTTGTATCCAGAACTTAAGCATTATTAACTTCTAGTATTTTCTCTTAAAATTAATAAAAATGAAAACAACATTAAAGGGGGAAAAAACTCCTAGTACATCTAGTTTAGATTTTTATCTCTTCTGCCCCACCCACTGCAACCTCACCCAACCTAGGCTTATAGTGAAGAGATGCCTAAAATAACTGAAACTTTTGGTGCCACAGCTGTCCCTTATATAATGAATAAATAGGTACAGACACTGACAGATTTATTTTTCCCCCTAATGCAGTTTCTAGACTTGTGTATAGTTTCTTACCCCTATGCTTTCTAGTTGAGTGCATTCTTCAAAGAATTTTTGTATTGTGGAAATGGACATGTGTAGTGTTTATTTGTGCTGCAAATAAGTATTTTCTTTCAAGAAAGAAAAGGAGTGGGAACCCATTTACTTGTTCAAAAGCAATTCAATTTCATTGTTGACTGTCAAACAAGCCAGGGATGAAATTGATCAATTTCAGGAAAGTAATGAAAAGAATTGTCTGGGGATTCTAAACTGTCTATTTTAAGAGAAAATCAGTATGTAGATATGCTTCAAATTAATAAAATTACAGCCAATCTAAGTAACTACAATCTTTTCATACCAACATCATTATGAGAAAAATAATTATTGGGTTTCTTACGATGTATGGCATAGATCTGAGCCAACATTCTTTGTGACTCTTCATATGTGAAGGTTCTCACATCATGCTTTTATTTCCTGGTTATTTCCACTGACCCTTAGAGCACTGATGAGATTTCTGTTGGGTAAAAGTCAAGTGTGAATCTATGTGTGTGGATCTTTGTATTGTGAAATTAGAATGAGATGCTGGAGATGTAGAAAAGCAGTTGGCAACAATAGGATAGAGAAAACAGATGAAGAGTTTTTGTTAGGTGGAAATTATAATGCCGCATTCAGGTATATAACAAAGCACAATAGCTGGTGAATATGTTGCCTATTGAGTCATAGTAGGAGTTGCATTTTCCCAAATGGAAGACCTTAAAATGTAGTTAGAGAAATAAATTTAATCTTGGAAATATTTATATTGTTATTGTTAGTAAAGCTGGATAGTAAGATTATCATATTAGTGCTTTAGGAAGATTTATCTAGTGCAGAGATCAGGACTGATTGGAGCAGTAATCAGTGAGAGCCCCAAACAAACAAAAACAAACAAACAGCAGGGGCTTGACAGAAGGTGAGAAGAAAAGAGACTGTACTTAGGTGCTAGAAAGAATAAGAATAAAGAAGTGAAAGCTTTAAGGAGTTGTGACTATGATGCCCTGGAACATGGGAGAAGTAAAGATAATGTGACTCTTGGAATTAGATATCTTTAATACCTGGACACCGGTTCCTAGGACTCAGAAAATCTTGTTTGTCTTTTCAGCAGGGACTAGCTGTGTGGTCTTTAGAAAGGCAGTTATTTAAACTTTAAAAACCTTAGACCCTTCCACTGAAAAAAAGGAGGGTGGACTAGATCAGAGTATGACATATCCAGTGCAAATGACCTCACTCTGTAGTCCCATGACTAAACCAGAAATCATTAATCAATCACAGAGCTTTCGCATTGGGTACAAATGAACCCTCACTATCCTTATCAATTAGGTTATCTAGACAATCAGTATCAATTGAAGAAATTTTGCATTCACACCAAAATCATTTTCCAATGTAGAATATAGATATTTTCCAACATTTTTGCTTGTCCTGGTGTTTTTATTCTTTGATTCTACTATTTGCAGTTTATACAAACAGAGAAGCAGAATACCTTTGATGGAAATAGAATTTTAAAAGGGAGTGAGGCACGGGAGGATTGAGAAAGGGTGTGTGGAGTAAGCTTCTCTCAGTAATTATTTGTGTTGGAAAGTGAAATTTGAATGCAGTTGGTTACCGCACCCTCAAATCTTTTTACTGAGAATAAGAGTGCGTAACAGAATGAGTACTAGCTAAAGATCAGTGAAACGCAGGTCAGTGTACTGGGAAACTTGGAAAACTAATGAAGTCATGTGGAAAAAAGCAGGTACCAGAATGAAAGGTCTTTCTTTTGTGGGGAGAAGAGCAATTGAAGAATCAAAAAGCTGTGGTGAAGGATGAGGATAACATGAGACCAAGTGGCCAAAGCAAGGGCAGCTAGATCCAGACTCCTGGACTCTGTCAACAACAAATCACAGAGACAAGAGATGTCCCTTCATCATTTCATGTCGGGTTATGATACTTCTGGTCTTAGTTTCTTCTGTATATTTGAATACCCAGTATAAAACCCACAGTTGGTGCCCCTTCTAGGTGCATCAACTCCTTACCTACTACAAGAACTTTGGGTAATACACACACATGCACACACACACACAATTATATTTTAATTGCCTGTTTTTCCCAGTGAAGCAAACTCAAGTCAATAAGATTCCAATTTTGCGGCCTATGATATAGTATATAATTATTTCAATAAGCTATTTCCATAGAGGGCTTTACAAACTGTCCCGAATTTAAATGAAGATGATGTACAAGTAGAATTAACTGAAGGTTTCGGATCTTAGGGAGACCTTGGATCTGTGTAAGCACATCCCATCTCATTTTGTATTCATTAATAAATTCCTTCCCTATTTTTATTTTTTTACGAAGGAAGAACTCTAATAAAGAAGTTTTATTAAATTCTATATTAAATGTTAATTGAATAGGCTAATAATCTAGATGTTATAGATTTATTTGAAATAATATCACATCTCTTAATTATAAGTAACCATGTAATAATATGACTACTATGTTTATTTTCTAGTTATGATGCCAAATGATCTTAACTTTTAAACTGTGACACCTCAAGTTATTTCTTTACATGCACGGAAGACATTTTTCTCCTTTCATATGACTGTATTCTCTAAGTAGGTCATCATTTTTTGTGTGTGTGTAAAATTCTTATATCTCCTCTGTCTTCTTTGGTTCTAAGAATATTATCTATTTAATCACTTTCCTCTGAGACAGTCTCTTTGGTGTTACTCTCAGATATCCCCATGTTGAAAGAATGTGAGAAAACCAGAGAGACAACAGAAACATTAAAGTGAGAGGCACTTGAAGATCAAGGACAGACACAGAAACAGATTAAAAATATGGTTCAGTGTGGTTGTAGAGGTGTTCTTAGGCATACAAGGTAACTGAAATGAACTTCTCAGTGGCCTATGAGATTGAAAAAAAAAAGAGTGGTGATTATCAATGGGGAAACTGACAACTCCACACTTATTGATGGAGAGTATAAATCAATTCAAGCATTTTGAAGGATAATTTGACAATCTGAGTCTGCAACTTTAAAGTGGTTCTTACCCTTTGAAAGTCTTCCAGGAAAAATCTGTGCCAAGATTGTAATGTGAACTTGTTCAAAGATACTTGAAGAAAAATGATTATCACAGTGTAAACCAATTCCTTTCTACTCCTCAGGCCACCATCTGAGACTGTATGCTTACATTTTTTTTTTTCAAGCCTGAACTCTTATTTCCTGGTTTACCATTTACCCTGCCTACAATGGCTGAACTAATATTCCTGAAACATGAGCTTTAAAATTTAATTTTCGTGTTCAAAAATCTGCCCTGGCTGCCTGTGGATTAAAGCATTTACTTCCAAATGGATCTAACTGTCCACCACATTCTCCCTGACTCCTTAGGTAGGCATCTGTCTCATTACTTTAAGAATAAACTCTAATTTTTGTTCACCTATTCTGTTCCCTGGGCCAGCTGTTTTCTATTTGCCCTCCTTCCCAATCTAGTGAAACAGACAGACATATAGCCACACAAACTGTAAAATATTACAAGTATGTTAATTGCTAGTGGAAACAGGTACATATTGCTTGAAAATGCTATACAATTGAGATTAAATCTCAAGTAAAAATTGAGCTGAGGCTTAAAGGAACAGAGTTAACTAAAGAGAGGGGCGGGGGATAGAAAGAGAGTTAAAGGAGAGTGTTTTTATTAATTAAGGTCAAGAGAAGAGTATTTGCAAAGGCACAGTGGTGAAGAGAACATTGACGAACTGGGAAAAGTACCAGAGTAGCTAGAATAAAAGAGCTGGGGTAAAGGTGGGGGGCCTGGTATAAGTTGAAGCTGAAGAAGTATGCATGGGGCCAAATAGTGCAAAACCTTAGAGAACATTTTAAGAAATTTGGATTTTACCTAAAGCCATGGTTAGTAGAGAGCAGTAAAGCTGCTTAATTCCATTATTAAGGAGCATAAACGATGCCTAAGATTCCAGACTTCTAATTCTTATGTAGGTCGCCAAGACCTTCTCCCTACTTTTGACTGAGACATCCTAACAATTATGAGATACAACTTAAGACAATTTGGAGTCTATAAATCAATTTCTCAGCAACAAATAGGTTTGGAGTCTAAGAATAAGATCATTTGGTTAAATTAACATTAACAAAATGTCAAAGCATTCAATCATTTAATACCAATAAGCCCGAGACAATTAAAATAGAAAAAAATTAAGTTAATGAGGAAAACTATAAATTCCTAAAGCAGGTCTTGTTGATTCCAAAACTAAGGACCTTTTTGTTGGTGCAGCTTGAGCTACTATAATTATGGACAGTGATGTCACTCTTCTTTAATATAGGGGCTTAATAAATTATAACATTATATACTTCAAACTCTACAGTATAATGGTTTTTATATAGTAAGAACTTATGTGATCTATTTGAATGACTATAGTTATTTCTGAATATTTTGGCTGGACTTCCAAAAAGTAGTCTAAATTAATGAGCCCTGGTTGTTTCAAAGAAATTAGCCTTTCCAAGAGACAATGAAATAGACATAAATGATCACTTCCCCTGAAAAATTCATTCTGCAGATGTATCATGAGGAAATCCCAGATCAATGCACAAAAGGATTTGATTTTCAGTCTAGTAGGCCTCCCCTTGAATTATTTGCATTCAATGAAATGTATAAATTAATTCTTTCAGTGCTATATTGTATTTGTAAAGCTCCAAACAATTGGAATCTATCTCGAGCCCTGTTTTTCTCAGTTGGCTTGTTTTCTATAAGAATAACATTGTTTCTTTAAATTATTCAATTATTACAAAATATCATTCACTAAAAATTTTCTAGTAAAAATGATATGCAAGTCATGATACGGCTGTGGTGTAGACAGCTCCCTATGACCATTACTCACCTGGGATCCTGGCTACCCCAACTTAAGAGGAATACATAGCATCAGCTCTATAGCAAGACAAATGTAAGTGAATACAGAAAAGAGCAAAAACAGAAAGAAACTGAGAAAAGAAAAATAACTTTTACTACCATTTTATAACTATAAAATATATTAAAATATAAATATATTTGTGGTAGACATACTCAAAGGTAGCCCTAAGATCCCCACCTCCTGGTATTCATGCCCTATGAAATTTCTGCCCCTTGACTACGAACGAATAACTTATTTCTATCAATAGAATATGATAGAGGTGATGGATGTCATTATTGTGATAGTGATACTTAAGATTTTAACGCATTTTTTTAGATGAATTTCTCTCTTGAAGGCTTTGAGAAGCAAGCAGTGAGGTTGAAAAGGTCCACATGGCAAGAAACATCTTCAACTGACAGCTAGCAAGAGATAGAAGCTCTTAGTTTAATAGTTCACAATGGACTAGATGCTGCCAACAATTTTACAATCTTGAAAATCAATTCTTCCCCAGTGGAACTTCAGATGAGACTGCAGCTCCAACCAACAATTTGCAACCTTGTGAAATCCGAAAGCAGAGAACCAGTTAAGCTGTTCCAAGACTCTTGACCCAGCAAACTGTGAGATAATAAGTGTGTGTTCTTTTCCTACTAGTGAACAAAATGAACTTGATTCCACTGGGCCTCCTGAGAAGCAAGTAGAATACCTTCCAGAATTGCCCAGCTGATGATGGAAAGACAACCTGGGCATTTGACCCTTGGCTCCATCCCCCACTGGATGAGGGTTACTTCTAGGGCATTAAGTTGCTAATGTACTTCTAGAATGACTTTGCAGGCCTGGGCCCAGTGAACATGGAAACATTGACGAGGTCTTGGTGTTTCCAGGCGTACTCTTACTGAAAAAATAATGTGTGAACATACGAGTACTTTTCATCAGAGACTTTTTTTTAGAGCTGTTTTATGTTTACAGCAAAATTGAGAGAAAGATACTGAGATTTCCTATGTAGACCTTTGCTCCCCAACATGCATAATTCCCCCCACTATCAATATCACTTGCCAGAGTGGTACACTTGTTACAGTTGATGAACCCACATTGATAAATCATAACGCCCCCAAAGTCCATAGTTTTCATTAGGATTCACTCTTGTTGTACATTCTATGAATGTGGACAAATATTTAATGTCAAGTATCCATCATTATAATATCATATAAAATGTTTTTATTGCCTTAAAAATCCTCTGTGCTCCACCTACTCATCCCCCTCTCCACCATCTCCCCAACTCACCGCCCTAGAAACCACTGATATTTTCACTGTCTCCATAATCTGTCCTCGTGAGTATTTCTATAAATTCAAAATTATCTTTGGATGGTAAGTGCTCTTCAAACTTTATGTGGTCTTAAATATCGAAGTGGTATAAAAATAAATGATGTTTATATCGTTCCATAAACTTCCACTTCCTTTTATAAAAATGCATTAATTGCCATGGAAATGACTTGTAAAGTATTATTTCTTTCAAAATAATATGCTGTTATTTCTCTCTTTCTATACTTGTCTTACATGGGCTTATTAATAATATAAATAAAGATTATAATGAAATTGCTATTCCAAATACATTCAACTGAAACTGGAATTATCTGAGTAGATGCCTTTTTTGAACTGTTACAATGAATATACAATTTAGAAAACTATAATCTAATGACCATTTCTAAAATTTACACCTACTGATGCTTTTACTTATGAAAGAAATTACATAAAGCATTTTCAGGTGTTTTTTTTTTCTATTTTAATATACTTCGCAAACAATAACTGTCCACGGGCATTTTTCTTAAGATATCAGTCCTTCATGAGATCTTTGAGAAGTACCTAGATCCTCTGAAGATCCTAACAGAGATGCACACAGTATTCGGGAATGCTCATCATAGATTGATTATAACAGAAAATCTAAATGTTTAATTGAGGATTGGTTAACCATAGTATGGTTTACCTACTCCATAAAATATTCGGCATTCATTAAAATGATGTTTTGAAGAATATTTAGTAACATGGAAGATTATGACAATATGTAAACAAATAACCATGGAAGTAAGATCCTTATTTTATAAAATATAAAGACTATAAATGAGCAGCTAACCTTGGCTAGAATACATATCAATATTTGGGGGGGGGGGGAAAAGTATGTTTACAGTTGTGAGTATAAAAAAAAACAGTTTATATTTATATTTTAACTTATTAATTATTGTATTATTTTCTACACAAACAACTTTAAACCTACTTTGCCCAAGCCTGTGTATTAATACTGATATTTAAATTTCACATGAATGCTTTTCTGTTTTTTCATAATTTATAATTTCTAAAATATTTCTATTCCATTTATATTTCTAAAATAATTCTATTTTCTACTTTTCATAATTTATAATCATACAAGTATTATTTATGCTAAAAGAAGAGCCAGCTGAGTACACCTATCTGAATTTTAAATTGGATTTAAAATCCTGAAATCCTTTGACCAAAATTATTTAATGCCTGCTATGTCTTGGAGATATTGAGACTATAAAAAGGAAAGAAGTTATTTGAAAGAATCACTTGTTTTAGTAAACCAAAAATTATCTGCAAAATTATAATTGACAAAAGCTAAATTTTCATACTACAAAGGGTCAATTATCCCACACAAGTCTTGCAGATTGTGTTTAAATCAGCCCCTCTTTTCCATTCTAATAATTTAAACTCTCAGACTGATGTTAAACCAGGGTGATCTCTGCTCTTGTTTGTCATGGAGTTGGCTAATAAATTTGTGATTTTTTTCTCATTCATTTTTATACAATATATTCAGAATATGTGGTGCAATTACTGAAAGGATCACTATTCAAGATACAGTCATATCACCCAGGAGTTCCTACTCCAATGTGCAAGTAATGTCTCACCACATCACTGACAAATGCCTAAAACCCAGGTTTTTATCCCGAATATTTTTCTTTTAAAAGGACAACCCAGGCCAACTACAATTCTTTTGGAGTGAGATGAGAAGCATGAGAGAGCATAGTTGTTCAGAGCAGGAGTTTCTGTTATATGTATTATTTGCTGCATCATCAGAGGAACTTTCACCTATCCATTCAGCTTTCTTTTTAAAATTAAATTTATTGGGTAATATTGGTTAATGGCACTATATAAATTTCATCTGTGCAATATCATAATACAACGTCTGCATACTCCCTTGTGTGCTAGCCACCTGAAGTCGAATCTCCTTCCATCACCACATATTTGATCCCCTTTACTCTCTTCATTCTCCCCTTACTCCCTCCCCCTCTGGTAACCACTATTCTGTTGTCTGTATCTATGAATTTACTTGTAGTTTTTTCTTGTTGTTGTTCATTTATTGCTTTTTGTTTTATACCCCACATATGAATGAAATCATATGGTTCTTGTCATTTTCAGTCTGACTTATTTCACTTAGCACCATACTCTCAAGATCCACTCATGTTGTTGCAAATGGCAATCTATCCTTTCTTAACTGGCATTTATTCTTTTTAAAGCAAATATGTTATGAGTACGTAAGAGGCACCACAGCACAGTGACAGATATGGACCCTGAACTGGATTTTCTAGGTTCAAGTCTGTCCTGGACCACTTACTGCTGTGTGGCTTTAAGCAAGTTACATAGTCCCTTCTTGCTTCCATGTTCTCATTTGTAAATGGTAATGAAATAATTGTTCTCTCATAGCGTTGTTATGAAGTGTGTGTATATGTAGATACAGAGATAATTATGTGTCATGTAAAGACAGATAGCTAATAGTGCAACATAAGTGACTGCCGTGAGTACTACTGTACGCTTTTTGAGTTTTCTTTTCTATAAAATGCAATTACTAAGACTACCCACCTGAGAGTGTTCTTGTTTGTCAAGTCTTGGTATGGTGCTTGGCAAACAGCAAGTGCCCAGTGGATTTATATATCACCGATGTTATCATCATAATTTATTTTATATGTGAAAAATGGAAATAAGGAATTTCTAAAACTGCTTGAGATGCAGAAGTTTCTCAGGTCCTGCCTGAAGCCTAGCTGATTAGTAAAGGATGGTTTACTGCTCAGAGTTGACAAAGAGCACTCAGGCATTCCAGCAATAGAGTTTACTTTACAAGGATTATAGAACTTCGGCATCTAAATATGTGTTTGGACACAAGGAGTCTATGGCAGAATATTCTTTCTAGAGCTCCCTCAAGTCTGAAAGCCACAGATCACCAAGACGTATGATACCTGCTCTTTTGAAAATAACAATGAACTGGAAAATCAAGGGATTTTATTTTCAGAGTCAAATATTTCTCATTTGTTCCTATGAGAATGGCATCAAATGACTATTGATGCTTTTCACTTTCCTGCCCTCCCCAATAACATCCCAGGTATTGGGAGAGCTGTGGTTGGGTAGGTGGGAAGCAGCTGAACACTGAGGACCTTAAATCGAAATCTGTGTTACCATGAAGGTGGACTGACTGCTCCTCTACACCCCAATCTTGGCTGTGATGGGGCTATCCTTGAGCAGAGACACCTGTCTTAGAGAAGAACCATATTCCTACAGGTCCCTTTAAATTTCCATTGGGTAGTTTAGGTGTGTGCTCTCAGGGAGGGTAGAAAACAGGAAGTACAGGCCACCTGCCACATGCCAGGTACAGTCCTCCCTATGTCATTCATGGTGGCGGTGTTTTCGTCAGGTGTGAGTGATTATATTTGAGTCCACATCAAACCATGCACAGACAAGGAGATGGAGTCTCCGAGAGAAAGCAAGTGATGAAGTCAGAATTCACAATCCGGTGTTTGTGTGCCCAGGTGGATTAGAGTCACTATAACAATTGGATGCTCATCCTAGATCAGCTTTCTGTTATGTGACCTTACATAACATCACTCAACTTTTGTGAATGACAGTACCTTTAAGCGTCACATAAGTGCCTCAAGTGTGGCTCTTATGAAAACTACAACCATTCACGAGCCCCTTTGATATGTGGGACAACCACTTTGTTAAAATTTGGGTTGCTGTTGTCCTGGGTCATTTCCAAGTCTGAAGTGTGTATTGTCCCATTGCAGTCACTGGTATTTGTTGAGGGCTATTGTGTGCTTTGGGGTCTTCTACACCAGTGCACATAGCTTCAAAAGCAGGGGAAATATCAGAATTTGTTCCATCATAGTTTTGCTGTGAGTTGCACATGACAATTGACGTCTGCTTGTGTGTGAATAAGGTCAGTTTAACAAAGGGCCAAAGTAGGGGACATTCCACCACTGACGCCTAAACCTCTGGCTCAGCTGCTTGCAAATATGTCTACTTCCTCAGCGTCCCCACCATCACTTAGACTCCCCTCCCACAGCCTCTGTCCATTTGGCCCAGATTTCCCTTTAACAACAGGTGCCTGCATAACTGAGAGATCATTTTATTGCATCTTGATTTCATGACTGCAGCTGCTGGGATATAAATAAACTAGATGCCATCGTAGTTCTTTTTTGTTTTTAATCTAAGATCTACAAAGACAACGTGTATTAATATATTTTTTAACTTTTTAACATACTAGGAACCTGTGAAGATTTCCTTTGCAACTGACTTTTAGCATTTCCATTAAGACTCAACAGCAATGATTTCTCTGTAATGTCACATGACAATTAGAGAAAGAATAAACTAAGTATAGGCCATACTAGTGTGAGTTAAGCCATGGTAGTCAGCTAACTTTTTTTTGAAGGTATGTGTATTTCACTGCAATAGTATCCTTTCTTCATTTTCTTTCTTTTCTACTCTCTAACCTGTGTACCAAGTAATGCCAAGAAATTATAATTATTGGGGTTGGTCCATTTGCAGACAGGGGAAACCCTTAAACTCCCCAGTTAAACAAAATCCTTCTTATTTGCATTAAATAAGGTGAGAGAAGAAAACATATTATCCTTAGAAACCTGTTGTGTGTGGGCGTTATCAAGATTCTTTTTCTCAATATGTTATATATATGTGTGTGTGTGTGTGTGTGCGTGTATGTATTTGTGTGTGTGCATATTTATTTTTCTCTCTCTTTTATTGCTAAAATTGTGAGGTTTAATTTGGCGGTGAAATCTCTAGTCTGTAACAATAGGAAAATTAGCTACAGCTCTGAGGAGCTCTAAAGATTAGATACAACATTGGAGTATTACAACCTGCCACCCTCTAGTCTTTGAAACGAGAAGGAACTGAATTTTAAGTAACTCTTTCAATGCCTCCTTTTCAACACATGTTTAATAGTACATGTCCTTTAACCAAAGAACACAGATGGTACAATAAGGTTTTAATTAGATTTCATGTTCCATGCAATTAGTTACAGTTGAGAATGTAAAACCTACAATAGAGCAGTAAGAAATAACTTCAATTCATTTCAGTTGGTTAGGTCACTGACCTTTGTGGATTGTAGTGGGCAAATAGCAACTCAAGATAACAGCTGTGTGAATTCATATTTAAAATACATGTCATCAGTTAAGATTTTGTATGATGTGCAGGTCCAGAAATGGCCTTTCTCAACTTCTCTACATATGAATATGTGAATAAAGATGAGAATCTCACCAATATCAACAGAAAGCCTAATTCCAGAATCTGGAGGGAACTCATTCTAATAATGAAGCCAATTGAACGAGAGTAGAAATTAAAACACAACCACAGATATTTGAAATGTACTTCATGACATAACTAGACTAGTCTTCATAAAGGAGGATTTGGCAGGTGGTTGGGTGGCAGTGTAGGAGTTAGGAATTGGTATGTCTCCCATCATTTTGTCTTAACCAAATACTCAAAAAAGTAAATAATGAAAAACAGCCCACCCAGCTAGACCTCTCCTATTATGCGCTGCTTTTTGAGATGTCTAAACATTGTTTATTTCCTATGCCTCAATAGTGCTTCCTACTTCCAAACCCTCATCCTCACTAAAAAATACAGTTATTCAAAGCAAGAATCAGGAAAAAAATAATCCTAAGAAGTAGGGTGGGGATGGCCAGATAGGTAGGCTTAACATCTTGATAGGCTGGAGGATCTATAATGGAAGCAGGAAGTGTTGAAGTCAGTAATGGTCCATATACTGTATCACCTCCAAGGAACAGAGCATTAGGAGGTGGGGACAGACAATGATTTCACATCAGCCAATCAGAGACGCATGAAATGAGAAGAAGGAAATACGTTTACAGAAACACATTATCTCTGATTGGCTGGCAGTAGAGTCCTGAGTTGCTGTGTTTAAAAAAGCTCTGTTTGTTCAATCTTAGCAGGAAGAATCTATATATATAAAAGCCTAAGCAACCAATAGACTGGTCGCTATGACACACACTGACCACCAGGGGGCAGACACTTAACACAGGAGCTGCCCCCTGGTGGTCAGTGCACTCCCACAACCAACCTCCTGCGGCCGGCCAACCTCCCGCACTCCTTCCCCCTGGCCAGCCCCGATCGGCCCGATCACTGGCCAGGCTGAAGGACCCCACCCATGCACAAATTTGTGCACTGGGCCTCTAGTTGTGTGATAAAGTATCACTGTCTATCATGGGTGAAAGTGAGGTATTGGTTGTAAAGTCCAGGTATTAAAAATCACCTAAATATCCACTCATAAAATTTGATTAAATAAATCATGGTAATAGACCTTTCTACCTTTCTACCATTCTTCTCTCTCTTTTTTTTTTCTCTTCTATTTAGAAGAACCATGAATTATCATTCACTCGGATGTTTAAGGAATATACAAAAAGTATTTTTATACTGGTTTTTCATTTCAAGTGCCTAAAGATGAGTTTTAAATTACTAAATGGCTATTTTTATAATGAGAGGACACAGGAGCTGGTGGGAAAATTGTTTCTTTGCCCTGTAACCAATCATGGGTAGCCAGTCACTTTTGACACATTGTGCTGTTAGCCTGTGGATATGCCTAGAGAGTTGTGGAAATTCCCTTTGTCACATTGACCTCTACTGGATGGAATGTCACATCAGCCCAATTCCCTGCTTAGAAAGTTTCTCCAATCCCAAAGGCTCCTGTCTAATACCACAGCAAGAAAGCAGAGGAGAAGCACAAGGGCAGAGGGAAATGCAGGGAGGATGACAGGGAGGTAAGCAGGGAAAACAAAGGGAGGTAGTGAAGAACAGCAAGGATTATAGCAAAACAAAGAGAAAAAGAATATTTTAAAGGCAAACAGTTGGAAGTGCTGAGGAAGAAAGCTCAACCTCATCAGTCTTGAGCAGTCTCTGTCTAGCCAAAAAAGACATGAGCAACTGGGCAGTTACCCAGTTAGTTTGATCATTCAATTAAAGACAACCTTTACCATTTTGTTTGTTTGTTTAGATTGTCCGCATTACTCAGGCTGAATGTCTCCACTGATCAGATATATGGACACTTATTAAGTCTCCATTTGGCAAGTCTCCATCTCGCTTTGGAGACTCCACTGGAAGAGAGGCAGCAGCAACAGGGAAAACAAAGGGAGGTAGTGAAGAACAGCAAGGACTATAGCAAAACAAAGAGAAAAAGAATATTTTAAAGGCAAACAGTTGGAAGTGCTGAGGAAGAAAGCTCACAACCTCATCAGTCATTAGCAGTCTCTGTCTAGCCAAAAAAGACAAGAGCAACTGGGCAGTTACTGAGCTAGTTTGATCATTCGATTAAAGACAACCTTTACCATTTTGTTTGTTTGTTTAGATTGTCCGCATTACTCAGGCTGAATGTCTCCACTGATCAGATATATGGACACTTATTAAGTCTCCATTTGGCAAGTCTCCATCTCGCTTTGGAGACTCCACTGGAAGAGAGGCAGCAGCAAAATAATGATTTTGGCAAAGCGAGATGGATACCATGCCCACCGCTGCATGACCTAAATCAGCTATTCAATGACGGATCTGAGAATTGGACTTTGAAAGACCTAACAGTGTCATCCAAAGTTGTATACTCCTTGACCACAACCTTTCGGGATAGGAAAATATTGGGCAATGTGAGATTTCCCCTTCCTCATCCCAGCCAGTTCCTCTGTCAGTAGCCAGAGTTCCCTCCTACCACACTAGCTTCATGAAATGCCAGTCACAATGTTGTGCAGAAATGCTCGTTTTCCATTCAGCTCAGGGACTAAGGCAAGCATCAGTTCTGGCAACCTAAGCTTCTGTCCTGTTTTTCTCATAAAGTAGCAAGGCCTTCCCTTCCCACTTTCTCCGCCATTGAAAGAATCTGTCCAACAAGGCACATTCTCAGATTTTATTTTTAATTAAAAAAACAACACCACAAAAAATACTCTCCATTTATCACTTCCTTTTGTCTTCTCTTTCTAGTCTTAAATTTGTTTTCTCTTTTCCCACCTCAGCATTCAACCTCTGAGAAAGGTATGCTCTATGGTGCAGCTTGACTTATATTCTGACCCTGCTGTACTATGTCTTTGAGTTGCTATTTTCCCTGCCTGTTCCAGCTGCTGAGCACAATTGCAACAGCTCAATTATTAAAGAGATACTAAAAATAGCCCAGTGCAAGGCTGTCGACAAAGAAAAATCATTCAAACGCAGCAAGAGACACAACCTGCGCAGGGAGCTCTCACTGTTATTAGATCCTTAATTCTCCCCCCACCCCTCTCTTCCTTTGTGCTTTCCTTTCCTTTCTTTCAGCAATAATAAAGTAACAGGCAGCTTAAAAGGTCCCTCTTTTGTACCCACAGGAATTTGCATAAGCTGATGACTGCTCTGCCACCTCCAAGACTCCTTAATGAAAAAGAACAGCCTGGCTTTGGGAGCCACGTTGCATGGTGGTGTGTGGAGGAATTTACAAACCATCTTTTTCATTGCAGGCGGTGTATGTCCCATCCACTGGGGCCCCCCAGTCTCCCAAGTGCCCCTCCCAAGCTGTGTCCCTTGGAGCTATCAGAATGAATAGTTTTCTTCCTGTTCTTAGAAAAATATTTGAAATTAGAAAAGTAGAAATATTAGAAAAGATAGCCCCAAATTGAGGTTTGTAGACTTAGTACTTTCTCCCTCTTCCCCCAACATACTATATGACACTGCTTGACACAAATTACCCCTCTGAGCTCTACTTTCTAAATGTTAACTGAATACAATCCTTTTCTCTTAAAAGTTAGGAGCATTGTAGTTTGATCAGACTGGGAGAGTTGTAAAATCCTGGGTGCTTCAGATCACCTATCTCTAAATGAGATTTGATATCTACTTTGAAGGCATTTTGAGCATGTAATAAAAAATATTTTTAAAGAGATAGAAGAAAATAAAAATACTCAAATAAATAATAGTAAACATTTCTCAGAAGAAAAAAATAGATGTTTGTTAATACAAATCCTTGAAATTCAGGCAAAATGAAGGAAAAGAGACTAAAAACACATGGTAGCATTTTGAAAAGTTCTAATTGCTTTTTTTCCAAGCAGACATATGCAACATTTCTCAGAAGAAGAAAAATAGATGTTTGTTAATACAAATCAATCATAGAAATTCAGGCAAAATGAAGGAAAAGAGACTAAAAACACATGGTAGCATTTTGAAAAGTTCTAATTGCTTTTTTTCCAAGCAGACATATGCATACACATGCACACCAGTGTGCCAAATCGCCGGCATGGGTCAAGGCATACACTCAGGCTCTTCATCTGAGGACTCCCAATGATGGATCTGTGAAGAGGAATTCCAAACACTTTATGTGGACACTCCATCCATAAGAAGTGGAGTGTAGGCAACTGTTCTTAATTGTTGGATGCCTATAGTGACTTCCTCCCAAAAAGTACATACAGGATAGAAAAGGGGGAAAGAACTTTACAGTGAAGAAACCTGACAAACATTACCTCAGCCAGATGATCAAAGTTTACATCAATTGTGGTAAGTGTGTACCATTAATATGATGGGATGAGAATAGCGCTTTTCCTCTGTTGTTTTTCTCCCCTAAACCCATAACCCAGTCTAATTATCTGGAAAACATTAGACAGATCCTATTTGAGAGACATTCCATGTAATGCCTGCCCAGTGCTCTTCCAACTCTCAAGGTCATCAACAACAAAGAATATCTGAGAAACTGTTACAGTTTAGAGAAGCCTATAGAGACATGAAGACTAAATAAAATATAGTGTCCTGGGCTAGATTCTGAAAATGAACAGAGAAAGGAAATCTGAGTAAAGTCAGGACTGTAGTTAAAGTAAAACAAATAATTTACATATATGAAGAAATTACAAAGATAATTTTGCTAGGTAGAAATATAACACTATTTAAGGAGATACAGATGAGATTTTAAAGAATAAAATATGCTCGATTAACAGATATATTAACTTTCCACCATTTGAAAGAATTCACAAATGTTCTGAATGTCCATGGACCATTTAACAAAATTAATTATATCCAAGTTCTTAAAGAAAAACTCAATACATTTAAACTTTTCAGTCTACTTTCTGGCCACAACTCAATAAGTTGCAAAATTAACAACTCGGGATAACTAAATTAATTGAAAAACATGATTGAAAAATTAACATATATACTGTGACAGAAATGTCACGTGCTCACCACACCATTTCTCATTCCTGGACAGAAGGGAAAACTACCTTTCCTAGCCTCTCATGCTATTAAATAAGTGTCAAATGTTTGGGTAGAGCCTGGTATATAATATATACACAATAAATAATAGTTGCGATCAGCAATAGTGTTTGATTAGAAATTAAATAAATTACAAAGCTTTTAGAACCAATCAGATTATTCAATGAGAGCAGTTTAAAAAATGATACACAGACATAAAGAGCTTGCAAGATTATTAAGTTGAGATGAAAAAGGCCCTAATCACCTAGTAATTATGGGACCAAAATATAAAACATAACAGTAATTGTGTAGAACCTTTTTGAAAACAACAGCTCATTATTTGATCATTGAAAAAACTTTACACAAAAACACATGCTTATCATGTCCTAGATATGTAGAGTCAGTATAGTATAGATGCCAATTCTATCCAAATTGATTCTACTTAAAACCCATTGGGATTATACGAGGAACTTGACAAAAAGAAAAGAAATCAAAGAGCAAACTAAAAACTAAAACTTTGGGAATAAAAAAGAAGAACGAGGGCAAAATTTGGTGCAGAAAGACAAACAGAGCAGTGAAAATGACTATGCAGTTGAGAAATAGATCCAAGAACTTATTATAACAACTTATTATTACATTATATAATTTGAATTTCAAGCAACGGGTAAAATAATTAATTCAATAAATTGTATTTGGACAAGTTGAGGAGGCATGTTAGAATTCTATCTAACATCAAATTAAGTATAGATGTATTAATAGCCAATTGCAATAAAATACATTTATAAAAATATGAAAGCAGAGATAGAGTTTTGGGTTACTAAAGGTATTTCATATTATGACAGTAGACTCTGAAGCCATAATATAAAATACTGATAGATTTTATTACCTAAAAACTAACATATTTTTCTTAATATAAAATCCTGTGAGAAAAAAATTTAAAGCAAGTGAGGAAATAAAAGATACATTTAATAAAAAGGACCAATTTCAGGGAGATATATGAATAAGCATACACAACCTTATACATTAAATTTTTTTAAAAAAGGACTCTGGTAAAAAATAATGAGAAGATTTGCAGGAATAATTAACTAAAAATAACTGTTAATCACACTACATCTTATAATGATATTTTTCTATTTACAGTAACTCATCATGTAAAACTTCAAAGAGCAAAGCTATCCTGTGCTCAGGTTTTGACTTTGGCTAGGATATAAGTATTGATTAACTGCTAGTGCCAGAGCTGGTACAGGGTGGTGTGCAGTCTCACATAAATTAGGATTACACATCAGTGCAAATTTGTAAAAGGCAATTTGATGACCTGCACTGACCACCAGGGGGCAGACACTCAAGGCAGGAGCTGCCCCCTGGTGGTCAGTGCACTCACACAGGGGGAGTGCCGCTCAGCCAGAAGCCGGCCTCATGGCTGGCAAGAGCTGGTGGTGGTGGGAGCCTCTCCTGCCTCCATGGCAGTCGGACATCCCCCGAGGGCTCCTGGACTGCGAGAGGGTGGAGGCCAGGCTACGGGACTTCCCCAAGTGCACAAATTTCGTGCACTGAGCCTCTAGTAACTAATAATAAAATTAAACAATTATAACATACTCTGTAATAAATGTCATATAGATGTGATCTCTCTCTCATAACCTTGATGGCTACTAAGTGACTCATAGTCGGTTAGTGTATACATGGTGGAAAGACTGGACAAAGGGATGATTCACATCCCAGGTGGGATGGAGCAGAGCAGAGCAGGAGGTACAAGATTTCATCATGCTTTTCAGAATGGTGTGCAATTTCAAACTATGAATTGTTTATTTCTGGAATCTTACATTTCATATGTACTGACGGTGGCTGACAGCAGGTTAGTGAAACCACAGAAAGCTAAACCTCAGATAAGGCTATCTACTATTCAGTGCATACCTCCAAACTGATAATCATTTTGCAGTGACATCCTACACCTGATTTAACTAGCTGAAATGGAAGATGGAAAAAGAGCACAGTTAGCCCTAGCCGGTTTGGCTCAGTGGATAAAGTGTTGGCCTGCAGATCAAAGGGTCCCAGGTTCAATTCTAGTCAAGGGCACGTACCTAGGTTGCAGGCTCCTCCTTGGCCAGGCCTTCGTCGGGGCTTGTGCAGGAGGCAACCAATCGATGTGTTTCTCTCACATCAATGTTTCTCTCTGCCTCTCCCTCTCTCTTCTACTCTCTAAAAATCAATGGAAAAATATCCTTGTTGGGTGAGGAACAACAAACAAACAAACAAATAAATAAATAATCCTATATAATAAATGGGTAATATGCCAATTGACCCTAACGGGAGAACGACCAGTCACTATGACATGTACTGACCACCAGGGGGCAGATGCTCAATACAGGAGCTGCCCACTGGTGGTCAGTGCGCTCCCACAGGGGAAGCTCCACTCAGCCACAATCGGTGTGAGCTCAGCGGCGGTGGTGGGAGCCTCTCCTGCCTCCTCGGCAGCACTAAGGATGTCCAACTGCGCTCCCATGGGGAGCAGGCGTAAGCCATCAGTCAGACATCCCCTGAGGGCTCACAGGCTGCCAGAGGGATGTCTGACTGCCAGCTTAGGCCCAATAACCCAGGGAGCGGGTGTAAGCCAGCAGGTGAACGTCTCCTGAAGGGTCCTGGACTGCAAGAGGTCGCAGGCCAGGCTGAAGGAACCCCCCGAGTGCATGAATTTTCATGCACTGGGCCTCTAGTAAACAATAAAGGAGCAGAGAGGTGGCAAACTGCCACACTGCATTCCCCTCTAAAAAAAAAAGAAGAAGAAGAAGAAGAAAGAAAAAAAAGCACAGTTAAATTCATCCATGTTTAAAAGCCCTTGACTCACCAATATTTAGTAGCCTGAGAATTCTACTATATGTGTCAAGTGGCACAGAAACCAGCATAAGAACCAAAATAACTCCAAGTATAAAGCCATCGTGATAGCCAGTATCTGCATTCATCCAGGAAGATACATTTTCATTAGTTCTGATGTCAGCATCCATACACTTCATGCTAGTATCTGTTGTAAAGATTTTTAATGAATTTCTCTTCACCAGCTCACAGCTATGGTCTTCAGGGTGGATGCTGAGTTCCACCCTACCTTTATAATATATTGTGAAATCAATATAAATCGAGCAGAATATCATTCTCAGGAAGCAAAACTATCAGTCACAGCTCCAAATTTGAAGTTTGCTGACGTTTTTGTCTCTACAGTTTCCAACTAAAAACTCCCTCTGCTATAGCTTTTCTTTATTCTCCGAGCTTGTGATTTGATTCTGCTGGCTACCAAGAACAGGATGAATGCAAGAGTAAAGAATGGCGGGTAATTGAAAGAGAAAAAAAGAAACTGAAGGTACATCACCTTGTTATTGGTAATTCAGCCTCCTGGTCATGGGACTCTGATTGAAACGATTCCAGATGAAGGGCCAAGGGGACCAAAAAAATTGCCAAGTCACAATAGAAGGTTCTAAAATTGAATGGGATTCCTCATGAGCCCCACAAACCATCCAGGCAGCAAAAACCCAGAGGAAATGTGTCTTCAGAAGAGAGGGCACATTCGATTGGATAAAAAAGTGCTTTAGGTAATAGTTTCAGTTCATCCCAGCTCACATCCTTCTACACTCCCCACAATCTTTCCCAGCATGTAGCTGAATACTCCAGTTCAATATTTATAATTGTCAAATGGCACCAGCATAAGATCTATGCATGGACATTGACATTTACAACAGTCAGATGAAGCAACAGAGAACAAACAAAATAAAAGAGAAAGCATTCACTAGGAAAGCAATTACTCCAGGAGACAAAAGAGTTCAAATGGTTTTCCTTAGTGCCAGAAGAAAACTAATGAAAATGTTCTCTTTGAAAAGGTGACAAAATGACAAGCAAAGGTGATTAAAATGAGCTCAATTAGCTCAGGGAAAAAATAGAAGAGGAAAAAAAAGTCATTACAAAGATGAAAGCCACATCAGAAGAACGGTAAACAGGGGGCAGTTTAAATGTTTAATACTTTGTTGCTACTATTAGGGGAATCAATAAATCTTTTAGAATTAAAACAGGAAAAAATAGAATGACCCTAATTTTCAGATTTTACTTGAAGATTTATATTTCAAAGTAAAAGGTAAAATTAGGAAAACGCATGTGTGAATTTCAGTAATCCCCATGGTCTAATTTTAATTCCTTACTTTTTGAAATGTAGATATCATTTTTTATAAAAATATATAGGCAGAATATTTGAAATTTGTTCTACAAGGTATATAATAAAACAAAAAATAGCAACCCCCAAACCCTCCCCCCCCCCAACTAGGTCAGCTCCACACCTTTTTCCATATCCTAGAAGTTAACACTTTCAACTTTTTTAAAGCTATTTTAAAACTTCCTAGTTCCATAACACATATTTACTTTTCTTACATATCATATTTCCTTCATAATATAAAAAAATATAATTTAGCCTTGCAGACTCCCCATTCACCCATATAATTTTCTAATTCTGAGTTCTTACTAATACCACAATGCAGTATTCTCACAGTTGTATTAAATCATTGCACAAACTAGATTCTATTATAAGTATAAATTACTTATTACTGAACCAAATAGTAACGTGTTTACACATTTCCACCTTTTCACACTCCCCTATATATTTAACACTGATAAATCTCATCTGATCCACTTGCTCTCTGGACCTGCCTTACAACTCTCCTTCCGGGCTTTCCCCTTATAAAAATTCCAGAAATTCCCTCTTCATTCTTACATTCTGAAAACTATATTTCTAAATTATTCTCCTGTTTCTTGATTCTCTCATTTTGGTAGAATAATCCTCCATTAACTTCTGGGTAATGGGTTCATGAGAGGGAAAAACTGAGACTCCTCTTGAGTAATAGTTTGGCTGGGTATACAATTCCAGGATATAGTATGTAATTAAATTTGGTTATTTTCTTTTATTAATCTGTTTCACATCTATTTAATTTTCAGACCAGCTAAAAAGAACCTAGAAGGGTAGAGGAAAATTTCTTCCTCTCCCACAGTTCCCTGATTGGTCCAAGAAACCAAGGACACATTGGACAACTTTTAAGTTCTTTACATGTTGGTGCTGCGGTAGTCCATTATACACCAAAAAGAATACAAACACTATTGTTTCTGTCTTGTATCTAGTTTTTGAAGGTCAATGTTGAAATTCTTCTGTATTCTGAGAATTCGTGATTCACTCTAATATCTAATGGAGCCATAATCCAAAAATCAATGGGAAATAAACCAAAAGGACTACCTTGTTATGCCTGGTAGATAAAATTAGACCTGACATTTTGAATTTTTATTCCAAGTAGATTGGTTAAAAAAAAAAAAGGGAAAACCTTCAGAAAGAAAAAGCTTAAGAGCAGGTAAGATTTTAAATTAAAATATATACTTATATTTGCACATGTGAAATGAACCACACCAGGTCCTGCTGCACCCACTTAGCCAGTTCATGGTAGGATAACTAACTCATAGATCTGTGAATTTGTGAAGAGTTAATTGAGCACTTTACACATTGAATAAGTTTAGGTTCATGCATATCCATGTGTTTTACATTATGGATGAATTTATATTTATTTACATTTTAGTTAAATCTGCATTTTATCCCTCTTAAGATTTTCTTGCATATCCATTTTTATTCCTTCACACCTTTCTTCTTACTTAGATAACTTCATGCCTTCGGTCTTTATTACTAAATTATTTTTAAGTAAGCTGTGGTAGACTTTGTGGTCTACCAGGAAAATTAAATTTCCTTTTACTATATATCAAAAAATTTGTATATGGATCATCAATTTCTTTTTATTTTATCCTTATTTGTTTCTTCTGTTAATCACTCATATTTCTATTTTTCAAATATTTAGTGAAAATTTACAACATGTCAGACAGTGTTCTAACATCTAGAAATACAGTGGTCAGTAAGACAAATATTGTTTCTGGCACTAGAGATTATAAAAGTTACTGTTATCTACACTAATAAAAGAGAAACATGGTAATTGGCGTACGACCGCTACCCTTTTCATTGGCTAATCAGTGAGTATATGCAAATTAACTGTCAGCCAAGATGGCAGCCGGCAGCCAGGCACTGAAGCGAGCAGGGAGGCTTGCTTGCTGCAGACTCCAACGTTCCCCGCCTTTACAACATGTCAGACAGTGTTCTAACATCTAGAAATACAGTGGTCAGTAAGACAAATATTGTTTCTGGCACTAGAGATTATAAAAGTTACTGTTATATTTTATAATATACTACAAATACAAAGTTTCTTACTCACCTAAGTAGTCTATAATTTAAATAAAGAAATATGTGGAAAAACAAGTGATATAAAATTAATGAAAAACCGAATTTCAACCTTAGTGATGGTAAATTATTTGTAGGGATATGTTTCTCACCTTTGAATTCTGTTCTATATATGTTTTCTCCTTCAAGATTTTTTTGCTTTTTTGGTCATTTTCATTTCTATATAAATGTTAGAATAAACCAGTTACTATCCTCAAAAAGAAAAGCTGGCATTTCAATTACAGTTGTAAGAAATGATATTGGTGTACGATATTCGTCATAAAAATATTGAGATAGAATCCATGAACACAATATATCTCTCCACCTACTTGTTAATATTACTGGTGTTTTTCTAAACTATGTAATGGTATCCTCTTTAGATATTTCTAGATTAAGATGAATTGGCCTGCAATTTTCCTTTCTTATGATGTATTTATTACATTTTTGTATCAAGGCGAAGTTGGCCCCATCAAACAGACTAGTCAGTATCTCCTTTTTGTCTCTTCTCTAGAAGAGTTTGTGTGAGATTGATAATGTAAATGTTTCATAAAATCCACTAGTGAAATTTTGGGACTTAACATTGGTGTTTGACTTTTTAGGTCTGGATGTCTCAAGAAACATTGTTTTAACCTTATGTTCAGTAGATCTCTATCATGTTTCATTTCTACAGATACATTTTTGCCTCACTTAGGCTGATAAGCATTGTGATACAGCATCCAGCAGAGAGTTAGGGAAACACCCTGAAGAGTCACGTTCACCAGGTAATAGATAAAGCATGAAAAAGTCTTCTGCCCAATGTCTCTCAACTAGGTACTTTTCTACAACCTTGCCATATACTTTGAAACTTCAGAGTTGAAGTGTCTTAAAGAGTACTTTCCCATGCATACATATACATGCACACACACACACATGCATGCACACAGACATGCGCACACACAAGGTTCTCAACAAGCAGTGGCTTGAAAAGCAACTGAGAGGAAAAGGTATCTAAAGAAAGTAGAAAGAGTATCTGCTTTATTTTCTCTCTGATTCAATTTTATTTTGGGACACAGGAAACATCGGAAGAAGAAATCCTCTCTTTCATTCTGATTTTATTTGAGTCCTTTTTCCTCTGGTGGAAATAGTAAAAAAAAATAAAAATAAATATCCCACACACACCAAAAGCCAGGGAATGCCAAGAAAGCATCTATTTCTGACATTCACACATTACTCGCTTCCTTATCCTTCTCACCAGGCTAACTTCCTGTATAAACCCTCTCCCTTTTCTTTCATACTCTTTTTTTTTTTTTGGCAAGAGGCAACATAAAAGAAGGTAAGGAGTCTTGATCAGGTGGCGATTTGCCATGTTGGCATGAGTCCCCGTTGGAGTGAGTAATGGATTGTATTAGCTAACCACAGTTCCGAGTAGAGAGAAAAACATGGTTTGTTTGTTGTTGTTTTTTGTTTGTTTGTTTTTAATGCAGGCAACAATTGCAAAGTTTGCACTCTTTGAAATGTCTGGTTTCTCCTCCCAATTATATTTTTGATTCAAAAGGTTGTGCCAAAAAAATATCTAAATTCGTTCTTAAAGAGTTAGGGGATGAATAAATGTCAGCATTTTAATTCTTATGAATGTTTGGTATGAGTGCTGAAAAAAAATAAGTTAACTCCATTTCTTTTCTCTCTTAAAAGAACTGGAGACCATCTTCAATCAATTACCATGTCTAAAATCCAGACCTAGATTGTAGTGGGACAGTTAATACTATGACATGAACTGTCAGAGAGTTAGATAAAGATGGATAATGGAAAGACTTAAAAGAGTCCTCCAGGTGTTGATTTATATAAATGTCTATGCCTTGCAGCCTGAAGCATTTCCTTGCATGTAGGATGTAGCCGGAGATGTACAAAGTTGTCTGTCTTCATGGCATGGAACCTTTTTCTGTAGGCCAGGCCATCAATCAGTTGATTAACAGGTAGTTGTCGAGTGTCTCCTCTGGGCTAAAAAGACTGTTTCGTTCCTGAGTTGGATACTATTTCACCACCATCACACTTATTCTTTGAAAGGGTGAATACTGTGTTTTCACAAAGAAAATGTTGGTTTGTTTTGGAATGTGTTCTTTTAACTTTAAGTATAGTTTAACCTCAGTAGGGCTATTAAAAAATATAATCTGAGATCTGTACAATAATATCATCTAAAACCATTAACATAATAAAAAATTAAACAAATCCTATTAGCTTTGTAGATATTATAGTACAACCAAGTATTCACCTTAAACCAGACTACATAGTATAGTAGATATAGTAACACTTTCTTCCCTTTCCACTGAATTCAAAGAGAAAATTAAAGAATAAATTTATGGAAGATTTTTTGAGGGGTAGGAATTATATTTGTTTGCAGATTTTTTTTGTTTTGAATATGCTTTTGTTGATTTTAGAGAGAGAGGAAGGAGATGAGAGAGAAACATCCATGAGAGAAACATCCATGAGAGAAGTATCCATAGGCTGCCTCCTGCACACCCCCTTACTGAGGATCCAGTTTACTACCTGGGTATGTGCCCTGGCCAGGAATTGAACCAGTGACCTCTTAGTGCATGGGATTATGATGCTCAACCAACTAAGCCACACCAACCAGGGCTGTTTGTATCTAAATATCCAGTGTGTGCATCTTCAAATACTTCCTAATGTAAGTCAATGAAAGCATCTTTTGCTGAAAGATTATAGATTTGTTTTAAATACCACCTTTGTCACTATTTAAAGGTTGTTATAGTTATCTATTGCTGTGGAACCACTCCTACCTCCCAAATTTATTATAATCTCTCCTACTTCTTGGGGTGGCAGGGGTCAGCTGGGATCTCTTACGCAGTTGTCTTCCGGTGGTGGCTGGGGCTGCATCAAGCCAAGGCCTATGGGGCTGGATGTTTTCTCCACAAGGCTGGCAGTTGATCCTCGCTGTCAGCTGGGAGTTCAGCTAGTCTACTGCCTGGAAGAACTGTATCTGCCTTCTCTGTGCAATCTGGGTTTGTCACGGTAGAATGATGAGATCCCAAAGGGAGCAAACAGTAAGGAGTTCGGAGTGGAAGATTTCAGTCCTGGGCCAGGGAAGTATCACAAGGTCACTTCTGTATTCTGTAAGCAGACACCGAGTCTGCTCATACTCATGGGGAGGGGATGAGGGAGGCCGGTAAGCCAGGACAAGCCCAATAGGGAAACTGAGACAGACAGTTAAACAGCAGTTTGCAGCCATCAAGGAAATCTAGATGCCAAGCAGTTTGCAGCCTCTCTTCCTTACGCCAAGGACACTGAAGAGTAAATGGTCTGCCCTTCTCCTCCCCAACCAGGGAGACAGATCGCAGAAATCTAATTAGTGCTATTTGCCAATCACACCCAAGGACAGATGAAGTTAAGAGAATGAATCTCATTTTGGTACATCAGCATAAAGCTGATGAATATTCTATTGATCTTCCCCTAAGACCCCCTTAAACACCCAGCCTATAAAACCCCTCAAAAAACAAAAGTCCCATCGCATGCTCTCCCTCCCAGGAATAAGCCTGTGCTTCGCCCTCCTTTCTTCCCCCACAGGCAGGCCTCTCCTAAATTCCAAGGAACCCCAGGAGGCTTGCAACCAGGGGAGCAATGGACAGTGGCAGTTCATCCCAGGCGAACCCCCTGAATCTGTCCTCAGGGCCCCTTTTTCTCTGACTTCTTAGTGAGCCAAAGCAGACCAGCTTCAGCTCATTTCCCCAGCCTGTTCTTATTTCACTGTCCCCAGCTTTAATAACATCCTCTAAAATTTACCTGGACTCGTGTTGTGAATTTTTTCCTGCAAGAAGTCAAGAACCTACCCACTAACAGCAACGACCAGGCCCCCTTTCCAGTAACAGGGACAGAAACTCCATGTCTTAATGGAAAGATAGTCCGCTGATTTGTGGCCATTTAATTCAACATACAGCTTATCTGAGCACCAGCTTAAATCAGACACTTCTTAAATGACTGCATTTGCAGATTGTGATTATGGAAATATCCCTAATCAGAAGGTTAACTAAACACTGGGACCCGAAACATAGAGACGCCACCTTTGTAATCATCATTGATTTTTCTCATGATTTAGCTAGTTTCTAAGCCATGAGACTATGTCCTTTTGCAAGTCAATTTAAACCAATTTTCTGGGTCACACTTCATGACACACTTTAGCAGGCATTTTGCTGATGTCAAAGTGTAGCACATCTACTGTGGTCCCCATTCTTTACATGATAAAAAATGCTTTTAAGGAAAAACAGAAATTTGTCTTTAATTTAGACAATTAACTATAGTCAGTCCAAGTCTTCAATTGTTATTTCTGCACCTGAGATACTATTTTTTATCCTTTCCTAACTGTCCACAACTGTTCAAGTTTAATATATTTTTTAGTGGAAGTTCCATTGTATTAACCCTCAAGCTAATAGGGCAGAGGTTTAAAGTGAATTTGTCAGATTCAGAAACACGCAAACGCCTCCATTTATAAATTGTACTAATTAGAAGGGTTTTTACCAGTATGTACCAGAGAGTATCAGCCTAAAGGATTTCATTCCCAATAACATACATCTTGAATTAAATCAACATTTATTGTGCTAGTAGAAAACATAGCTTTTAATTTTTATCATTTTCTTTCAAATACTGCAGGCCTGTACTCTATGAGAGACACAGGGTCATGAAGCTTTGCAAAATACTTTCAGCTTCCAATACATGATGACAAGGGCTGCCATAGTCATATTCTGAGATATATGCCGTGCAAAGGGCATTGCTAACTATTCGCATGTCTATAAGGGGAAGAATAAAGTAGTAGTGGGTCTAGAAAACCAATTGCAGGGTGTAGAGTGAATCATTTAGAAGCAAGAGTACCTAACAGTACAGAGAAGCTTTACATCAGAAGTAATCACGGCCCCTGTATGTTCTAAAGTTTCCTATGTGAACTTTCTGTGTATTTCATAAGACTGACTAATGACCAATGAATAAATATTTAAGGAAATCAACTTTTGACTCAAAAGAAAAAAAAATCTAGCCACTAATTGAGATCCAAAACAAAATAGACTGCAATCTGCTCTTTTCTCAGTGTTCTCCATTTTAGTAAAAATGAACAATTACTGAAAGTAAAAATTTGTCTTCTCATCTTCTCTCAGAACAGACATCAAATTTATCAGTACATACATTCAGAATTGCACAATGTGTGAAAAATTCTCCCATTATCACAAGGGTCACGACAGACAGAATACATAGGACTGTGATGCAGAGCTAAAATCTTCAAGGAGGGGAGTAAATGTCCTAGGGCTTGGCAGTTCACTCTAACAACTTAAGGTAGTGGGTGGTATGGAACAGCTCAAATTCAATGGTGGCATTTAATGACAAAGGAAAGAGTATGGTCTAAAAAGTTATGGGAGCCAAGAGCACTGATCCTAGTATCACTGAATGTTTCTCTAAGAAGTTACAGTTGTTGCCCTAACCGGTTTGGCTCAGTGGATAGAGCGTCGGCCTGCAGACTCAAGGGTCCCAGGTTCGATTCCATCTCCAGTTAGGGGGTGTGCAGGAGGCAGCTGATAGATGTTTCTCTCTCATCGATGTTTCTAACTCTCTATCCCTCTCCCTTCCTCTCTGTAAAAAATCAATAAAATATATTTTAAAAAAAGAAGTTACAGTTGCTTTTGACATTTCCTAGAGGAAAAATGCAGAACCTTCTCGAAATATTTTTTAAAAAATCAAACACCTGAATTCTCCTTTGAATCTCATATTACTTTGGAGAAACAAAACAATGGCCCCTTCCTGGCATACTTTCCTTCCTCCCATTTCTACCCCAGCAAACAGAGAAGATTCTTCCTGAGAGAGCCTAATAGTCCTATAGGCTGGGCTCATTACCTCCCATACTTTCTCCATATCCTAGTTCTCCTCGCTCTCATGTGCAGCTTCAAACTCACAATTTAATGGTTAGCCTTCCACATTCAGAGCTCATTTGGTGGTAAGGCTCATTATAAATAATACCTTTTTATCAGTAGAATTGAAATTCCCATTAGTTGTTACAGGTACTTAAACGGCTACAGTTTAATTAACTAATGATGTCTTTCTGAGGAGAGTCGAATGCCATTTTCTAAATTGTGTTTTCCCAGGCAGTTACCAGAGCAGCTCTGGGAACAAGAGAGTAAGGCTGTGGCACCCGCAGCCTCCCGGTCCGGTCAGCTTTCTGGCTCAGCAGGGAGGGATGCCCTGTGTACCCGAGTGAGCTCTCTGGATTCATGTGTTACCTGAAAATTGGCCACCTTTCTTCCCTTAGACAATAAGGACAATCCCACCCATAATTTTTACTTCAGCTAAGAAGAATCTATTCATGCCTTGCACTGACCTACTAGAGACTTTCTTGGATAACCCCGCTTTTATTTTGCATGTTTGGCAGTTCATATTTAAAGAGATAAAAATAAAGATTGTCAGAGAACAGGTTGAATTGCTTTGTCTGGACCTACTAACTAACAACATATAAAAGGACACATTTTTATACTAATAGTGGGAATAATTTTTGGTTTCGCCAACCATTTTTTAATGTTTAGGGAAAAATAGAGGTTTCCTGACCTCTACAGGAAGCCCTCCAAAATTGGACACCAAGATGAAATATTTAGATGCTTTGCTACTGTAGTAGCTACTGATTCCTGGGAGCAACTTAACTGGCTGGTTCTGGCTCAAGGTCTTTCTTGAAATTTTAGCAAAGTTGTCAGCTGGGACTGCAGTCATTTGAAGACTTCCAGACGCATGTGGTTATTGGCAGGCCTCAGCTGCTCTCTGGCTGCAAGATGGAGACCTCATTTCCATGCCATGTGGGCCTCTCCATAGGACATGGCAGCTGGAGTGAGAGATCCACGAGGCAGAGAGAAAGCAACCCAGGATGGGAGTTGCAGTCTTCGATGGCCTAATACCGAAAGGGACATGCGATCACTTCTGCCATATAGGCAGTAAGGGACCATTATATAGTGTGTCCACCATAGAGATACAATATGCTCAAGTGTATAGTTAATAGTAAATGTAGTACGCCGAAACCGGTTTGGCTCAGTGGATAGAGCGTCGGCCTGCAGACTGAAGGGTCCCGGGTTCGATTCCGGTCAAGGGCATGTACCTGGGTTGCGGGCACATCCCCAGTGGGGGATGTGCAGGAGGCAGCTGATCGATGTTTCTCTCTCATCGATGTTTCTAACTCTCTATCCCTCTCCCTTCCTCTCTGTAAAAAATCAATAAAATATATTTAAAAAAAAATAGTAAATGTAGTAAAAACATGTAGGAAGTGATAGGTTTTGAGTATTAATCCCCTTTGTTTGCACTATAACTTAATGTTATGTTCATATAATTTAGTTTTTAATAATAGTTGTGTTTAACAATGGGCTCCTAAAATTCCTAACAATTTAAACGTTGACTCTCACAAGACACTATAAGCCTTCCCAGCACACCAGGGGTTCTACCCCAAACTGAGCACTCTCAGTTCTAGGTCAGTTTCCAGAGATTTCTTCGATAGATTTCTAAGGGCGTCTTTTGTTTGCTCTCTTCAATGTCTGATCTTTTGCAACATACTGAGAGTCAATGTGAGGTTGCTAAACGAGGTCAGACTTTACTGTCAGGGCATATATGTAGGTCTGATGTGTGATGAGTGTCAAGTAGCCACAGGAAAATCTCTGTTTTGCTACCTTCCCAGCTCTGCAATGATAAACAGTTTACTTAATTTTTCTGAACCTGAATCCTCACCTGGAGTGTAGGGTTACACACACACACACACACACACACACACACACACACACACACTGGCCTATCCTGCACCCACTGGTATCGTCAGGATGAACTGAGATAATGCAGGTGGGCTGCCTTTCTAAGTAATGAGGCCCTTCCACACTCATTATCTCGTGTATCCTGACAACAGCTCTGTTTAGTAGACATTAATAACTCTGCTTTAAACCAAAAGTCAGAGGGGTTAAGTGACTTGCACAAGTTCACAGGACTAATAAAGCTGTTCTATATATGCAAAGTAGCTATGACAGTGTTGCCTCCAAAACAATAACCTTCCTTGACAATAAAATCAATGGACAGACTTTAATTATATCAGGAAAAACTTACTGCGGGACTTAAACACCGACACAGCTTTTTCAGCACCTTCCCTTTATCAATAAGGTCCCTAGGGCAGATATAAATGAAGATTTAATTAAATGAAAACCCCTACACCAGCAAATCCTATACACACTTCTCCTCATTTAGCTGCTGCAGTGAATAATGTACTTTCTTCAGTGTTCCCTGCACAGGTGATGGAAGGTTATAGGCCAAAGACTTGGGTCTCCCAATGCCACAGCCTCTTCAATTACATGACAGGTAATACCCATATTGATGCCCGATTAGGGGCAGGATCAGTTGTTATCTCCAAGCTCACTGAATTTCAGATGGAAAAGAGTAGGCTGAAGTACAGGAAGGAGTGTTTTCTAGCGAAACACATGGACCTGTCATCATGTGTCCCACATGACGGCCCTTTGAGCAAAGAGTAGAGACCTCTCAGGCCTCTGGTTGTGAGTGATTATCCTCACATTTCTAACAATTCTGGGAGTGTGGGGTGAGTACCTCTTAAATGCAATTGTTATGTATAAATCAATAAGCCCAAAACAAAAAGATTTTTTCCCCCCCAGTCACAGCCTAGAGATGATTCTAGAATCCATGGAAGTGGATGACAAAGCAGAAAGCCAAATGAAACAGGCTGGAGTATCAGATTAGCCAGAGGGAAAGCCAGCCCTCAATAAGACACCGGAGGCAGCTTTCCTTAAACTTTCCATGGACAAATGTTCCTGGGACACTTCAAGGGCCACAAAGGGACAAATTAATAATAACATTTGACATCCAAATAGTACTCATGACAGTGTGTACTCACATAAACTGTGAGTTTTAATACATTCTTTTCTTAGTCTGGCATAGTTGACTAGAGATAAATTGTATATAGATAAGTACAAGTCCAGTCCTGAAACCAGGTCCACTGCAGCTCAATATAAAATTAGATAACATTTTCTACCAAATATTTAAGGAAGAAATTATGCCATTTCTCTAAAATCTCTCTCAAAGAATAGTAGAAGAATACTTCCTAACTTGTTTGATGAAGCTTGGCTTTCTTTAACTCCAAAATCAGACAATAACATTATAAAAAAACATAATTATAGTCAATATCTCTCATGAAAATAATTGCCAATATACTGAATAAAATATTAGTAAGTGAAATGAAAAGTACATAAGAATAATTATACTCACCACCAAGTAGAATTTTATTCTAGGTATGAAAGAATGGTTCAACATCTGAAAATCAATTAATGTAAACCATCACATCAAAATGCTAAAGAAAATAAATCCTATGATTATATAAATAGATGTAGAGAAAGCATTTGTCAAAATCCATAACATTCATGATAAAACTTTCAGTAAACTAGAAATTGAAGAAAACTTTCTCAACTTGGTACAGATTATCTATAAAAAATCTCCTGCAAATGTCAACTTATGGTGAGAAACTACAATTTCTCCAGTAATATCAGATACAAAGTAAGGATGTCACCTTTCTCCATTCCTTTTCAACCTTGTACTAGAATTATTGCAATAAAAAGGAAATAAAAAGTATACAGATTGGGAATGAGTACATAAAACTGTCTTAGTTCACACATGACATGATGGTCTATATAGAAAACACAAACGAATTTTAAAAACTTTTTGAATTAATAGGTGATTATAGCAAGGTTGTAGGATATAAGGTTCATACACAAATGTTAACTACTTCCCTATATACAAGTAATAAATAAGTAGAATTTGAAAAAAATTACATTAGCACCTCCCAAAATGAAGTACTTAGGGATTACTATAACAATATACGTATAAACTTTATATGAGGAGAACTTCAAAACACTGATAAAAGAAATCTAAAAATGAAATAAAAAGAAAGATATGGGCAGGATAACTTAATACTGCCAAGATGTCAGTTTTTCCCAAATTGATCTATAGACTCAATACAACCCCAATAAAAATTCTAGAAAGTTATTCTGTGGAAATCCTCTGTTTGATATCATAATGGTAGATACATGTCATTATACATTTGTTCAAACCCATAGAATGTACAGCACCATGAGAGAACCCTGAAGTAAACCAGGGACTATGGATGATTGTGATGTTTCAATGTAGATTCGTCAGTTGTAACAAATGTACCACTCTGGTGGGAGTTGTTGATAATGGGAACGACTGTGCATGTGAGGAGGCAGTAGGTATATGGGAAATCTCTCTGCCTTCCCCTTCATTCTGCTGTGAACATAAAATGCTCTAAAAAATAAAGTCTGAATTTATAAAACAAAACAGATAACAGATAAATAATGAAAATTCACAAAATACAGCCAACTGGTTCTTAATAATGGGGACGACTGTGCATGTGTGGGGGCGGTAGGTATATGGGAAATCTCTGTACCTTCCCCTTCATTCTGCTGTGAACCTAAAATGCTCTAAAAAATAAAGTCTGAATTTATAAAAACAAAACAGATAAATAATGAAAATTCACAAAATACAGCCAACCAAATAAGCACACTACTCTATAAAGTGGGAGCTGTCCAGAAGAGAATTTGCTGTTTGTTATATGGGGATGCAGTGAGCTCCTGATCCTGGAGGCTGCCGTGTACATATTGATTGGAGTGTGTCTGCTTCCTGAAAAGGGCACTTACCCATCTGGGAGAAACCTGGACCAAGTGACATTCAGATCGGTTCCAAAAGCTCAGAATCCAGGGGGAAAAATCATTTTAGAGAGAAATGTAGCAGGAACGTTATAGAAAGGACAATACAACATGTTCCAGGTGTGACCTCATGCATTATGCAAGTCCCCACAATCCACTGCTAAAATATTTAAATGAATAAAAGTCATAAATAAGCCAATAAATGGGCAGAATATGAAAATTGAATATGACCACTAAACAAATTAAGTTGACTAAATAACATTAACTATTAGGTTAGCGTTTGGTTGCTTTGAAAGATAGTGGTGCCCTAAAAGATAATAAAGCACTAAATGATATCTGTGTGCATGTCCAGCTGTTCCATGAGCAGGCAATGATGCCTTGGTTTGGTTGTTTGTCTGTTACTCTCTCACAGAACCCATCAAAGTTATCAATAAGGGCTTGTTGAACCAATTTTATAAAAATATCCAATGTCAACATTAAGTAGCCATAGCTATTTTGTCAAGAATAAAGAAGTCTTTTCCTCAGTTGGCCTTTGTATTTGATCTATGGTTTATTTATTACTGGAATTCCCACTCAAGTGAAGACACTGCTATCCTGAGTCTTGGTACATGGTCTGAGGAGGACAGAGTTACAGGGAATGCAAAATGACCAGCTGGGCTGATGTGTCTGCCAGATCATGATGCAGTACATATGTAATCCTCTGCTGAAACACTGTTCATACTTGAAGAATTTTCAGGAAATTAGAAAATCGTGAGCAATGTAATTTGATATGGTATATCCATCTCTATTACCTGTGCCACACACACATTAGGGCAGCTGTTCTCAACCTGTGGATCGCGACCC
>NW_005369287.1:1595502-1634239 GCF_000412655.1 Myotis brandtii
TTTCACAGGGGTCGCCTAAGACCATCCTGCATATCAGATATTTACATTACGATTCATAACAGTAGCAACATTACAGTTATGAAGTAGCAATGAAAATAATTTTATGGTTGGGTCACAACATGAGGAACTGTATTTAAAGGGCCAGAAGGTTGAGAATCACTGCATTAGGGCCTGACTCACATTACGATATTCATTGGTGTTTTGCATTCATTTACCATTCATATTCTTCAGGCCAACAATGTGTTAGATATGGGTGTTACCATAGTCTGATCTACTGGGAAATGAGTGAACTATGTTCACTCTTAACTTAAACAAAAAAGGGCTCACACCAGATGCAATGCTCTGTGAATTCAGAGGAAAGGACTGCTTCTAGCTGAGAAGAGCTAGGTTAACGGTATAGAACAGTGGTCAGCAAACAGTGGCTTGTGAGCCACATGTGGCTCTTTGGCTCCTTGAGTGTGGCTCTTCCACAAAATACCGACTTCTGTGCATGGGCCATGAAGTTTCAATTGCACTGAACGTGCGTGCCCGCATGTGGTATTTTTGGAAGAGCCACACTCAAGGGGCCAAAGAGCTGCATGTGGCTCGCGAGCCACAGTTTGCCGAGCCGCAGTTTGCCGACCACTGGTATAGAGTAAGTGATGTTTCAGTTGAGCCTTAAAAGACAGGCACAGGTTGCAGTGAAGGCAGAGGTGAAGGAAGGGCAGTTGGGGAGGAAGGCAATGCAAGCACCAAGGGGGAGCGTGTGTATGTTCTCTCTCTCACACACTCACACACACACACACACACACACACACACACACACACACAGGCAGCGCTGAATCTCTGAGCATTCACAAAGTGCTCTTTGTTCTGTCCACTTGAAGAGTTACAATAGATGTGTGTAACCCAGACCCCTCTGTGCCTGAACCACTTTGGCTACAATGCCACTGAACAATTGCAATCTATTTTAAGGGCATGTTTCTAGGTTCATTAAATCCAGTGTCAGGCCTGTGTCAAAATTTTGGGTTTAAAATGTAAAAGGTTCTCTTTGCCTGAGTATTGCTAACCGACATTCAGCCCACTGCACGCACGGAGCATAAAGGACACAGAGGTTTCCATGGTCACTGCAGAGAAGAAAGACATGAATCAGGTGCCTTCAAAGTAAATATCCTGGCCCAACTGGCTTCAAAAAGCATACTATCCCCGCTCTTGAAGCTTTTTCCCTAAAATTTGTTAGTCACAGGCCATCAGAATTTAGGACTTCACGCTCCTTCTCAATTGTTGGTGCTGACAAACGAAGAAAATGAATGTCTTCCAAAATGGTCAGGGACAGATTTGGCACCAGCCAGGTGGAGAGGAGCCACAGTTCGTAAAGCTGAGCGTAGAAAAGGCAGCTCCAAATTTCCCCTGTGGTTATCAGCTGAGCACCAAGTGGGATCTACCAGCAAAAGCTGCTCAGAGCACCCAGACATATGAAATGTACAAATCTAAGCACTCCAGTAAGAGAGCTCTGCCCTGAGGTCCATCAGTGTGTGACAAGGAAGACAACCAATGCCCAGGGATGGCTGGAAACATCTGACCTCCCATTTGCTTGAATATGATCCCAGAGGGTAGTTATCTCAAGAGGAGAGAGATGGAAAAGAATGAATCATGACGATAATAATAATAATAATCAGACCATTGTCTGCTACATTCCAGACAGGAAGCATTTAAGTGGAGATATTGTATCAACAACTAGAAGTAATTTAAATGTAAATAAGTCTATATTATTGATTTTGTCTCCAAGGGCAAATATAGCTGGTATTAAAGGGACAATGTTGGGCTACTGGAAAGGGGCTCTTTGTCCCTTTATATTCTTTCTTGCTCATGTTATCTTTGGTGAGTTTGAAAAAGGCAAAAAGATGGATATTTTTATTATTATTTTGACTGCATTGATTTCCCTCCATGCACTTTAGGGGTCAACATCCCTTCTTTGGCTTAACTCTAGGAACTCACATTTCTCCCTCTGATCATGTTGCTGCCCACTGCCCACTCCCTTTCTCTCTGTGGGTCAGAGAAGGGGTTGGGGATTGGCAGGCAGGTTTGTTTATTCTCAACAATTGCAAATCCAGGATCGTGGGTATTAAAGATGCCTTTATAGGAACCATGGAAAAGTGATTTAACATATAGAGAGATTTTTACAGATTTGGGGCTTATGTAGTCCTTCCACATTGTACTTATTTTCAGATATATCTAACAATAATCTTAAAAATCTAGGAAGCAATATCATTTATATAATAAATTTTGATTGGATAAGAATGCTACATTACCTAATTGTTGTTCAGTGTAAAATACCCTTATCATTTTCTTAATATATCATAATGTCTCAATACCTTTTATTATTTATTATGTGTTGATATGTCACAAATATCTATATCCTAATACTCAAAATTATTCTCTGAAAAAATCTAGGAAGCAATATCATTTATACAATAAATTTTGATTGGATAAGAATGCTATATTAGCTAATTGTTGTTCAGAGTAAAATGCCCATATTTTCTGAATAGATCATAATGTCTAAATACCTTTTATCATTTACTCGAGGCCTGGTGCATCAATTTGTGCATGGGTGGGGTCTGGAATGTGGGAGGCTGGCCAGCCAACCTAACAATAATCTTAAAAATCTAGGAAGCAATATCATTTATATAATAAATTTTGATTGGATAAGAATGCTACATTACCTAATTGTTGTTCAGTGTAAAATACCCTTATCATTTTCTTAATATATCATAATGTCTCAATACCTTTTATTATTTATTATGTGTTGATATGTCACAAATATCTATATCCTAATACTCAAAATTATTCTCTGATTTTCCTTGACCAAATCCCAGACAGCAACAGGAGATGCATAAACCATAACTGAAGGAAAATTATAAGACATAATAGTAGCTACCAATTTTGAGCAGTTGAATCAATCCATCTCATTTTCATGTAGTTGTGTTTTCCCTCCACATCGGCGTAAGGGCCTTAAAGGGGAGACGTTAGTATCCATGCTATAGACAGGGAATCTACAGCTCAGATGTTTAGGTAAGCAAGGTCAGAAAGAGTCGGGTAGGGACTTGAACCCAGATCAACCAGACTCCACAGTCCCTCCAGTTTATGCTACACCAGGCTGCTGCCCAGATTCTGTATCTCCCTCCACCAATTCAACACCAAATGTTGAAATAGCACACCTTTGAGAATGCAAATGTGGAAACGTCATGGTCCCTGTCCTGTGGACAGTGGAACTTGGCGGAACTAATTACACCCAAGACAGGTGTTCGTGTCTGAAGAGGAGACTAGACAAGGTGTCACATGGGCTTCAGAGACTAGTAGCATCTGGTTTCAGAATCCAGAAGTGCTTTCTGGAGAAGGCTGTGACATTACATTCCGGCCTATTTTCCTGGATATTGGTAAAGGTGAAGTGAATTTTGACTATTGTCCAGTGGTTTTTATTTTTAAATAAATACAAAGATGAGGACTTTATTTTTTAATGTTGAACTTTCTTTGTGTTATTGTCATGTGATTATTCCAAGATAGGCTGAGTATAGTGTTGAAAAGTGAGCTGTGGAGTGCGCCTATTATAACTCTTCCTCTCAACTTCATTGCAGCATCTTCATAGAGGCCAGCTCGTCTCAATCGGGGCCCGCGTTTGAATGCTGAACTTTGCCTTTAAAACATTACGACTTGTAACAGTATAATTACTTGGGATTTTATGCTCATTTCCTTTCATGGACTATAGATTTTCCTCTGCTTGTCTTGTTCATCCCTGGCTTCTCCCTTGCCAGTCTCAGTACCTGACACATGGTAGGTAGTAGGCTTGTATGATATAATGTTGAACAAATAGAGAATTCAGTTAGAGTCCTGATTTTACCTTTTAAGAGCTGAAGTGGCTTTGGAACATTTTTTTTAACTTGATGAGTCTCAATTTTCTTTTCTTTTTTTAAAAATATATCTTTATTGTTGAAAGTATTACAGATATCTCCCCTTTTTTCCCCTATTGATCCCCTCCACCTCGAATGCACTCCCTCCAGGCCTTCGCCACCCTAGTGTCTGTGTCCATGGGCTATGCATATATGCATGCTAGTTCCCTGGTTAATCCCTCTCCTCTGAGATTCCTCAGTCTGTTCCACGCTTCTATGTCTCTGTTCCATCTATTTTATTCATCAGTTTAATTTGTTCATTACATTCCACATCTGAGTGAGATTATGTGATACTTGTCTTTCTCTGACTGGCTGATTGCGCTCAGCATAACTCAATTTTCTTATGTGTAAAAAGAAGGAAAAATGATCCATGACACTTAGGATTGGGAGGATTTATTGGAAAATGAAATAATGAAAGCACCTTGAACATGATCAAGTGCTAAGCAACATTTATTATTGAGTTTCTTTTAATTTGGAATGAGCATAGAGCCAGGAGCATATGCAAAACCAGAGTTAATGCGCAGAGTAAGAAGTGCTTCCCGGTTTCTCAAGTGACATTGCAGACCCGTCTGAGATCTGTGCTGGAAACACGACGCTGCTAAGCTGTCAGTGAAAACCTTTAATACCCCTGTATTTATGTGCCATCATGGCTTTCCCCAAAATTATCTTCCGGGACCACGACTAGCCTTGTCTGAGGGTTTGGTAATTACTTTTGCCCAATCTGAGCACAATCTGTTCCGCTACTTTTGAGTTATGCAAGGGTGACATAAATACCGAACAGGCCTGCAGACTATGCTAAAGAAATTCAAAATGTGCTTTTCACACGGCTAAAACTTAAAAATACCTGAACTTTGAAAATCAAAACTTTTGCAAGGAAGAGAATTTGCAGTAAAATTCAGAAAACCGCGTGGAAACATCCTGTAGTGCTTTGGAATGTGATGCATGGAATGATATATTCTGTAAATTGCCTGCCCAAGGTGAAGCTAGCCCCCAGGCTCACATCACAAAATATGGAAATGAGCCTTAAATAGTCCTCCCTCCAAAATGACCTGCTCCTCCAGAGGAGAATGTATATGTATCCTTCCCTATTAGGGACAATGTAACTAAACTAATTGCAATTCTCTTTTTATGGAAAGCAAAAGAAACAGCCGTTTTAACAATTTGAAAATAAAATCTGACCCTCCACATCTACTAAACTTTGCCAGTCTTAGGTTATTTAGATCAGCCATATTTGCCAGAATATATTATGGAATATGGAGTGTTTTAAGAACATGTAAAAATAATTTTAACCACAGAATGTTAAGCAAGGCAAATACAGGAAAAAATATGAATTAAATTAGCAATCTGTTAAAAGCAACCTACCCTTAGGAAGGGTCATCAAATTTATGACTGAATGTGGCATTGCCTGGGCCAGTTAAAATGCGCAGGGCAAAATCTCAGGAAGGTAAAATTCACCAGTATATCTGAAATTGTAACTAAAAGGCTGTCATTTAACCAAATGTGTATACATGGATAAAATGGATACAGTCATAATCGATTTGGACCTCAGTACTTCCTTATCAATGATAGCAATGATATTAAGATATTAAAAGGCATTAATTACAGGAGCAACAACTAGCTCTATCCAGCTTCAAATACACAGATCTACCATCACTTAATAAAGTTACATATTAAGACCCTGAATTTATTTGTATTTTTAAATTATAAAGACAATTAATCCTGTTCTTCTCGAATGCTGAATTTACAGAGTACATGATTAAATTCCGGTGAGAGCAACAGAGTTATCTGTGATTAGATACTGGAGATAAATTAATCTCAGCGACTTCTACTAAATTACACTGTCTATAGATTTGTTTCACATCAAACTGTGTCTCAGAATAGACCAAATATCAGACATGAATGATTTGAGTGGAAATATTTATTTGCTTTTATTAACTTATGCTCTTAATACTATAACTGTATTACAGTTGTAATACACTTTTCTCATATTTGGTTTTTCCATGTTGATTATAATTTATTGACTATTCATATCTAGCATCTCTCTTTGATTAAACCTGCATTATTTCCTTTGCTTTGGATTTCCAATTGTTCTTTTCTTTCTTCCATAACTCTCTGATCCTGACTGTGATTATAGTTTCTTCTGAGAGTGATGGTCTATTTTAGATCCCTTTGTTAGAAATTCTCCTAGAGTTTCTCAGAATTCTCACACACTTTCATAACTCCTAAAATGTAAATGGATTTCATGAAGAAATGCTCAGCCAGCAACCCATAGAATGTTATTGCACATTTTTATTTCAATTCATTTAAAAATAGTTGATGTGTTGAAAAAACTGAGCAAATAACACTCAAATGCATGAAATTCCTAGGGCTGCTTCCTACTTGTCATCTGTCAATATCAGAACATGATCATTGGAAGTTTGCATGTTTATTGGGTTTAACGGCCACATGAAAGCAATGTGTAATTGAATCTAGGGACAAACAGGAGTGGGAGACACACACACACACACACACACACACACACACACACACACACACACACACACATTGATTGGCTGCCTCCAGCAAGCTGTGCCTCAAATGGGAACAGAACCCACAACCCGGGTATATTCCCTGACTAGGAATTAAACCCACAACCTTTTGGTGCAGGGGATGACACTACAAACAACTGAGCCACTGGCCAGGGGGAGCCTCTGTGTCTTTATTGGGTGTCTGCTCTGTGTCAAATGTAGGACTACTAGATGCATTATCTCCTTTATCCTCACAATATAACTGAAGACTGGATATTGCTTTTCACACATAATAAAGTAGGTTAAGAAAGTAATCACGTTGTTTAACTAGTTCCAAGTCACACAAGTCATAAGTAAATGTTGGTTTGTCTGACTCCCAAACTTACTTACACAGTCCATTTTATTTTATAGCTTGATGTGCTTTTGACCACACATGAAGAAGGCAGTCTGAATGGTGCTCAAAGAAAGATGAGTAAAGAGAAGGAAGTAATCCATGACTGTGGAAGGGTGTCTGAGGAAGATCCACTGGACGAGGCAGTCAACATTCTGTGTCCTGGATAGAAATTCTGATGTGTGCCAAGAACACTTCAGCGGGCTTTGAACTGATGAGTCATGCCTAAAACCTTCCTCCCTACTGCCCATGCCCTGATGTCATACTTGCCAGATGCCTTCTGGTCTAATATGGCTTCTGATTACCCCAGAGTGGTATATAATCTGGTGGACGCAAGAAATTGGGTCAGTTCGAAGCCTTGGGAATTAAATTAGCTTCCTCGTTTGTTTATAATCCATTTGGGAGCTCAGTTAAGATAGTCACTTCCTCTGAGTCAGCTCTAGCACCAGGACAACCTCTGATTTCCTGACCACTACAGCTGAGTTACAGACCCAGGGCTGCAGTGACCCAAATAACAAACTGCTTCGAAAGTACCTTAGCATTTAAAGCAAGTCCCTAGACAACACCTCCCTCACTTTCTTTTTCTCTTGTTCTTGCTAAACACAAACTAAACTCTAGACATGAGGACAAGGCAGAAAGGAGTTTGAAGCCTAATTTCTTTTGTTTGAGGCTTTGTGTCTCAACTTTTATAAGCATCTTCATCACTGGGAAAGTTCCTAATAATGATCTGAGGGGAGGACTGACATTTTGGGGGAACATTTCTCTGAATGGTTTAATCTGCAAGTTTGTGTTACAGTCGTTTATCCAATTAAATATACCTACTGAGCTAATTCCAGGCACTCACCAGTGTTCTAAGTATAAATCCCCAAATATTATTTTTCTTAGTTTATCTTTCTTTGAATTTTAAAGCTGATGACTTCCTCCTCTATTTTTTTTACATTACTCTTTTGATTCTTCTGACATCCTTTTCTGCTGTCTGGCTTTTAAATTTTGCAGTTCTTCATCTAACTGTCCCACTATCTCTAAGGGAATTCTCATGCCTTTCATGAATGTAGCTATGACAGATATGCTGATAACTCCCAAATCTTTAATTCTAGCACATTCCTTTCCCACCTCCACCACCATATTTCCGGACATTTTAGGCTATCCACTGGAAATAATGACAGAAATGTCAACATCTCAGACTCAATATACTCCAATTCTGATTTTTCTTTAAAAAAATTCCACCAAATTGGCATCTTGGCTATAAATTTTGTCTTAAAAATTTGGTCTCATCCTGTCTCAATTTCTCCTTGATACTCAACAAGTGGCAATAAAATCTTGATGTCTTTATCATTCAGGTACATCTGGAATCCATCTTCTCTTTTCCATCCCAACATTCAGTTCTGTTCAGTCCACATAATCTCTTACCTATGCTACCATGAAAGTCTGAAAAATATCTCTCTGCTTCTAGTCTTGTTCCTCTCAAATTTTTCATTCACACAGTTACAAGAATAATTGTCCTAAAATGCAAATCTATTAGTTGCAACCCTCTGAATATAACACTTCAGTATGTCCTCATTATGTACAATATGAAATGCAATCTCCTTAAAGAGGTAGGGGTATCCCTTAGGACTTCTTAGGAGGCAAATAAAAACAATTGTTATCATTATTGCAATATTAGAAGTATTATTATTATATTCAATCATATTTAAGGCATATCCTGTATAGATAGAGGAGTCTCTGAAAACAAACAAGCCAACTTTTGGAAGGCCGATAACATGACTCAGAAACAAGCAGAAGTGACATTTCTTTCCATGCCTCACTTCTACTTCTCTAACGTGCAGTGTCATCCAGTCCTCTTGCTGCAGTGTGGCTCTCATCCTATGCTACAAAGCATGGCGGTCACAGTTTCCATGCTTTACATCTTACTTCTTCAACCACCGTGAAGAACTAAGAACAATAATATGAAACAAATGGAACCTATGGAATAAGTGGAAAGTGTGTAGGTCCAAAGAGATGCTTGGTCAATTTCAATTCAAGTTCCAGCTACTTCACAATCAACTATTGAACCAATCAGGGGCAGGGTTATAACAAAAAAAGTCTAGTAGCTATTAATGTGTCCAGCATCTGCTATGTGATAGGCACAGTGTTAGGCAGTGTATGTACATCTTCTCATTTAATCCTCATGATGAAACTATAAAACAAAAGAATGAAATAGTCCAGGTTTGCACTGCTGAGATAGCCGGATCCAAACCTAAGATTTTTGGACTCCAAACTTCATCCATATAAAAATAGTTCTACTTCCTTCTTGCACAAAACTTTATTATTAAAAAAAAACAGATGTTCTGCATTGGGGTAGGGTGGGAAGCAATGTTCACTGGCATAATAGTATGCACAGTTTATAACAACAGAAATAGTCCATCAGCAAATCCTGTTGGCTCTATGTTTTAAAATGTGTCAAGAATCTGATGTGTTATTGTTACCTTTCCCTTTACCATCTTGGAACAAGCCTATATCACTTCTCATCTGCCTCATTGCCTACCTAATTAGTCTATTAGAGCTGCTGGTTGCTCAGCCATTACCTCCTACACCACCAGTCTATTCTCACAATAACCCCCACTGAGGTTTTGGTAATACGGAAGTGAAAGCATGTTCTCACGCAGAGTAAAAGACAAAGTCCTTACAGTGGTCTTAAAGACTCTCCTCAATATATACTATTTCCATCACCTTGCCCATTTCTATACTTCTTGCAGCTTGTTGAAAATATCGAGCACAATTTCACCCCAGAAACTTTGTAGTCACTATTCCTTCTGTCTGGAATGTTCTTCTCCCAGATCCCCTCCTATATCCATTCTTCACTTTCTTACAGTACTGCGCCCCATTACCTTTGCCTCTTTAAAATAGCCATGCCTGTACTATCAGGGCCATAGTGTCACACGGCAGGAGGGCATCCATGAACAGAATGCAATGTATGTCAACCTTGAAGTCTAACAAAGTATCAAACACTCCATATCCTCCATACACAGTTTTATTTTTTCATAAAACTCTTCAAATCTGATGTTTTTATGTTTCCTCCATTCACTAGTTTATCCCCAATGCCTAGAGCAGTGCTTAGCATGCAGTAAGTAGATAATAAAAATGGAATGAATTCATGAATAAGTGTATAAAATCAAGTAACTAAACGTCAAGCACCTGTGTATGATATTAACTTATCGTAGAGTCAATGATCTACTGGTCTTTTCCTCTCACTTATCTAGCAAAACTCCAACCCTTCATAAACCAAAATATTCAGCTTTTCTATGCCTACAGATAAGAATATGAGCACTTTTAGAGATATCACCTAACAATATAGACTAATTCTATTACAAGTTTATGATCACTAATCCCAAGTGGGTATGCAACACTGCCTAGCTGTCCTACTAGATTTCTTAGCTTAATTTAGTATCTAACTCTCCATCTAGGGAATAGTGCACTATATTTTAGTAGTAAATAGTACAATTATCCAGGATTAAATAACAAATCTCCACATATCTATTCCAGTCATTCTTTCCTTTTAGTTGTATTGTCTCCATGCATTTAAACATTCCAAGACTCCCCAGTAAAAAAATAAAAGAAAAAATGCTGTTATTCTTTGTACTTCTGTTTCTTTTAAAATATACTTTATAAGTTTTAGTTTCACTGAAAAACTCAAAATAAGATATATGAGAGTTCATCTATACTCCCTGCCATATGCATAGCTTCTCCAATATAACCATCCCACACCAGAGGGGTATGTTTGTTACATAGTCCATAAACCTACATGGACATATCATTATCAACTGAAGTCCATAGTTTACATTAGGTTTGCTCTCAATGTTGTGCATTCTATGGATTTTGACAAGTATGTAATGATATGTATCTACAATTACAGTATCAGAGGTAATAGTTTTCACTGCTCCCCACATCCTCTGTGCTTTTTCTATTTGTTGTTCTCTTCCCTCTGATCCCTGTTAATCTCTCATATTCTTACTGTTTCTATTTAATAAAGTACGTATTCCATGTCTTTTCATGGTTTGATAACTCATTTCTTTTTAATGCAATAATATTCCACTGTCTGAGGTACCACAGTTTATTTATCCATTCATCCACTAAAGGACATTTTGGTTGCCTCCGAGTTTTTGCAATTAAGAATGAAGTTACTATAAACATTCCTGTGCAGGTATTTTGATGAACATATGTTTTCACCTACATTTTGAAAATAAGATCATAGTTGCTGGATTTTATGGTAAGAATAAGTTTTGTTTTGTATGAAACTGCCAATTTTCCAAAGTGACTATACCGTTTTGCATTCCCCTAGCAATGAAAAAGAGTTCTTGTTGCTCCAAATTCTAGCTAGCATTTGATGTTATCAGTGTTTAGATTTTGGCCATTCTAATAGGTGTGTAGTAATATTTCATTGTTGTTTTAATCTGTAATTACCTAATTAACTATAATATGGAGCATCTTTTCATGTACTTATTTAGCTATGCCATCTGTACATCTTTTGTGAGGCATCTGTTCATATCTTTTGGTTATTTTTAATCAAGTTGTTTGTTATCTTATTGAATTTTAAGACATTTTTGAAGGTATATTGTGAATACTAGTCTTTCATCAGATATGTCTCTCACAAAGATTTTCTTGCAGTCTGTGACTTGTCTTCTCATTTTCTTGATCTATGCTTCTTTTTACATCAGAACTTCTCTAATCTTGTACTTCATTCCTAATTCCAGGAATTAAGACAAATTCCCATAATATTGTATTTCAAAATTTACATTTATTTATTGTGGTAAGGTTTTGTCAATCTCCCTATTACCTAGTAGGTTGTACACTCTACTAGGGACTCAATGCGTCTATTCTTATTCACATTCTGTATCCTTAGAACCTAACTCTGAACCCCGGTCATTGAATAAATAAATCTTCCTTTAAGCATTTAATGTTTTCCAGACCCTCTTGGCTCTTTTATCATATCTATATTTAGTGATTGAAATGGTGGTAAATAATGTTATTTTTGTATCTTAATAGCTGTATTTCTTAAAGTGTATGTTAAAGGGTGGTGGGAATTAACATCATATTACTGGGCTTTTTGGCATTTTGCTTCTCTGTTTCTCTAATTGTAAAGTGCAAATCATACTGACTTAACTCATGGGACTGCTGTGCAAAATAATGTGTGATATAAAGACATTCTGCAATTCCAAAGTGCCACATAGAAGCTCAGTGATTGTAATAAACATCATCAGCATCATGTTATATTATATAATTTTAGTGTTCTGGAACCCTTGAGAATAAAAGCCAATATTTCCATCAAATTGACGAACAAAAGAATATTCTTAGTCCTACTTACTGTTGCCTTAATGATGACTTTATTCACATAACTTGATGTATCAAATTAATAAATATTAAATATAAGTCAACACAAGAAAACACGAAGTTAATAAAATACTCAGATTCATTTTTTTCTAATGGAATATTAACCACATTGTACCCTAAGGATTTTGTGTTGAGAATATTTCTCTAGGCAACCATCTAACACTTTTGCAATCAAATCATGACATTTATAAACATAGGAAGTGATCATGTTCTCCTAGGCAGTGGATATTGTGGACTAAGGTCAGAATGTGAGAGAACAGCTGCCTTTGAGAATGAGCTCTGTCAGTGGCTTGTGGCATAAGCTGTGAGATGTATGGCTCTGAAGCAATTAGAAACATTATTTTTAATCGAAATATTTTATATTTTGGACACACAGCTGAATTGGGTTCCTACTCTTTCATTTCTTACATGTACCATAATCAGTTTCTTTATATCTCCTATCTAGTTCTTAATTTATCAGCTCTATTTTACCATTCCCATTGAACAGATGAATAATAAGATCCAGGGCACTTACATGGCTTGTTGAAAGTCACTCCTTTATACATTTTATTGCTAAATTTTCTAAAAATTATACTAAGCATATTTTTTTTTTTTTTTGCTGGTCCTTGACCTGGACCCAGGGAAAGTGTCAGGGGTGTGGGGAGAGGTAAAGCCATGACCTAATTTCCAGAAGAGCAGCCTGCCCATTCTTTCACCCACAGGCTTCCTCATAATTGCCCTGACTTTTCATGAATTCTTATGATCTTTTCCAAGCAGTCTTCATTGTTTTTGCAATTTATTTTTTCTTTTTAGATTGACCAATAGGTTCTTCTGATACAGGGTCCTGTTACCTTCTGGCTCCCTTTCTCATAAAGCCAGAACAGTTTTTTTTAAAATCTCTTGTTCCACCTTTAATCAAGTGGTAGTGGCTTTCTGAATGCCTGTTCAAAATATCTAGGAAAAATTGCCAAAAATCAATTGTGTCTGTTATGGAGTCAGAAGGAGAATGGATTCACATCTGCCACCCCAAGGTCAAATATGTAAGTGGTTAACAAATATAAGAGTAATATTGGTTTAAGACAAAAGGTGCTTGTGGGGTAATATAATTCACAAGGACTTGAAAAGTTACAGATTATTCATAACCTATATAAATGAAGAGCTAGGCCTAAAACCCTAATAATAAAAATAATGACAATAGTATAACAATATCTCAAATATAGTTTTACTATGCATCAGGCACTGTACTAAGTTTATAATTTATAGATATGAAGATATTATTTTATCTTCAATAACTCTATGATATATATACTATTATCATCTTTCATGTTTAGAAATGGAACCACAGAAAAGTAAAGAACATGGACATCATTAATAAATTGTACAAGATGGGATTTGTGATATTCTGACTCCAAACTTGAACTTCAGAGCTACCCTGTGCTACCTCTGTTTCTCTATGGTGGATTACTGTATCCCTCCTATCAAGGGATAGATTTATCTCTCTTTCCCTTTTCTAATCTTTGACTTGAGTTTTTCAATGAAATACAGCCAAACGTTACCTTGTGAGTGCGGAGGCTGGGCCTCTAGAGACCTTGAACCTTTCCTCTCAGTGCTGAGGTATCCTGCCCTGGCCTCCCTGTGAGTAGGCCTGGGCTAGCCTGCAGGATGAGAGGGCGAATGAAACAAACCGTTCCATCTGGCCCACCTTTGACCAGCTAGCCCACAGCCAGTCTGGAAGCTGACTCCTGACAAATGATGAACCCAGCTGAGATCAGCCAACCCTGGCCAGATCAGCAGAACTGCTCAGTTGAGCCCAGTGCACATTGACGGCGCATAGAATTGTGAACCTAACAGATGGCTATTGTTTTAAGTCATTAAGTTTTGGCATGACTTATTATGTGGCCTAACCGATTTATGTCTTGAGAGGAAGTAAAAATAGGTGTTATAATATCCAGGAAAAAATAAAAGAAGAAGAAACATGTCCTTGAATTGTAGGGAAGAAAGATGACTGTAGGATGAGAAATGTAGCAAGAGCTAGAGCTTCTTTTTTGTTTTCATGTTAGCTACCCTCCCTCCCCAATTCTCGATATAGATTACTATGGGAAGGACCTCAAAGAAGAAACATAATCATAGCCAGCAAGACATTTACATTTATAGAAAGTAATAAAGAATGGAAGAATAGAAGAATGAGTGAAGAATATAAGTAAAGAGAGAGAGAAGGAATGAGATTTACATACAAAAGGAAGCAAATGGCAACTTCTGTTACTTTTCAGCATCTCCATGTCTTTTAGGGTAGGTAGTACAAAAGTTACTGCCTTGGAAAGAAAAAGAAAAAAGTAGACAGGAAAAGTTAGAGCAAATGTGCTGATGCTAAGTGTGCTTGGTTATGAAAGAGGAAGAGTCAGATTTGAAAATAAGGGCGAAGGCTAACTGCAGTGCTATGTCCTATATATAACTCCCCAGAGTGGAATTGTACTGGAGGTGGCAACACTTGCGGAAATGGCATCTTGGAATCTAAAGGACAAGTCGGTGTGTACAGAGCAGGGAACAGATAATCCTAAAGAGTCCTCTAGTCTTATTGAGGCCATTAACCTCAGTCTAGAATTCATAGACATGAAATACTGGACACAGATTTGCCTATTTCCTGCTGTTTGTCTCTTGGATGTCTCTGTTTGTCCAACTAAAATCTCAGGGGGGCATTATGGCTGTCTTTACTAGGCATGTGAAAGGGAAATCTGACTGTCTCCCATGTTTTGTCTTTCATCTGGGCCATGTTGGCAGGGTTGCTCTTTACTGAACTATGTAGGACAATGGGAAGTACAAAAAAATACAGTGATATAAATTGGGGATACACCACCACTCCCCTCAGCCGCTGAATGGCTGAATACAGACTAGAGTCTTAAGCTAAATGGGTTAAAATAAGAAAAGGAAAGGGTTTGTAGTTGTTGTTGTTTTGCAAGGCTAATTTGCTTTCTCTTCATATGTCAGGCCTGCATTCACTCTCCTTCCAAAACAGAAAGAGTAGCTTGTTTTATTTTTAGAGCCTTGGTTCATCATGAGCTCCTACTGGGTGACGTTATGGATTCTACCCCTGCCAATGCCCCTTCCTTTCTCTTGAATTTCATGCTTCAGATTTTGACCGAATACCTTCCCTGGGAAAGGTAGCCAATGCTCTTGTCTCTCTCTTCCAGTCTGGAAGCTATTGTGCCTGTGCAGACTTATGCCCCACTTTGATCCAAGCCAACTGTCTTTGAATACCTGGCGCAGGTTCCTGCCTCCAAATTTAGATTCAGTGTTTTTTGTTTTTTTCGTGTGTGTGTGTGTGTGTGTGTGTGTGTGTGTGTGTGTGTGTGTGGTTTGTTTCCTTGCTTGCTTGTTTTCCCTTCCTTCGCGGTGGGGGTAATGTGGAGAATGAAGAGGAGCATGCAGCAGTATGGAAGTCTAAGACCCACTTAGGCTTTTAAGTCTAAGTAACTTGATCTAACTCAGCCTTTATTTTGTGATCTGCTTTGGAGTATGAGGTACCTGTTTAGCATTTTACAAGGTGGAATTCTGAGTCTCCCTGAAATATGTCACTTTCCTGAGATTCCTGAAGGAGTAGTAATGCTTGGCATGAAAGGTACAGAGATTTGAGGGTCACTTTCTTAAAATGCAGCTATAATCCTATCAAAATTGAATCCTTAAAGTTAAAATACAACCTCTTATTACACACACCGAGGGCCAGCCTAGGGCAAAGGTTGATGTTGGAGATCCATGTCCTTGTTTTGGGATAAATGACCCAGTTATAGATGGCTTTTAGCCAGATTGAACTTAGAATGTTCATGGTATATCCTGAGGTCTTAGGAATTTTATCTTGGCTTGGAGAATCAAATAAGGAAGGTTCCTATGGCAGACATCTTTAAGGATGATCCAGGAAAATGATTTACAGATGGTTTCAATTTTGTTGAGCTTCTTAGGTGAGTTTGCAATCCTTGACTCCTGGGACTTTCGTGCTAAGCAGATTTGCAGAATGAGAGTGATTCAGGTTCTCTATCACATAAACTGACCCAATGGGGATGTTTTGGATATTGACACGATTTAAGGATTAAAAACTAAATTGCTAATCCATGTTGTTCTACCTAATGGCAGCCTAATGAATGGCAAGCATCTTAGAGATTCAGCAGAGGTGAAATAAGGTTTTCCCCAAATATATCCCTGTCTCCCAAACAGACATTACAAGAATATTATATAATACATAGAAATCTTTCCAAGTATATTCTTGGCTAAAATGATTGATTATGGCATCTTGAGTCAACATGGACTGCTTTATTTTATGCAATCGGAAATTCAGAGAAACCTTTCCTTATTCCATTGCAGAATATCTTAAGTGTAAAAAGTAATGCTTTGACGGGAAAGCATCAACTCTCACTTTAGAGACAAATGTTAGCTTACTTAAACAGATTCTACCCCTGCCAATGCCCGAGTTTAGAATTTGTGCCGAGTAAGTAAGGAGACCTGGGGCGATATGAGACCTAGAGCAGCAGCAGCTCTATCTCCATGAGCTGCGGAGTGCTCAGCAGAAATAAGTATTATATTTAAATATTTCTGAGCCAATTAAATAGAGAAATATTTAGGAAAAATTGATTTATAATGTGAAATTTTCCCTTGCAATTAACTTCAATCACAGAGCTAACTTCACAGTTTCACCAGAGTAAATGGATGGGATAGAATTTTTCCCTTTAAGTTCTCTTCCCCCATGCTGTGCAGTGGCCTTAATTACCTATTAAATATCTTCATGGTTTGTTTTGTTCATTCTCTCTCCCACAAAGTTCAGTGCTAAACTGTAGTTGCTGTAACAATCTTCAGCTTGGGTTTACTGATACCATTATGCCCATCCCCTCCCTTTATAACTCACCTGCTTCTTTAACTTTGGTCAATGTGCTATTTAATCAGTTGTACATAGATTACTAATGTTGGCTGACTCTCACACCTTGAGAGATTGTTATTGCATTGTTTGGTTACATCCTAGAAGAGCAGAGTGGTACCATTTCTATCAAACTATCTGTTGGCAGTTGGGCCCACATATATTCCTAGAAAATGGTCAACCTGTTTTTTATCTCAGGTGCAAATGTTGTTAAGTCATAAGCTACATGTAGTCCATTGTATGGTGGAGATTTTTAAATGGCTTCTGCCTACTCAACATACATGAGCTCTGCTTTCTCTACAGGCCCAGCATCTTCACGCTAGATCATTAGAGGTACACCCTATGGCTACCTGCTTCAGTCAAAAGAGGAGCACCACACTGCTTCTCCAGGACCCCTACCTTTACCTGTGTCTTCCTTCCCTACAGTCCCCAAATCCAACTCTTTTGGTGCAAGGCCTTCAAAATAAGGTAGGAATCATATTTGTCATGTCTATTTCTAATTCCTGGTGGAATTGTTTTTTTTTTCTTTAAATCTGAGAATAAAGAAATGCAAAACCTGAGGTCTTCATAGAGTTCTGAAATCATACAGGATTATCAAAAATACAATCAGACATTTTGCACTGTGAAGATTGACTTTCTCTACCTATAATTCCTGTATCTTATGCTAGAAGAGCATCTAGATTCTTCCTAGACATGAAAAACATATCAAAAGACATCTCATTATTTCCTTATCCTCAGTGGATTCCAGGAAAAGTGAGGGGCATGTGAGTATTAGAAAACTCGCTTCAAGTGACATGAAAGTAGAGAGGCCAGGATAGATGGCAAGCCTGGGAGGCAAGTAGAGGGAGGAGTCACTGCAGGGCTGGCAAAGAGCTCCCCTTACAGTTTAAGATCTTAAGGAAAGGGACTTGAACTTCTATAGGTTTCTTAGCACCTGGCACTGTGCTTGGCACACTTTAGAAATTCAGCGAAGGACTCAGAATGAACTATTTAAAACATATAACAAGATACATGTAGGCCAAATTTCCATTTAGCGTAGACATGAACATTGAGCTGACATCTGTTTTCTTCTAGCTCTGCATCCTTAATTCACTATGTCATAGGCCATTTAAAGACACTAAAAAATAAAAAGAACACCCATGGATCCCCTCTCCACAAAATAAAATTATAGAATTCTGATGATCATTTCAGGGGCTCATGGATCCTCCAAAGTCCATCAGAAAATTTCATAATCCATGGGGTTTCGGGGCAGGGGCAGTATTCATCTCAGACTTAAAAATGCTACAGAGTTTCTATTTCCTATTTTTTTTAAATCAAACATGAATCCTAAAGTTCCACATAGATGTACTCATCCTATTTTATTTCACTCGTTGAAATTGCTTTGAAATGCTTCATAAGCCTGCACAGAAGTTAGATTCACAGAGCTGTGAAAAAAATGATGGCACTTCTAAGTATATTTCCCATCTTTGATCATGAAAGGAAAGCCATCCAACCTCTTAAGCCCATAATAGTTTGTGGGGACTCTGAATGCTCCCAGATTGGTCTAACATTGTTCATACTCTTAAGATATCTGTTAGGGTTGCAATTAATGCCCAAGATCTCTATAAGGATGCCCAGGATGGCGAGAAGGGGGAACACACAGAGATGGAGGGTATGAGTCTAACACAGCCAGCAGTGACGGATGGATCTGAATGTACCAGCACATTGCACTCAGACCTTATTTTGGGAAAGAGTCAGAGACTCAAAAAGCAGAATGTGCTGGCTGTCAGGAGATATCCACTGATACTGCGATGCCATGATTGTACAAGTAAATGTTGAAAGAAAATAGAGCCCTCAGAGAGCCAAACAATTTTATACCAAACAAACGTGACATGTTTGACATAATCATAAACTCCTAGGAGTGCTGTAAAATCAAATTCTTAACAGAACAAGAAGAAAACACCTCACAGTCCGTCATGTTCGAATTAAGTCGGAAATCAGGGAGGGACCTCCTGAGAATGAGTGTTACAAAGCCATGAAATGGGCCAAATTCTTAACAGAACAAGAAGAACACTCATTCTCAGGGAGGAACCTCCTGAGAATGAGTGTTACAAAGCCATGAAATGGGTTCACAGAACATAACGGATCTCAATTTTGGAGTTTCATCAAAATAACCTGGGAAGTTAAAACCCTGTGTTTTCCTTCTCCCCCTGCCCGTAGTCTGGGGTGAGGTTGGGAGGTTAAGTGCTGGATAAGATGAGGGGAAAACATTTCTTGGATCCTACTCTGTGACTATTTGGCATTTCACCTTTATTGTATTCATATTACAAAAGAATCATTTTCCCTGGAAGGAAGCATCATTTTGCTGGTTAAATAAATAGACTGAGAAACCAGATGACCCGGTGCGAATGCTGGTGATCTCAGATAGTAGCGGCATGATGAGTTCTTTATCTTTCCCATACCTCAATTTCTCATCTTTAAATTGGAGTTACCATTTGAATGACTGGGGATTAAAATGGGTGAATTCACATTTAGTACTTAGAATTGTACTTGGCATAGAGTGAGCACTGGTTAAGTGTGGCAATTACTCTCAGCAAAATTTTTACAAGTAAGGAAATGGAAGGTTTGGAAGGTTAAGGAGTGGTTAGCTCAGGGTTGTGCGGTGCTGGAGATTTTTAAATGACTCTAGCAGACTCCTAATTAATTGTTCTGGGGCCCATATGACAAAGCCTTGAGGTTGGAGGACAGATTCACTCTCTTTTCAAGAGCATGCCAGACTTTTTGGTTCTGTGATTTACTTATGGCAAGATCAGGGTGGCACCATTTCCCACATTCAAATGCATTCTCTCTTCTGAATGTGAAAATAAATAGCAAAACTAAGATAGCAATTATTTTTTTTAAATTATCTTATTAACTGTAAATAGATTTTTTTTCTTAGCTTATGGGCTTCAACCCCATATATGCACACAAAGGAAGCAATCTAACCATTTTGCAATGTTCTGGCTTATGTATAGTGAGAGAGGTGAGGATTCTCAAGATGAGGGCCCCAAACCACCCCTTGTTCAGACTTCATCAGTCCTAACAATTCTCTGGGCCATGGCTCCTGAGGTTTAGAAAACATTGGTCACCACTCTGGGCTACAACTCTTGCTGCACACTCTGAAAGTCAGGACATCTTGTTCCCATTCTTGACCATGAGACCAGACTGGAGTCCTTCTGCTCTAATAACCACCTGCATCCCAATGAGGTTGGCTCTGAACATGGGACTTCTGGGATTTCCTCCAGGCTCCAGATTCCAAATTACCTGCTCAGTCAACTCTGCTTCCGGTCTGAAACTTTGCTTCTGATCTTGCTTTTGCTCTGGATTTAAAAACCGAGACTGCCTTGTGCTTGCTAGAAACTCTTGCCCACCCAGCACATAGATCTCATTTCCCTTTTGCTTCATGTACCACATTAGGGGTTAATATTCTTTCTCTTATATCCAGGATCAATCCTTGGACAGAGGTGAACACTTATGGAATCTATTTGATTTAATTGGATTCAATTCAATACAATACAATATTTTGAGCACTTGCTTTGAGACCAGCCCTACTTTGGGCAACACCTGGCCTGAAAAATAGAGGATAAGAATGCAGAATAAGGATAAAATATCACATATTAATACACGTCTCCTGACTCTCCTTTTCCCTCAACTTTAACTTCAAATAAGCTCCATCTACCCACTTTTTATTTCTTCCTTAGAACAAGCTATGAGGCTTTTAAGAGTCCTTGTCACATGAAAGGCGAGGCGCTGGTTCAAGATATTTCCAAGGATCTGACAACCACTTTGGAAGCCGACTAATAGCACTTCTCTCCCATGGGTGCCACGGGCAATTTGATTTCTTTCACTGATGTGTGAGACAGTGTGTAAATGTGGGGTGTTGCTTTAAAAATGCAGCTGTAAAAATTAAACTATATCATTGTGCACCAAATCTCATGTCAAATTTCATCCCTTTAAACTCTGCTCCTGCTTGTGGGCAGTGGATTTAAAAAATGCCATGTGCTCACATCCATAGCCGATCCACCACGCGTACTCCTGGGCTCACGCACTTGGCCTTCAGTGCACAGCTTGCACTATGGTAAATAGGACAACGCCACATCTGCCAAATGTCTGCAGTGCTGACATCTGATATTGTTGTGCTAGTCATTTCCCCCGAGGTGGGACTTACGCAGTAACAGACCCGGCAAGCTCCATTAAATCTCTCCTTACGCCTTCCCCAGGGCAAGAGAGTGCCCATTACGAAACCCCAGCGATTCTCTATGCTTTCCTGAGTCATCACTGTCTCTTTCAGCTGGCTGCCTCACCAGCCCTGCCGCACGCCCGCTCTGTCTCTCAGGGATGGGGCTGGTATGCCCGGCCACACTTTGTTAAACGTTCCTCACTCAAACCAAGGCCGCTATGACAGCTAGGGACTAGGCTGAATTCTACACTGTGGTGGCATTCGTGCACCTGTGGTTGGTAGTGAACTTCTGGCTGCCATCCAGTCAGCCACTGTTAACCACTAAGATGCCAGGGCCAAATGAGATGCAACCTAGCAGACACTACATCACAAAGGGGTATTCCAAGTCCAATACATTTGGAGAACCTATAACTAGAAACACCTCTCTTAGAGCATCATTGTTCACCTTAGCCTATCAAAGGCTCTGAGAAGGTTTACAATGACAAACCTATTTAACCTGTTTGACATTGTCCTCCAAAATCTTGACCCCGGAGTTCTCTCCTCACCACAGACAGCTCCCCAAAACACATACACATGCTTAGACATACCTACCATACATAGAATCTGTCTTGATCAGCTCAAGCTGCTATAACAAAATTATCATAGACTTGATGGCTTGAAAAACTGACATTTATTTCTCACAGTTCTGGAGGCTGACAAATCCAAGATAAAGGTATAGGCAGATTCAGTTCCTGGTGAGGGTTCTCTTCTTAACCTGCAGATAGCTGCCTTCTAGCTGTGTCCTCACAAGGTAGAAAGAGTGCGACACTGGTGTCTCTTCTTATAAGGACACTAATCCCATTATGGGGACCAACCTCCATGGCCTCATCTAAACCTAATTTCTCCCCAAAGTCCCCACCTCCAAAACCATCCTACTGGGTTTAGGGCTTCAACGTATGAATTTTGGTGGAGGGGCAAACATTCAGTTCATAACGGTTCCCATTAACCAAGATTCTGTGCAATAATACTTGTTTAGATTTTCCTAAAGCTGCTTTTCCTTTATGGTATGAGAAACATATATCATCCTACAGTACAGACTCTTGAGTCTACTAGAGCTTAAGACCTAGCAGTGTGACCTTCTGCAAGTCTAAAAATAATGACTATCTTATAAGGCCATTGCAACAGTTAAATATAACAGAAGAACTAAGAACAGCACTAGGCTACTTAGAAGCAGGCAATAAATGTTAATTATTGTTAATTTCCTGTGTAAGACTATATTTTGGGAAGTGCTAAACCAAATTATTCTTGCTGGTCACACTTTCTCCTTTTGTGGGGCATTGAGTCAATTTGCTTTCTCATTTTAAAGTTTCTGGCGAAATAAAGTCTGTTATCAGTACAAAGCTCGGCACTTCATTTTTATCAGCAAGAGTAGCAAAAGCAATGACCCTCTGTGAACCCAGCCACATATATATCGTGTTCTGAATCCAGCTGAGCTAATCCTGGGCACGAAACGCAGGGCTCAGCTCCTACAGTGTCACCTGGGTTTCTCTTTACTTGGTGTGCATGTGTCTAAGCTGATGTTTTTGGGGAAATGGAGATGTCTAGAACTCTGGACAACCCTGAGAAGCTCAATTCTTATGGCCTGTAGGTAAAGGGTAAGGATATACTAATGGAGCTCATTGGGTCCATTGTCTTATAAGTCCTAGCTCTGGGGAAGTGATTGGCACATCAATATCAGATGTCAGATTTTAGGGAAGGGAATAGCTTCATCTCTTCAACCCCTAATGGATCATAGCTTGCTGCAGAAATAAACAGAAACAACAAACAAACAAATAACCGTGCAAACAATCAAACCAAACAAAATCTTCCCATTTTAAACTCCATGCTTAAAATCCCTCATGCTCTGTCTTGATGTTCTCAATGTCTTGGAAAAGTAGAAGGTTCTTCTACTTCTGGGGACTTTAATACCTCATGTCAGAGCCTCATCATTCTTTGAAAACTATCCTAGCAGCTAGCTTGAGTCAGATTTAGTCTGACCTTATACTAGGTGAAAAAATGAGATTGAAAAGTGAGATCTGAAAGGAGAGAGTTGGACTAGGGTGAGACAATTGAGGCATTCAACTTGGATGCAAAATTTAAGAGAGAATAAAAAAATTCAGGAATCAAGGTAAACATCATTTCAATGTAATATGTTAAATATAAAAATTAATGTAGAAAAATCCATAACAAAATATCAAAATATTAAGACATGATCAGCATTAATGAATTCTCCTTCTGTCTTGGACTCTAATATGGCTCGAGATAGCACTGTGGGATGGAATAGGAACATGTGAGTGGCCAGGAAAGATTAGGTCCATCAGACTCTTATGTTTCTCAAGCTTGGCAAATTTTAAGAGGCTGTATCTAAGAGCAAAATTAGTGATGGACTAACACCTTTCTAATCATCTTGAAGAAGATCAACACTCAAGATTTCCATAAGGGAAGCTAGGGGGTGGGGCAGACAGACAGGAAGATTTGTTGGATATCTGTTATTCCTTGAGCATAATCCTTTAAACTTCATGGTGACTCCAAAATTTGATCGCTTTATTACCATTTGATTGCCGAGGGGACTGAGCTTAGACAGTATGACCCAAACTAAAAGCTAATGTGGCGACAGAGGTAACATTTACAATGCTTAGCTCCAAAACTCTTGTTTTTTCCACTACGTTCTTTTATGTATGCCTTGTTTTTTCTTTTATTTTTAAGGCAATCATAGCACTGATTCCTGCCATTTCTTACAAGGAAATACACTTTGTAAACTCCAAAAACATGACAGAAATAAAAAGGTGAATTTATTCTTTAATTCATTCATTACCAATTGCTGAGTACCAGGAAGTCAATTATTTGGGATCTGGAGTATTGCAAGAGAGAAATAAATAGCCTAACTTTTGGACTTTGCATTTTCACAGATGTGCGCATCCTGGACACTGAATTAAGTGTTCTCAATACTTTTCATGTCAGAAAGGAAATAGTAGCTGGTCAAGTACTGGTACGCACTGCCTATAATGGATTATGAACGCAGGTAAAATATTCTCTAGGTGACTATACGAATTTTTGCTTTTCCTTTGCTATTAGAAATTTGGCCACAGGTACAAAGAAAGCATCCAGTCTGAAAAATTCCCATCTATCTCCTGTTCGTCCTTCACTCTACCAAAGATAACAACATTTCTGCAAGTAGGATGATGGTTGACATTCTGCACCTGAAAAGTTCCCACCTGTCTCCTGTTCGTCCTTCAGTCTACCAAAGATAACATTTCTGCAAGTAGGATGATGGTTGACATTCTGCAGGGGTATCTCTTGAATGAGTAGACAGACCTCCCTCTCAACTTCATGGCAACTGGAAATTGCACCCTAGTTTCAGGGAAAAACACTGGCTTTCCTGAGCTGCTTGTAAGGTCATGGGCATGGCAAGATTCTGAGAAACACTGCTTCAGGTCCTCAGTTGGATAACTTAATTATATTTAATAACATAAGCCAGGACATTTAAAGTGCAGTCTTTTATACTGAATGTCTCCGGTAGGTAGTTTATTATTTATTCATCTAATGACTTAAAATTCCACAATAAGAGCTGTAGTACGAAAGATTGTCTAGCCTTGCCCGAATGATTACTAATGGGTTGTTAATAGCTGTTACACTGGTAGCAGGTCTATTAAATTATGTAGGCTAAAATTGCTGTGGTGACCTCAGGTGAGCAGTTTCCTGGGAATGCAGATACACTGGAGCAAGCAGAAGCAAAATCACAGAGCTCAGACAGCTTCTTTTCAATGCAGTATCTCCCTCAATGCAGACGGTCAGATGAAGAGGAGAGTTTCTATGAGAGTCTAGACCTTGATGTTCTTTTTGAAAATGTACCCTAGGAGGAGGTCTAGCAATATTGTAGAGTAATCAAAGCTTGGGCATCAACATCAGATAATCTGTCCGCAAATCCTCACTTCTTCACGTTCGAGACAGTCTATTATAACCCTGGGCAAGCAATTTGACCTCTCTAAGATTTGCTGTTTTCACATAAAAAATATGGGAGATGCGAAATCTAAAAGTTATGATACCTAACCCATAAATGTTGAGAGAAATGAATGAGATCACACATGTGTGATGGAAAAGCTACTGATAAGGAATTACTCAGAGATGTTGTTCCACTGCTTCAATCAACCAGAGAGGCTTTCAGTTGCTAATCCAATCTTCCAGGCTCAGACCCTTTTCCTAGAATCTAGTTGTTCCAGAGAAACCTTTTGTGAAGCAGAATAAACCAGAAAGAATCAAAGTAAATTGGAAAGAACTTAGCAAAGAAATTAGGTCAATAAGTAAAACACAGTAGAGGTGGGAAGAGAGTTCAGGACAAGAGTCTGGAGAAGGCCAAGGGCTGAGGAAGTGAGAAGAGGGGGTAGCAGAATTCCCATGTGTACCCTTTGAGGGTTCCTCATTCATTTTGTTTTATTTTAGAGTGTTGAATTCTGAATCTTTGTGTATGATCTTATTGAGAAACCCATTCAGAGGTCCTAGATTTCAAATTACTACCTATGTGAAGTGATTATTACAGGCTATGACATATAAGAAATAATGAATAGGTTTGAACATTTATAATAAGGACTACAATGACGACTATGATGATAATGCTGATTATAATTATAATCATTATTATATCTAAAGTAAAATTTTAAGAAAACCTTCATTTAAACATGTATGTCTTTTGGGCATATCATTAGAAACATATATGATTGGAGCATTTGTAAAAAATGACATTTTGTTACTCTTTTCTTACGTAAAAATACATTTAATTAGAAAAAATACTGGAGGAGCTTTCCATTTTTGCTGAGGTGGAATATTAACATGAGCTGCTGGCCTCCTGCCTTAAAACCACCCTGGGAAGTTGGGGGGAAAAAAGGAATGTGAGGCTATCATCATCCTCTGGTGCATGTGCATGTGTGTTCATGTGTGTATGTGTATGTGTGTGTGTGTGTGTGTGTGTGTGTGTGTGTGTACTTGAGGCAGTTGAGAAGAAAGGCATTTAAGGAGCTATTTGTTTATCTTTTCCCATAGACATTGCAATGACTGGCTGTTGATGTTGAAAGGTCAGTATGAAAGCAGCATAAAATAACTGAGGTAAAGGGCAGATGAAAACAACTTTTGAGTGCCTGACCGGTGTGGCTCAGTGGTTGAGCATCGACCTATGAACCAGGAGGTCATGGTACCATTCCCAGTCAGGGCATAAGCCTGGGTTGCAGGCTCAAGCTCCAGTGTGGGGCATGCAGGAGGCAGCCAATCAGTGATTCTCTCTCATCATTGATGTTTCTATCTCTCCCTCTCCCTTCCTCTATGAAAGCAATAAAAATATACCTTTTTTAAAAAAAGAAACTCTCAAGTATTCATTATTTTAGCCCCTTCCTTCTAATTCCCATAGCTGGAGGATTATAGCTATGGAAAATATCTCTCATTTTATACATATTAAATATATATACACACATATAGAAAAATATCTTCATTTTCTATATTATAAAATATATAATATAACCTAAACACTTAAAGGTGATTTCTGTACTGGAAGATGGCAGACAGTCCACAAGAGTGACAATACAGAGGAATATTCAAAGTCATTCTCGGGCTCATCTCTCATCCCCAGTTGAGATGCACTCCAAGGACAGACCTTGACCTATTTATTACACTATACATTATCATGGAGGTGGTACCAAGGCCAAAAGACTAGACACCTGAAAGCTACAAACACTTCGCAAACAAAGGAAAAAGTCAATCTGATGACTATTTAAAATAAGTACAATCAATATACACAAAAGGGCGAAAATACTGACAATAGGGAATCAGGAGAAGTCTGAAACTGGAAACAAGTAGATATATTTTGGTATCAAATGCTTAGTTGAGAAAACAGAATATTTGGTGTATGGTATAAATACCAGAAAGGGCACAGATGGAACTCTGGTTACATGAGAGATGAAAATATTTTCTTAGATGATAGTAGCACAGGATAGAGGAAAGCTAGGGAGAATCTAAATAGAAGTGTCCTGAACTGAATAACATTCAAGAAGGAGTAAAAAAAGAAAAAGGTAGAAACTACTTGATAAAGAATTTCCCATATTTAAAGATAAAAAGCCCAAGATTGAAGTGAATCATAGGATGCTAACCAAGACTAATAAAGAGAAATGCATGTTTCAACATAATGACGTGAAACCCCAGAGCATAAAGGACACAAAGAACACTATAAAAGCTTTCAGGGAGGAGGCGGACCAAGTACAAAGGAAAAAATTCAGATTGGCATCATCCATTTTTATAGAGCCTTTCATACTCTGCCACCCTCTCTACCACCTCCGGCCACTCAATCCAGCACAATCGGGATGGTGCACTGTCACTTACTCTTGAGTCTTACTCTTGAGTCAGAACTGAGTTTGGTGACTTACAACCAATAACACATGGCAGAAGTGACAGGGTTTCTTCCAAGGCTAAGTCCAAAGTCTCTTCTGAGCATGCTCCAAATCATTCCTCTCAAAGCCAGTCCTCAGGTAGGAGGTCTGAGAGTTCCAGGTGAGCCCAGCCTTTCAGCAATCCTCTCAAGGCATCAAACTGATGAGTGGAGAAGGCATCTTGGATCCCTTAGCCTCAGACTTTTTGGCTCTCAACTGTTAGCGTCATTCCTAGCTGATAGTCACCCCAGTTGAGGCTTTAGGGTTATGGGGCAAAAAGGAGTCATCTTCACTGTACTCTTCCTGAATTCCTGGCCTACAGTTTATGAGCATGAAATACTCAATGATTTCCCCCCGCTGTGGTCCGTGGCTATTTGTTACCCAGCAATAGACAACTAGAACACTTAGAGTGTTCTTTCTCAAGAGGCACTCGTAAAGGCAGATGTAAAGAAACTCAAGTAGGCCTAAACTATTTCATTGATATATTCATTCTTTTATTCCCCAAATATTTATTAATCAGCTACCATTTGTCAAGTACCATTGAAAGTGCTAAGGATAAAACAGTGGGCAAAGATAGACACAATTATTGAGCTCATAAAAAGTACAGCCTGTTCTGAATTCTTGGGGAAAATAGATCTCGAGTTCAAGCTGAAGACTTACTTGGCATATATAGTCTCTAATGCATGCACATGTGTGCATGCACATACACACACAAACTCATGCATAGTTAATGCAACACTGCATGCCATGTAGTCATAAATCAAATAAATGAAGTCATTAGTAAAAAAAAAATGAACATTGGAATATCTCTCTACTCTCTCAGAGGCCCTATGTTGGTGGCTTTTTTAAAAATCTTAAATTTTTTTATAAGAGAGATGGTCATACTCATACCTTTATACTTACTCTCTCTCTCCATATATATATACATATATATATATACATATATGTATATATATATATGTATATATATAATATAATACCAAGCTAAGCCAAATGCTTCCTTTGAATAACAATAAAGTCCTCAATCAAGGATGAATAATTACATCATTAATATTCCTAATGGAGGTGATATTCTTTTCTCACAACAGCACATTCAAGCTCAACCATGAAGAACCCTGGAAGCAAATTCTATAAAATTACTGAGATTCAAAACATCCTGGAGCTGACATTAACCTTTGTGCTTGCTGAGTCCAATCCCCTTATTGTACAGCTGGAGTAACTGAGTCCCAGCAGGCAACGGAACCAGATGGGTCATGCTATCAGCAGTGATGCAGAGCAAGCTGAACTCTGTGAGGTCGGCTGAGGTCCCGTGTAACCCAGAGGAATCCTGGCGTCAATTTCAAATCCTCTTCCCAATCCTGGCACCAGTTCTGGTGTCCATATGTCTATGCATACATAGAAGCCGAGGCAGAGAAACGCATGTGAATTGCCAAGATCCTAGAATCCTGAAAACAGTTGCTATCTCCTGTTGCCATGACAACCAACTTTGGAAAGTACCTAGGTGCCAGACTTAGATGATTTTTTGGTCCCAGGGGAGTATCCGAATGAGTTGATAACTCTTTTATTGCTACCTGGAGAGAAGCCTCTCTGGCCCCGTGCATGGCAAGTGATGCAACTGAGGCTGGTTTTATTTCCTTGGAAGACAAAGGTCTCTGATGATTGCTGTGTCAAGAAAAATAAGGGGCTTGAATAAGCTGACGCGCCTATGAAAACTTGTGATGCCTTTAGCTCCAACTTCCACCGCATTTACGAGGCTCCCTGCTTTACTCCCCACCCACCCCCTACTTGTTTTCCACCAGAGCATCTGCTCCTTCCTGCTGAGGAAACATTTGTACCATTCAAATGGTCGGACTATGAGTCACAGATTAAGCATGAGGGACTTTTCTGAATGATGCCCTTAATTAAGAGGGAGGAAGTTCTGGTGAGGGGGAGCAAGGTTGGGTATTTAGAACCATGCCAAGTCCCTAGGTGCCGCTCGCCTTCTGGCAAGAAAAGTGTCATCTACTTTTAGAACGTACGAGATGTACATCAACTGGAAATACTCGTAACTGCATCATGATGCTACTAGAACCAGGTACCTGGATGTTGGAATAAGATAATGATGACTGCACCCACATTAGGCTTCTGATGTGTCAGCCACTATTTTAATCACTGTTTTATTCTAAACTGCTGAAGCCTCATAATAACGCAGTAGGGTAGGTACTAGAGAAGTAACACTCCAGGGGTGATAGCTGATGTGACTTGGCTGGTTTTGTTTCCTCTAGAAACGAAGGTCTTTGGTCATTGTTGTGTCTCGAAAATAAGGAGCTTGTATCAGTTAAGCAGCCCATGGACACCCAGCTAAATAAGTAGCAATTTCAGGATTCAAATTCAGGCACAGTATGTTCTCACCCACCATGCCATATGACCCCTGCTGACAAAAAACTCTACCCAATTGGTGCTAGATGGACATCATATGCCTACATCATCACTTGTTCAATAGACCACCGCTCTCATATACATTTGTCTACTCCTAAACTCCTTTGGCCACCATCTCTTTTCCTCCATATCCTATATCACTGCCTTAGTTAAAGATACTGATTCTCTCTCAGTTGGGCAATTCAACAACCATATATCGTATCCCTCTGTCTCTCATATTGATTTTGCTCAAGCCATTTCTACATTGCTGCCAAAAAGATTCTTTTAAAAATGTCTCTCAGATTGTTTTCACTTCCATTTTAAAACACTACAATGCTTCCCCATTCTTCCCTGGATCATAAACCCTTAGCAGAACAGCCTCATGTCCTATGCACACTTCTGCCATAATCAGGTTTTTCTATTAAAACTGTTTATTTGTTTAACTGTGACCTTATCCAAGACAAAAATTTTGTTTCTTATGCTTATGTCTCCATTTCCTAAAACACTTCCTTGCATATGGTACACACAGAGAAAGGCAAAGAAAGCTGAATTAATGACTTGTGAATTAAAATGGCTAGTTAGGTCTTGGTCTCGATGTTAAGAAACTGTCATAATATATTCCCTATTGTATTTTAAGCCAACTTGTGAAATTATCATTACCAGGCATGCATTAATCTCACAGAACAATGAGAGAACAAGAATATGACAGCCACAATTAGTACAGTACTCTGGAGGCAAAATTTTCTCTATGGTAAAACAAATGGCTTTCAGTCTCAATCCAGGAACGACCGTCAACAGCACGTTTTTGAAGATTAACACCTGTCTTTTCTTTAAGTAACAAACACCATTTCCATTCTACTGGGCAAACACTGCTGTAATCGCTTTTAATGTACATGATCCATTAATGTCATATGTCATAATACACCTCATTAGAAAACATTGTTTCATAGTCTCAGTCACAATTAGCTATATTTGCAAAGCATACACAGTATGGAGAAGTATTTATTAGATGGTTTAGTGAGGAATTCACAGGAAATGCTCTCACTTTCTTAATGGAACCTTCTTTAACCAGCCATCTAATCTACCACCATGAGTCTTCCTTCTTCTCCTTCAATTAACATAGTCAATAGCAGATCAATAGCTTAAGTCATTGTTGAATTCATCTCTTCCTCATATTTGTAGCTATTACTTCTGCCGTAGCCTTGCCAGCTCTTGGGAGAAATGGCAACATTTGTTCATTAGTTTCCCTGCCTCCTGTCTTATCCCTTCACATGGACTTCACACTGTTCTGAGAGCAAAGCTTACCATGCCATTTCCTTATTTAAAACCAGTTGAACACTCTCCATGATTCAAGTTCTGTAACCTGACATTCAAGGCTTTTGATTATTAGGCGAACAATTATAGAGTATTTACTGAATGTCAGGCACTGTTCTAAGCACTTTAGATATATTAATTCATTGATCCTCATAACACTCCTATTTGGTCACTGCCTTCCTCTCAAGTTTCAAAACTTGCCATTCCCACAGTATGTTGTGCATGTGTAATGTGGCTTATCATTCATGAGATTTTGTTAATATTCCTTCCTCTGCCTGGCATGACTTCCATTTGCTTCATATTTCATCTTCTTGCCTAGTTATTTATCTTTAAAACGCATTGAAGACATATTATTAGTTCTCCCAAAGCCTGTCTTTCATTCCCTCCGACAGGCAGGCAAGGAGCCCATGTCTACTTCCACAGCACCCTACCTAAAATCTGAACATGCTATTCACCATGCTGAATTGTCAGTGTTTCTTTATGGATAGACATTTAGTTTGAGTCTCCAAGAACAGGGGTATGTTTTATTCTGTATCTTTCTTTACATCCTGCCCATTCCCAGTGGATGCCCAATAAATATCTATTTAATAGAATGGGTACTTTTTGACAGAGGCAAGAAGGAGTTAGGGATTAAAGTAGAAGAAACAGGTTTAAATCAGGCAAAAGTCATGAAGAACTATATTTTAGAGTCAAGTTTTAAAATAATAAGAAAACAGATAAAAAGAAAGAAGGAGAAGAAAAATTATTCCAGTGGCTAATTTTTTGGTATATATTTGAAGATGTTATTAGAAAATGAAAGTAGGAGATGTTTTACCAAGGTATAGAGAAAATATTTGGGAGAATGGTGATACTGGAAAAACATTGTGGTGAATTATCTTAGTAAATAGCCATAAGAGAACTAGTGTTGCTATTACAGGTAGTGGGGGGTTATTCACATTCTTGAGCAGGGCAGGGAATTGACTAGGAAAGCTATTAAAAAGATTATTTAAGCAACTGGGTGGTGGATTGGGCATTAAAGAGCATAGGAACAAAGAGAACAGATAAGGATCAATTATAAACTGTATAAATAAATTGTGGCATTGTTATACACTGGAATACTATACAGCAGTGAAAAGGAATGGATTGTAACTGTACACGTTGTCGTGGATGAATCTCCAAAGCATAATGCTGAGAGAAAAACAGCATAACATTTACATGAAATGTAAAATGTTAAAAAAGTTAGCTGTTTAAGAAAACAAATATGAACAAAGGTTTAGGTTTACATTGAAAATTCATGCATGGGAAAGATAAACAATGAATTCAAGAGGTCAGTTATTATTTGTGGAAAAGATGGAATATGCTTGTAGAAGAATATACAAGGAGCTTTGACTTTTTTCTGTTTTATTTCTCACCCGAGGGATAGACATATATATTTTAGGTATCTAGTCTCAATATGTGTTATATAGCAGGAATATGTTATAATAATAGTAATAAATAGAAAACAATAAAAAATTATTTTAATATATCCTACTGCAACTACAACTACAGAGGGAAAAGGGAAAGAAAAGATACAGAAATGCCCGGCTAGCATGGTTACTGGTTGAGCTTTGACCTTTGAACCAGGAAGTCATGGTCCCATCCCCGGTGAGGGTACATGCTCAAGTTGTGGGCTCGATCCCCAGTTGGGAGCATGCAGGAGGCAGCCGATCAATGATTCTCTCTCATCACTGATGTTTCTCTCTCTCCCTCTCCCTTCCTCTCTGAAATAAATAAAATATATATATTTTTAAAAAGAGATACAGGAATTATGATAAAGGGAAAAAAGTTCAGATTTTTGATGAAGCAGAACAAGGAAACAAAAATAAAGAAGAGTAAACACAGTGGAATCACTTAGGCAGCTGACATGTTGGTGAGAGACTTTCATATTCCTAGCAGAGTTTGGATGTTTAAATATAAAGATATTTTAGTGGTAACACAGAATAAAAAACTGAAAGAATGAGGAACCAGGGAAAATTGGTTATAATCTGAGCACAGGCAATGGCTGAAAACATTTAAGTAGTGAACTCACTGAGGGGCAGAACCTTGAAGAAAAACTGAAGGGCCTTGAGCAAGGCAGAGCTAGTGCACCCGATAGAAAGGGGAGCCAAAAATTAAAGTGCATTTATTTGTTGGCAACGACTCCAGAGACAAGTCAGCTCTTTATTGAGTTTGAACATAAGGAGAAGTACTCAAAAATGGAAGCCTTTCATCACATTCGTTTCATCTGTCACTGTATTTATTTTCTCCTGATAATTTAAATGGAGAGCGATCTGATTGAATTTGAAATTTGTTATTTTATAAAGTTAAGTCCAAAGCTTCTAAATAGTTTTGAGAAATCATCAGGTCTGTTAGAGATCTATTTAGAACACTTTAAAATATGTCTGTCTCTTAAGGTTAAGTCACTCTTCTCTCTTCCAAACATCATCTCCTACATTTGACTTTCAATGAGAAAAAGGAAACATGATTACCACCACCATTTGCAGGGAGATTTCTATATGACAGGACACAATGCCAAACGTTTTACAGAGATGATCGCATCCAACCCTCACCATTTTATAAGCAAGGACTTACTTAATCAGCAAGTATTTATCGAGCATCTATTACATGCAGACACTGTTCTAGGTCCGGAAATGACCACAGTGAACACAATAGATGCGAATTCCTGTCCACCTGGAGCTTATATTCTTGTGGGAATGAAACAGATCATAACAAAATAAATCAGGATAATGTAACATACAGATATTTTGTGTTGATACAAATTATGAGCGAAAGGGGGTGATTTTTAACATTAAGTGAGATGGTCAGAGAGGCCTCACGGAGGACATGACTTATTTAGCCTGGAGGATATAAGAATGTCAACAGCAATGATATATGTGGGAAGCCAACTCATGACAGAGGGAGTGGCAAGAACAAAAGTTCCTACACCCCAACACCATGAAGGCTGATGGTCTGGAGCAGGGGTCCTCAAACTTTTTAAACAGGGGGCCAGTTCACTGTCCCTCAGACCGTTTGGAGGGCCGGACTATAGTTTAAAAAAAAACTATGAACAAATTCCTATGCACACTGCACATATCTTATTTTGAAGTAAAAAAACAAAACGGGAACAAATACAATATTTGTATTTGCATGTGGCCCGCGGGCCGTAGTTTGAGGGCCCCTGGTCTGGAGTGTGACCTGTCCTCTCAGGGTAGAGAGAGTAATAAGCAGCGGGGTTGTGGGGGCGGAGGTGAGCAGGAGGTGAGGAGGATCCTGGACAGACCTGGAGGCCTTTAAAAGAAACGATGCCTTTCCTTTGAGTGAGATGGGAAGACGTTGGTGGGTTCTGAGCAGAGGAGTGACCTGATTTGAGTTCTGTTTTAGCAGAGCCATGACAGGAAACAGGGGCAGAAGTAGGTGGGAGTTGCTGGTGACCAGGGTGGCTGCAGTGAACTTGGAAGAGGTGATCTTTTCTGGCACAAAGATTTTTGGTGGTGCTGTGAGTATGGGATTGCTTGCTGATGCACATGTGATTTTTGAGGCTAGCATATTTTTTTAGGCCCTATCTGCTGGTTTAAGTTATCTCTTTTTTTATAACCATCAGTTGGGAAGCCATCATTTGTGCTACACCCTGTGGTTATACTGCATGCAGTGACCTCCATTTGTTACGTAGAGATCACTGCATACTAAATTCTTTTCTATTCTTTTTACTTATTTATTTTCTCATTAGACAACTGCAATGTAATTACTTCTGTGGGCTTGGTTGCATTGCCATTTTTATGATGTCAGACAAATGTCTCACTTTACTAAAGAACTAAAGACAAAGTCTCATCCTGTGGACTGCCCTTTGGTTGTGAGTATCACTGCAAAGAGAAATGTACAGGGCAGGGCACCAGGAGTTTTATAGTTGTTCATATGAGAAACAATGCAATAATTAAAAAATAACAATACAATAATTAAGAAATAATAATACAAGAATAAACTCTGTGTTTTGTGTACTCACAACTGTAAGCCTACTTTTGCCCCAGCCTGTACATTACTGGTAATTTAATATAGTTGTAAGCCTGGCATGACTTTAGTCAAGTTGATATTCAAATAGATCCTACTAATGTCAGCCAGAGGAAAATGGATACTTCAAAGTGACAATTTTTATCACAAAATAGATTCTTATCTATTTGCATTTGTACAATGCTCTTTAAATCTGATGGCAGACACACCTACATACGCCGGCACAGGTTGCTTATCATGATTCCTAAACTCTAATACGCATCATTCCTAGTGAGTTTTTATTCCATCCTGAATCTGTCATATTCCACCTAACCCATCAAATTATTTGAAGTTACTGCAAAGTTGACATGGTCAATGGGAAAACAAACAAACCTCTAAGCCCATGATTTTCAACTGATATGCCTCGGCAGGCACACTGGTGTGCCACGAGAATTTTTCAAACATTTAATACCTGACTGTTTAGTCAGGGGCACTGACCTCTTTTCCCTTAGATTGTAAAAAAAAACAAAAAAACAAAAAAAAAAAACAAAGTGACAACAGCCAAAACAACAATAGCCGTCTGGTGTAAATGAATCAAAATCATACTAATCTTTTTTTGTCAGATCAGCAAAACGTACATTTTTTGGCGTGATGCGGAACTTTAGTAATTAGTTTATGTGGCCATGAGATGAAAAAGGTGGAAAACTGCTGCTCTAAGCTGAACTCTAAGAATGTTAATAGTCTCCCTTTCCTTCCACACCGATTTGTCTGTTAATTGGAAATAGCATCCCCAGCTGCACTGAGCATGTTTCTGAACAAAGGGAGGAGGACATCTTAAAGATTGCAGTGGAAGCCAAGGAAAACCACAATTTACATTTCAGAATATCAATGCCCCAGGGAAGTCTTCTCCCCTGCTGCCTGGAACTTTGATTGGCATTTCAATAGGACTCCACCAAATTGGAGGTTGGTCCCAGGAAACCCATTCTCATGGTTACCAATGACTATAATTCCAGGTGTCTGATCAGAGAAAATAATGCCTATGAGAACAGGGCATTTAAAAAGTCAAGACAATGGTGAAAGCCAATGAGAGCCAGCAAACCAACAAAACCAACCAAGGACGTGGGTACTGAGGATTTATAGAGGCTTCCCTCTGGGGATTAGCGGTATTTCTAATGCAAACTACTCCTCCTTATATGTGAAGGGGAGGGATGTTTTTTTCCTTCTACGCTTCTGGTTTCTTCAGCGGGTCCAATACTCAAATTCACATAAGACATATTAGGAGAAGAAAATAAAATTTGATTTCATATGTACGGGGGCTCCATAAAAATCGGAGGCCCACAGGCAGTCAGGGATTGAGAGTTCATATGTCATTCTGAATAGGAGCAGGGGAAAGAGTCTGGGACTTCAAGGGGGAAAGATGGTCATTGGAAGATGAAAAGTGCACTTACTTGGTAAACAAATGTTTGCTGGGCCACACTGAAACAATGGGGCACAGAGAGGGGAAAGAGTCTGGGACTTCCAGGGGAAAAGCCGGTCATTTAGAGGAAGATGAAAAGTGCACTTACTTGGTAAACAAATGTTTGCTGGGCCACAATGAAATAATGGGGCACAGAGAGGACTTTGATGAAATGAGCTTTGCTGGGTTCCTCCCTGTATATCACACCTCTTTCATAGTAAACTACAGTTGTCTATGATGATAGCCCCCCTCCCTGAGCAGGCCTGCTATCTAAATTCTTTTGCACAATTAAGGAAAAGGTCTAAGGTTCTTCTTGAGTCTTTTGTTCCCTAAAAATAATCAGCCTAAAATAATCTTCATGCCAAAGAGACACATCTCGGGTTTGGCAAATCTTGGTCCCCTACATATGGTTGTCAATACAAGGGCAAAGATCAAATGCATTTTTATATATATTTTCCACCCCCACCCAAAACATATGCCCTCCAGAGAAGATGATCTACTATAATCTTCTTTTTAGATTTAAAGCATTATAAAATGTGTGGGTTTTTGGATATAAAATTCCTCATTCTTGGATGAAAATTTTATCTTGGATATTTAAACTTAAAATCAGAAAAAAAAGAGTTAAGGGAACTGAGGTACCTCAGAGTTATTCTCAACTTCTCTGTCCCTCAATGGAGTAAGCTCTCCATACCCATGGGTGTTGCATCTGCAGATTCAATCAACTGCTGATCAAAGTATTTGGGGGGGAAAAGTCCCAAAAAGTTCCAAAAGGCAACATTTGAATTTGCAATGATCCTGAATCTATGCAAATGAAATGATGTGCAAGCACACCCTGCTGTAGCCTACATGTAAATATAGGTTTTGTGCAAATGCTATGCCATTTTATATAAGGGACTTGAGCGTATTTTTTAAATTTATTTTTATTTCAGAGAGAAAGGGAGAAAGGGAGAGAAACATCAATGATGAGAGAGAATCATTGATTGGCTGCCTCCTGAACGTCCCCCAGTGGGGATTGAGCCAGCAACCCAGGCCTATGCCCTTGACTGGAATCCAACCCAGGAACCTTCAGTCCACAGGCGGACGCTCTATCCATTGAGCCAAACCAGCTAGGGCTTGAGCATATTGATTTTAATCTCTGTGGAAGGTTCTAGAACCAACTCCCTGAGAATACCAAGGGACAACTGTAGTGACAATGTTCTATATCATTCTTTCCCCTCTTTTCCAATTCTCCCAAACATGTAACTGGTGAGGAAAGAGTGGAGAGGAAATTTATAAAATGGACTCAAGAAGCTAAAATTAAGAACATTACAAAGGTTAAGCCATGAGAAAAGACTCCATTCTTGTTCTAACCAACCTGGGAACTTAAACTTTTTAAACTTTCCAGTCCTGTGTCAATGCCTGCATATGCATCTGGACCTCCAGACAACCCTCTGATTATCCCCTGAAGGACTCACATACAGGGTGTTCCCAAAACCCGTATACACACTTTAATAGCTGATAGCTCAATTGATGTCTCTTTCTTTTCAGTCAGCCTAAGCTTTGAATAAAGGACAGTCATCCTAAAATGTGACTGGAAGTTTGAACATGCAGTTAAAGTACAAATACTGCCTTTATAATTATTCAGCTGATAACTCACTTAATTTTTACTCCTTTACAGGTATAATTTATCCATTATACTTTTTTTTTTTTTTTATTGCTTAAAGCATTACAAAGGGTATTACATATGTGTCCTTTTTTTCCCCGCCCTTGACAATACCCCGGCTTCCCCTACCCCCCAGTGTCTTATGTCCATTGGTTATGCTCATATGCATGCATACAAGTCCTTCGGTTGATCTCTTACCCCCCTCCCTCCTGCCCCCCAACCCTCCCCAGCCTTCCCGCTGCAGTTTGACA
>NW_005369287.1:1634893-1665521 GCF_000412655.1 Myotis brandtii
AGGGAGAGAAACATCAATGATGAGAGAGAATCATTGATTGGCTGCCTCCTGAACGTCCCCCAGTGGGGATTGAGCCAGCAACCCAGGCCTATGCCCTTGACTGGAATCCAACCCAGGAACCTTCAGTCCACAGGCGGACGCTCTATCCATTGAGCCAAACCAGCTAGGGCTTGAGCATATTGATTTTAATCTCTGTGGAAGGTTCTAGAACCAACTCCCTGAGAATACCAAGGGACAACTGTAGTGACAATGTTCTATATCATTCTTTCCCCTCTTTTCCAATTCTCCCAAACATGTAACTGGTGAGGAAAGAGTGGAGAGGAAATTTATAAAATGGACTCAAGAAGCTAAAATTAAGAACATTACAAAGGTTAAGCCATGAGAAAAGACTCCATTCTTGTTCTAACCAACCTGGGAACTTAAACTTTTTAAACTTTCCAGTCCTGTGTCAATGCCTGCATATGCATCTGGACCTCCAGACAACCCTCTGATTATCCCCTGAAGGACTCACATACAGGGTGTTCCCAAAACCCGTATACACACTTTAATAGCTGATAGCTCAATTGATGTCTCTTTCTTTTCAGTCAGCCTAAGCTTTGAATAAAGGACATTCATCCTAAAATGTGACTGGAAGTTTGAACACGCAGTTAAAGTACAAACCCTGCCTTTATAATTATTCAGCTGATAACTCACTTAATCTTTACTCCTTTACAGGTATAAGTTATCCATTATGCTTTTTTAGGGGGATACATAAAAGATAAAGTTTACAGTACAAAACCGGCAAAAGTTGAGGAACTGAGGGCGCACAAATACCGAACAAAATGAGTTTTGATATTTGCTATCCCATTGCTTTGCGTTATCTGCAGTGCCTGGACCAGAACGGTCATCAGGTTGAAAATAGGCATTGGCAAAAAAATTATTCACTTCATTATACTTTTTTATGGAGATACATAAAAGATAAAGTTTACAGTACAAAACTGGCAAAAGTTGAGGAACTGAGGGCGCACAAATACCGAACAAAATGAGTTTTGATATTTGCTATCCCATTGCTTTGCGTTATCTGCAGTGCCTGGACCAGAACGGTCATCAGGTTGAAAATAGGCATTGGCAAAAAAATTATTCACTTCTTTTAAATTTTTAAAATGAACTGACTTTATAATAAACATTGACTTTATAATCATTCAAAGTGTGTATATATTGGTATTTTGGGGGGATACCCTGTATAGGTCCATCTGACATGCATTATCCAAACTACTAGACATGACCAGAGCCAGACCATCGGGTGCCCATTTTCTGGACCACCTGGCATCCATCCTCAGTCTGACTGACATCTGACCGGAAGCCATCCTGGACCAAACCTGGAGCTAAGAACGCAGGACTAATAATTCTCAGGGATGACCTTTTTACTGTAAGAACTTTTACCTTTTCTTTCTTCTTTGGACCACTTCTGGGTTTGTTGCCTAGCTGTGTGCTTTCTTTGGTTTAGCATTACTGTAATCAGAGTAGAGATGCAGCTAATATGAATCAGGATAGTCACACTAGCTGTGTATGGCCAGATCTATTTTGATTGGTTCCTGTCCATGCTGTGCTTGCTGTTAAATAGTGTAAATATATGTAGCTGTGGTGCTCACAAGGTACGAAGGAAAAAAACAAAAACAGATAATCTGACAGTTTGGAAAAGCTGTTAAAGAAATAACCTTCTGGAAGCTCTTGCCCTTTTTAAATTGGTCGAGTGGCCAGCATTGCGCTTCTCTGCCTGTTTGCCACAGGAATCTATTAAGAATCAGAGGAGGATGTGCCTGTCCATTTGATAGAAGGCGAGATGGAGAGTAGATACCCTAAACCAAAAATGTCTTATCTGTAAATTCCATCCAACAGAACCTCACAAATAGACTCATATTTTTTTTCCTTCTAGTTACCTATTATGACACAGCCTAATATCAATATGGACTCAAACTTTAACCCATTTCCAGGTAAGCCTGCTCTTTTCACCCACTGATTTATTTCCAATGTCACATGAATGATTTCTTACTTTTTTCTTTAGAAAATGGCCATGTTCATATACATCAGCAGCAGACTGCCTAGAACTAACTCTGAGTCCATCTCCAAGGAGTTAGAAATAAAAAAAAAATTAAATATTATTTAGAAAAAAAAATATGGGTTCGTGTGTTGGTATGCAGAAGTCTTAGGTGACCAAAGGAAAAATCTGGAAACATCATTTTGTAAGAATGAAAGTTGAAGTCTTCAGGACACAGGAGGTGGTTAAAAGGGCCTTCAAATTGCAGGCTGGAAGATTTCCACAAAATGCCTCCTCCACAGCTGTCCCCCTAATGCACCTTTCAGAGGCTCAGCTGTGTTCTGTAATGGTTTTTTGAAAGGTTACTCCCATGCAAAGATTTTACCCCTTTTTCTTGAAGAAACTTTTGCTGAAAGCAAAACAAAATAGGCCTTTGAAGTGGGGAATAATCAAACACCTATGACATAAAAAAGAATTTTGAATTTGGAAGATTGATACCAGCTCGAGGACTACATTTTTGGGGGGACCAGCAGCATCCAGTAAATTCTGATGGCAGTTTGATGGTGCTTGGAGCTGGACACTGAAAATAGGAGACTTGAAATGAGACATCATCAGCAACATGCTAATCTTGGAGCCCCAACAATGGCTTTCAATCGCAGTTAGACTGTTCCCTTCAAGCAGTGGTCCCTGGACTAGTAGCATCAGCATCACCCGGGAACCTATGAGACATGTTCCTTCTCCCAGACTTACTAAATCACCTACCCTGGAGGTGAATACTGAAATCAATTTAACAAACCTTCCCATGGAATTCGGATGCGAACTACAGTTCAAGAATCATTCTCTTGAAAAAAGCCCCTAGGAAGAATGGCTTCTAAGGTCATAGCCTAGTCATCCTACTGTCCCCTTCGATGTCTTTATTTCTTCAATGTCTATTTCTCTAGCTAATTGAGCAATGTTCATCTAAAACTGCAAAGGACTGGCAAGAACTTCTAAAGAACCAGGAAGTGGGAGTGAGGGGCAAAGCTTGCTAGTGGGCAAATAACCCTGTGCCTGCCCCATCCTGGGCCTTTGATCTCCTCACAGGTGAGACAGGCGACTGCTATGACCTCCCTGGCTCTGCTCCGCCAGCTTTTCCTGCACTGGCTTCATCCTCATTTGGTGACCAGCCTACATCCCCTTCTTCACTGGTCCTCCCAGCTATCTCGGTCTTTTTTTTTTCTTTTTCTTTCTCAGCTCTGCATGCTTCCTTCATTTTGCCATCACTCCTTCCAGCCATTGTCATGATGGACACAAGCCCTGACTCAGCAGATGTCTCAGAAGCCATTTCCCAGGAAGGGTCCGAAAACTCTTCTGTCCATTCCCAATCCATTTTTATTTAAATTTATATAAATTTAAATAAATTTAAATAAATCACAATTATGATGCAGCTCATAATTGCTATTTCATGAATGAATAAACTGAGACAGAGAAGCTAAAAAATGTTCCCAGAATGGCGCAATTGTCAAAGGCTCATCTGGCCCAGCTGGTGTTGCTCGGTGGTTGAGCTTTGACCCATTGAACCAGGAGGTCACAGTTCTATTCCCAGTCAGGGCACATGCCTGGGTTTGGGGGCTCTATCCCCAGTAGCCAATCAATGTTTCTTTCTCATCATTGATGTTTCTTTCCCTCTCCCTTCCTTTCTCTGAAATCAGTAAAAACATATTTTTTAAAGGCCCATCTGGAAACCAAGCCCATTTTTACCTGGCTGCAAATGTCTTGCTGCCCCTTCCTCACCTCCCCGCCTCCCTGGTGTGAGTCTCTTGTCTTTTCTGGAAGGTCCATACTGTACTTCTGGTTGGTTGGGGCAGATACTTAGGGATTGAAAGTTATAGGCGCTCCTGAGTTTGTTCAGTTCTATTTATAAATGAAACAAAGTCAAATGCTTTTGTGTCAGATACAGATCACGAAAAAAAAGGTGAAACAGTTCTTAATCGCTTAGCATTTCTTTTCTCTTCTTCCACAGTCCCTCTGTGTTACTTTTTCTTCCTCACTTTAAAAATACCCTTGGAAAATGCCATTGAAGAGGAAGAAGGGAGGGAAAGATGGGGCTTATTCTGCAATGCTTTTCAGGTCAAATGTAAAACAAAGGAGGGATGAAGAGCATACAAAAAGGAATAATACTTTTTTTTTGCTCTATTCAAAATGTGAGAACAAAATTTAACTAATATTTTCAAGTTTAAAATAAAGGTGCACAAGAAGAAATTATTTTCATCTCTCCTGGGGCAGCAGCCCCCCCTCCCCCCCCAAAAAAGGCATAAAGCTGCCGCAGTAAGAATTTGAGCATGATTAAGTCAGGGCGGAGGGCCCTGGGTCGCTAGTTGTGTTTCTCGAGGACTCGTTACTGAGACTTAAAGAATGTCCTGTCCTGCCCACTCAGTTGAGGCTCTTAAATTGTAGTGCTGCCTACAATTACTAATGACTGATGACTTCTGCAGTTCCTTGCAAAATAAAGATCTCATGGCCAATCATTTACCAACCTGAATTCAAATCCTGGCTCTTAACTGTGGCCAGGGTGATTTGGGGCAAATGAATCCATAGCTGAGATTCTGTTACTTTATTTGCTAACTGAGAGTGGTTTAAATTGTTGATATCACCAAGCTGCCTCAATTATCCATTTGTGGGGCCTGGTGCCAAATGAAATGTGAGACTCCTTAAAGACATAATTAAAATATTTTACATAGGACAGCAGAGCATCAGACCAAGTCCAGGGCCCTTCTTCATGCAGAGCCCTGTGGGGCTGCACAGGTCACGTGGCCATGAAGCCTTCTCTGTGCTTAGCATCCCTAGATAATCAACCCTGAGCACCTGGGCGATACTAGGGCTCAAGAAGATCCAAATTAAGCAAATCCAAGTTGACATGTGACCCCTTAGCAGGCCTCACACTGCTCTGTACCGATCTGTGAGTAGGTTCAGCAATATCTGAAACACATCCTCTATTATGGACATCTTTAAATAGATCTAAAGTCTTCCACTTGCTTTTTCCAATGTAAGTTCACAAGTGTACAGTTAAGATTAAAGGAGATAACAGAGGTAGACTACACGGCCCATTGTAGAAACAAGTCAGTATTCCCTAGATTTGTCCCTGAAATTCCCTGCATGAGAATCCCAAGGTTGCTTCTTACAACACAGATCCTCAGGTCCCCTAGCAGATCTAATGGATCAAAAGCTCTGTGCTTGGAACACAGAAACCTGCATTTTTACAAAGTATCCCCAGAGATTTTATGCCATCAACACTTTAAAATGACTATAATTAACATCACCCCCCCCCTCTCAATTCCAAAAAATAATCTTAATATGTAATTTGTGTTTGACTGAAGCTCAGCTATTACCAAAAATATGTGAATCTTAACAGTGACAGACATTTTTTTTTGGTAGCATTATTATTGCAACAACCACTCTGATATTACAAGCTATGGTTCCCTGAGCATTCTCTCTGTGTCAAGTGCTTATTGGGCATCTCATTTAATCCCCTAATGACTTTTGAGATCGGTATTGCCTTCCTATTTTATGGGAAAGGAAACTGATTCTCTAAGACATTAAGGGACTATCCTTTCTAGCAAGTGACAGTGCTGTGACCGAGCCCGGCACTCTGTGGGCCCAAATCTAAGCAGGAAAAACAAAAACAACACACACATGTGAATAAACTGTCTCCATAAATTTATTTTCTTTTTTCGAGATCTAGCTGTGTTGGCCGGCCTAACAGTAAGTGCGGAGTCTGGAGAAAGAACCCTCTGGAAGGTTAAAGTGATGGAGAGGCTTTTGCTCAGCAGGAGGTACACCACGGAACAGTGTTATTGAACTGCATTGCTTTCTCATGTGGAAGCGCAACGCAGCATGCCTCATGAGACATTTGTCACTACGTTTTCATGTTGTTACTAAGTCTGGTTAAAAATACTCCAAATCACAAATGCAAGAGACAAAGTCACATAAAACAATGTGAATGGAGGTCTGAGAAGTAAAGCTCCGTGAAACAACCGAGGAAGTTTGTTTGGAACATGTCAGTTTCTCTTTCTACTGAACGAGCTATACAAAGAGTGGTGACTGAGCTAATTTTCAATCTTTCCTTTTCATATCTATGGGACACAAGGAGAGAAGAAAAGGCTACATAGAACTAGGTCTTCCTTTCATTTTGGCGTTCATGCCTGTTTCTTCATTGTGCGCCAAGAGAGAAGACAGACATGGACAAATGAAACAGACCACACTCCAGAGTCCTACATCTACTCCTGCTGAATCGATTTGGGTTAGTAAGAGTTGGTCAGCCTGTCTATTGTTGACCTCATAATTATTATGCCTCACACAATTTGTTAGACCCTAGCAACGAAATATAATGAATAACGTTACTTAAAAACATGAACACCTATGTTTAAAATATATGCCTGTTCTTCCTATTTAGCATAAATTTGGAGTTTCATCACTGGCCTAAGTAAAAGTTCCTTTGAACCCTTTTAATTAAAGCAACCAGTGAGGGTCAGTTTCGCTACTGTGTCTTCAACTTAGATTTTTCTCTTTCTGCAACAAAACTGTATAATTAGTGGTGTGCTTGAAGATATTTAACATCTAGCTCTCCAAGGACAGAAAATAATTATCTGTAGCATCGGCTGATTCCCATTGCTGTAAATCTCCCTCGTGGCTGGCTTTAGCTAACCACATGAAATCACTAAAACAGGAGAGGAAGAGATGCACATATTTGACTCTTACAAACTGGTTCCTGCACACAACAGTCCACAGTGGTTTTTAAACTAATTGGGACGATAGCATGTGCAGGTTTCTGTGTAGATATGCTTTCAATTTATTTGGGTAAATATCGAGGCGCATGATTGCTGGATCATATGGCAAGGATATGTTTAGCTAGAAACAGCCAAATTGTCTTCCAAAATACTTATATGCATCACAGTGCATTCCCACTCTCAGTCAATGAAACTTCCAGTGATTCCTCATCTTCATTAGCATCGGGTGTTGTTACTGTTTTGGATTTTTCTTATTCTAATATGTATGTAGTGATATCTTAATGTTGTTTTAATTTGCAATTCCCTAATGCTGTATGATGTGGAACATCCTTTTTTTAAATGCTTCTATTGATTTTTAGAGAGAGAGGAAGGGAGAGGGATAGAGAGATAGAAACATCAATGATGAGAATCATTGATAGGCTGCCTCCTGCACACCCCGTCTGGAGATCGAGCCCGCAACCCGGGCTCCTGTCCTGACGAACCAGCAACCTCTTGGTTCCTGGGTCGATGCTCAACTGCTGAGCCACACTGATGGGAACATCTTTATATACGCTTCTTGGCCATTTGTAAATCTTGTTCAGTGCATTGTCTGTTGAGGTCGTTGGCCCATTTTTCAATCTGGTTGTTTGTTTTCTTATTGTTGAGTTTTAAAGGTTTTTGAATATTTTGGATACCTGTCCTTTATTAGGTATGTATTTTGCAAATAACTTCTCTCAGTCTGTGGCCTGTCTTCTCATGCTCTTAACAAAATGTTTGCAGAGCAGACATTTTTACTTTTAATAAAGGGCAATTTATGAATTCGGGTGTTGTGTCTGAGAAGGAAGGCATTGACAAACCCGGGGTCACATAGATTTCCTCATATGTCATTTCACATGAGCTTTATAGTTTGCATTTAACATTTAGGTCTGTGATCCTTTCTGAAGTAATTTTTGTGAGAGGTATAAATTCTGTGTATAGATTTAAAAAATTTGCATGGGGAATATACAGTTGTTTCAACATCATGTTGGTTAAAAGACTATCCTTTCTTTATTGAATTATCTTTTCTCCTTTTACAAAAATCAACTGAGTATATTTGTGTGGGTTTGTTTCTGGGCTCTTTCTATTTTGATCTATTTGTCTATTCTTTTATTGATACCAATTGTCTGGTTACTGGAGCTTTATAGAATTACTTGAAGTCAGGAAGTGTCAATTTTCTGAATTTGTTCTTTCCCTTCAATATTGTGTTGGCTATTCTGGGTTTTTCATCATTCAATATAAATATGTAGAATTAGTTTTTCGATATTCATACCATAACTTGTTGGAATTTTGATTGGGATTTTGTTGACTATATAGGTCAGTTTGGGAAGAACTGATATCTTGAAAATATTAAGCTTTCTTTAACATGTAAATGGAATAATTCTCCATGGATTTTTTCCTCTTTTATTTCTCTCATCAGGGTTTCATAGTTTTTCTCATATATTTATATGTTGGATATCATATAATGCATACATAATGGTATACATACACATGCATACATATGTCTATATATTTATTTTTCTATTTCATTTTTCACTGCTGTAATTCTCCATCATTTGATCCATTTTTGTCAATTTTTCTTATAATCCCTTCACCAAATTTATAATGCTTACTTTAAATATATTGGTTTTAAATTTTAATACCAGAATCTCTGTGGGTCTACTTCTATTGTATATTTTCACTTTGCCAGTATGTCCTATTTTCAGGTATTTTTACATGTTTCACACTTTTTTGTTTCTGGACATTGGATTTAAACAAAAATAATAGAGACTAGAGTTAATATTATTTTTTACCAAAGGTGGCATGTGGGTTCTACTGTCAGGAAACTACTCAGAGGGAATGTTCCCTTTGCTTTCTTCAGATATTGAGCTCGATTTGAGCTGCGTATAGTTTTAATTGATTTCAATTCACGTTTGGTTTTTAAAAATCTTCATTGTGAATCTGTCTTGTTTTTATTTTAGGGCTCTTCCTCTTGATAGTGTTTAGGATGTAAATACCACATGACTATGAGAGATTTCCTTAAGTTTATAGCTTATAGCATGTACCCGCCCCCCTCCAGATCCACTCCCTCCTGTGCTGCCAGGTAGCAGGACAGAATAGACAATCAGGAAGAACTAGATGTATTTTTGGGGAGACTGCAGATTTCACTCCCTCTTGTCATCCCAAATGCCCATTACAATTCAGATGCTTCCACCTTTACTCTAGCCAAGTCCTGGGAAATATGATCCATAATCACAGTACTGTAGGCACTTACATATATTGACTCACTTAACATGAACTATAACACTGTAAGAGATATAGTATTATTATTCCCACTTTGGTAACTAGAAAACTGAGGCAGAGAGTATTCAAAAAGAAAAATAAAGAAGCAGCAAGTTCACCTGGGGTCACACTGCAAGTACATAATTCACATGAAATTCAAACTTGCAATCAGTATAGCAAGCTCACTTTTAGAAGGACTACTGTAAGGAAGTTGAATTCTATGGCTTAGACACTGTAATTATTACTAAAGGCTATCTTGTACATATCTCAACCTATCTTTGATACCCTCAGTAGTTGTTTCTTTTCCAAACAATTGTTTGAATAAAGAAGTCCATGTCTGTTCCATCTGTGCCCTTTCAGATAGTACTGAATGTCATCAATACAACTGATAGGCATCCACATTGTCCTGATCACCTCCCTTCTCTACATGTCTGCTTTCCTGGCTCCACCTGGCTTTGAGGCCTCCTGTCTTGGCCTTGTTCTTGTCCTTTGGACCAAAAGAGGATCTGGTTTTTCTTTATCCCATGATCTATCTCACTGAGCCTCCATATCTTCCTGCTCCTGATCACTGAAACGGCCTTTCCTTGGCCTTGACACCTCACCTTGGCTTTGGTCTCTTCCAAGTTTTTCCATTAAGAGTAATTTAGATGAAAACGGGAATAAAGCATTAATAGCTTAGACATACATATTCCTTATTAGACATTTGGATGTGAATCAAATGCTCATAAATATTGTTCTGAGTAAAGGCTATATTGGGTTATAAAATTCTGTATTTTTTGTTCCTATACAAAACTATTCAACTCTGAATGGAGCTAAAGCCAAATTAAAAAGCAACAACAACAACAAAAAACAAACCCAGAATGGTAGATTAAATAATGTAGATACTCAATAGTACTTTATGTCTCAGGCTTTGGTCAAGACTGAGGACGACTTCTAATTCAGGTTGAAATAATATTCTAAGTATCGCCTTATACCAAGCAAAGAGCTACACTGTTCACACAACACATAAACAGTCCATCAACATTCATTTTTATAAATGTAAAATATCATCATTGGCATTTAGATAACCAATATTCATTCACATCTGGAGCTCTCATTTTCATGACAATGATTGGGAAAAGAATGGGAAATGTCACACTATCATTTCTTTTTCTAAGAGTATAAAAATGTGTCTCTAATATCTTGTGTTCTTAGGAGCACATTTTCCTTAGGATGAAAAATGACAACTCAACATGATTGTTCTCTCCACCAAGCTGAGAATAAAGTCCGCAGAGAGACATTCTAATTTTCCAGCCAGCGACTATTTTGGTGCTTAAATAATCTAAATACCATGGGCAACTGCTCCAGTTGTAGAGAAAATACATTAGGAAGTGAAGTAACCACAGTTGGCTAATGACAACTGCAGCCCACCTTCATTCTTGCATTTAGTGAAGGCCTGTCGTTCTGTCTTTTCTTTTGAAGTTCCATACAGAATCACATTAAGGGGGTGAATTCTTCCATTTCAGGTTCCATTTAGGCCACCCTATTAACTTCCTGTTAAAAGCCTTTTCTTTTTCTATTTTTTTTTCATTTGAACATTTTCTTGTAAAATCTCTAGCTGGAAGAAAACTTCCTCTTAGAAAACTTTGACTAAATATAGAAGTAGTTTTTAAGTTACAAGCCTTTGAAAAGAAATGTAGGCTTTCCAAATCTGTAAAAAAAATAATAAATGCAAATCTATCTTTTAGTTGAAACAACAATCTTAACTCAAATACAGATTGATATAAAACTCCAGATCTGCATTTATTTTGTTGATGCTACTTGAGAAGGAGTGGGCAAAACTTTTGGTAAAATTTAACATATTACTTAAAAAAAAAATACAATGTTGCGGTCCGAGCCCGGCTGAATGGAAGCCCTTTTCTGGGGTTTTGTTTAGCTTCTTATTTGCAACATAGTATATAGTTGCTTAGACTTGCAAATGAGAGGCCGGCAAGTGAGGCGGTGAACGTTGGAGTCTGCAGCAAGCAAGCCTCCCTGCTCGCTTCAGTGCCTGGCTGCCGGCCGCCATCTTGGCTGACAGTTAATTTGCATATACTCACTGATTAGCCAATGAAAAGGGTAGCGGTCGTACGCCAATTACCATGTTTCTCTTTTATTAGTGTAGATATTTCTATTGACTTCAGAGAGGAAGGGAGAGGGAGAGAGATAGAAACATCAATGATGAGAGAGAATCATAGGATCATTTATCTGCTGCCTCCTGCACGGCCCCCACTGGGGATGGAACCCGAAACCCTGGCATGTGCCCTTGACCAGGACCCCTCAGTCCGCAGGGCGACGTTCCATCCACAGAGCCAAACCAGCCAGGGCTAACATATTACTTTAAAAAATATATATGGTTTTATTGATTTTAAAGAGAGAGGAAGGAAGAGGGAGAGAGAGATGGAAACATCAATGAGAGAGAAACACTGATCGGCTGTCTCTTGCATGCCCCTACTGGGGATCAAGCCCACAACCTGGGCACGTGACCTGACTGGGAATTAAAAACGGGCGACCTATTGGTGCATGGGTCAATACTCAACCACTGAGCCACACCAGCCAGATTAACATACTACTTTTTAAAATCGCAATGACTGAGCATTGCAACAGTGGGATGATGCTATTCATTGTTTATACTGCACTTGCATGTGTAAAAATGGCAGAATCATTATCCTAACCAATTCCCTAGCTGTCCTCTGTGAGACATTTATAAAGAAATCACTTGGCATCTCACAGAGGCCTGCTAATGGCTTAAATGATAATTAGACAAAACAGCCAGTAGAGGGGTAATCTGAGGATGCATATTTGGACCTTTTGCTCCCAAATACCAAGTGTGCTATTTTTTATTATTATAGCTTAAGTTCTTTGCATATTGAGGACTTCAGGGAGATTTTTGTAGTCATTTGTTGGAAGTACTGAATATTAAGAACTAAGATCACATTAAAAAGAGAATTCTATAAGAGGGATAGATTAGTTCTATTTTGAGAAGGCTTGGTATAACTGAGATTATGTTCACTTAAGACTTGATGATAAAAGTTTTTTTGGTCAAGAGAGGAAATGAAGGATGCTCTGAAAGAGGGAGTAGAATATCCAAACAAATTCTGTTCACACGGAAATTGCAATATTTGGATAATGTAGACTGGTTGGTTGGAGAGTTGTGGGAAAGGATTTGGAAGTAAGATGAAGGATAATGTAGGCCAATTAAGAAACTTGGGCTTATTCACAGAACTTAAGGAGCAATGGAAGTGTTTATGGAGGGAAATGATGACATATTTGAATTTTAGAAAGTGAATTCCATCCAGAAAATTCTGGGAAGGTAGATCAGAAGAAGAAATCATAGGAGAAAGAAAATCCAGAAAGAAATATGTAATCAGAATAAGTGATAATGAAAGAGTTACAGTGATGCTTGAGAGGAATCGATGAAGTCAATATATTTTGGAAATAAAGAATATGATATGGTCAAGGATGATTTGAAGATTTTATACGGGTAGAAAGAAAAACTGGAGGCAAAACCTTCATTATGTTTATTTAGCAATAATATAAGGTACTGTAGAACATTATACTTACATTCTATAGAAGATTGATTTGTCCTTCAAGTTGCTAGATCATAAACACAATTTTTTTAACATGAGTATTTGGATACTTCCTAGAACTTTTCCATGAATGTAAACTTTTGTCCATGGGTCTATTAAAGTATACATGTTGGAAGAGATGATATTAATTGTACTTAATAAAGGACAGATTTTCAGAAACTGTTTATTGAATAGATCAACCAGGAAATCATCACCATCATCAACATCACCATCACCATCACCATCACCATCCCCATCACCATCTTGGCAATATCCTTATTTTAAAGTTTAGAAAGCATTTTCCAGGCATTACCTCATGTGATTGTATGTGAGCCAGGTAACTTTATAACTGAAAAACTTCAAAACAGTTAAGTAACTCTCCCAAGATCACAGAGCCTATAAATCTAATGAGAGAAATAAGAAGCACATTTTTTTTCTGGTTTTCAGTATACCAGCTACCTTTCCACCAATGTTGAAACTGATGCTGGGGGTTCAATAATCTTGCCAGGATATTCCAGAAACAAGTAGATACAGTGCAGCACTATTAGGGCATTTCTCATTAAACACATTTATACAGTATTTGGTATTAATGGCCTATATTTTGTGCTTCTTTAGAAATGTTATCCCCTTTTAGTTACAAAATCAGCCGATTGCCTTTTTCAGTAATTTAACTGAGATAAATTTGTTATTATCAATTAATTTAGCAGAACTATTTCCACTGTCTCCATGGTTTCCTAAGTAGCACACTGGTATTTATCCTGATTTAGTTAAAGCTACAACATACATTGTCATAGCTGTATAACTCTATTAAAGTTTAATTTTAACAGAGATATAGATGTAAAATCACAGACCATTCACACAATAACCACAGAGAGCATAATTTCTTACAAAATCCTTTAGTGTAAACACAAAAGAACAAGTTCCAAAGGAACAAAATTAATTGATTAAAACCACGCAACAAGTACGTGGGGCAATCAAATGCAGCCTTTGCTTTCTTCCTCATAGTTAGGAATGGGGCCCAGAAGATCAGAAAATATCCTTGGATCTGGATATTGAAATGTAAAGGTTATAACAAATTGATTTCAATGGTCTCTGCCCTTATTTCCAGGATGCCGTGGGATTGAACAATAATAATGTGGTGGAATCTCAATATCTATTCACCTCAAATAATTAGACTATGTGAATTCTGAACAATCTGATATTCGTTTCAGGAATGAGGAACATAAGACACAATTCTATTCATAGGACTATGATGGGGTATTTGCTGTGGGGCCTAAGAAATTTTTATTTTCTACCCTAAAAATAAGAAGACAATCATGAGTACTTTCTCCTACAAGATATGGAACTTCAACACTCTGAGGGTGCAGTCAGCACAAGAGAATGGCAGAATAAAGAGTCTATTTGTATGCATAATCAAACATTATAATTAGTCTAATTTTGTATACCTAATATAAGAAGAGATATAATACACATTTTTTTTCCTTGGGGACACATATATCTTTTACAGCACTTAACAGATAACCCGAAGACAAAGTAGACATTCCAGTTATTATAATGATAAAAGGCTAGAAGTCAGGGAGCTTGGAATATTCAAAGAGTGATCAGGGTTTATTAGTTTTCAGGGATGAATAATTAGGACAGAGTCGCAGTAGGTGGAGAAAGTAGGCAACTGGAAAATTAGGAATGGGTTACGAAAGACATTCCTCGGCATACCAAGGCCTGTTAATTTTATCCCAGAAGTATAAGCATGAACCATTATCAGAAATCGTCAAAGATGGTTGAATAGATCCCATTTGAATAAGACTCACGGATCTCTTGCTAGAATAAGTTTTTAGGCTGAATCCCTTGTTTAATAGTAAACTTTTAATCACAGATTGTTATTGTCTGCATATATTATTTTAAACATTGATATTAAGCTGTTCTACTACCATATTAAGAAATAGAGGGGTGATTTGGAGGCTAAGTGTGAGAGGAACTGTTAAACCCCAAACAGCTTCTTCAAAGGTCAGCTTGCCAACAGCATATCTTTGTAATTTCCCCATAGGGCTCGGCAAGCAAAAGCTCCTACATTTTCACAAGGGAAACTGTAAAATAAAAGACAGTATCAACACATTATCTTTGATAGAGAAGATACTAGGATTAACTCAGTCTCCTTTGAATTTACAACTCCCAGCTTTGAAAAAGACACTGACACACCCATTGGTGAAGAACACACAGGCTATCACTGAAATGTAGGTATTGAGATGTGAGTGAAAAAATGTAATTCATTTGAAAAATTATTCGTGCTACATGTGAATACAAGCCTAGACACATTTTCACATTATAAGAAAAAACTCTGGCTTTGGTGAATACTTTAAGCAGAGCATGTCCCTGGCTCTTGCATTTATGCCATTACTTAGTCATCACGAATAGTAACTAGGGTACGGCTTTAAAAATACACTTTTAGTCTTGCTGTGCTAATAGTTTTTTTTTCCTTGTTTGTGAACAATAGGGTGAATTTTTCAAAGAGTATATTTGAAGCTTAAGAACTATTCTTTAGCCACAGAGCCAAAGATTTTCTTAGAAAATCTCAGGCTCATTATCAACTAAGTTCTATCGATTGAATACCTACTACATGCTCAACAATATGGAAGACACTATGGGAGAGAGATAGAAACATCAATGATGAGAGTGAATCGTTGATCAACTGCTTCCTGCACGCCCCCTCCTAGGGATCAAGCCAGGAACCTGGGCATGTGCCCTGACCGGGCATCGAACCATGACCTCCTGGTTCATTGGTTATGCTATGAACCACATCAGCTGGGCTGGACTGTGCCTTTTTTAATGTAGGGCTCCTTCTCTATTGTGTCTCAATCCTATATAGTAAAAGCCTAATATGCAAATCGACTGAATGGCGGAACAACCAGTCGCTACGATGTGTACTGACCATCAGGGGGCAGACGCTCAACGCAGGAGCTGCCCCCAGCCGGCAGGCCCTAGGCCAGCCAAGGCAGGGGCTGCAGAGGGAGGCAACTGGTGGGGGGAAGGGCCAGCGAGCAGGCAGCATCAGGCCGGCCAAGGCAGGTGCCAGCGGGGCCCCCCTCCCCATCGTCCTGCTGGTCACCCCACAGATAGGCCCTATCGCCAGCCAGGCCTAGGGACCCTACCTGTGCACGAATTTCTAGTATTATATAATCTGCAAGTATTCATGCATACAACACCTTTTCCAATTCTTACAGCCACACAAGGAAGGCATAGGTATCTCTTTCCTTATAGTATAAATAAGGAAATGAGTCTCTGAAAGCTTAAATGCTTTTTCTTCAAAGTCACAGAACTAGAAATTGATGACAAGGAATTAAATCCTGTATATTTCTGACCCCATGGTCTGCACATTCAAACTGCACAATAAGAGAATGATTCTCCCTTCTCTCTTTCCCTTCCCTACCTTCCCTTTCTCTCTTCCCTTGAATTTATTTAGTATTTTTATAGAATGGGAACAGCACTGGTAAGTATACAGGTTGTACGAGATAGAAATCTCAGTGACAGTGTAGCATAGTCATGTCTTTCTGGATATAAGAAGGTTTTAAAACTGAAATATTCATATACATTTGGTATGAGGAGCAAGGGATATTCATTATGACCAGGAGAGCTCGGTGGCTTTCAGCAGGGGGACTGCTCTTCAGCTTAGAGCCAGACAGAAGTCAATGGTCATTGCTCATTTATCTATTTGTCCTGCTAAGCTGGGGGGTTCCTGGAGGGCACAGGCTGTGTCATCACTATCACTATACTCTTGGCTTCTATCTCTCTGCCTGACATATAGCATGTGGTCTGGAATAAAGGAGTGCATGAATGAATGATCATATAGGATAATGTGTAGTCTACATTCCTTTAGTCCTCACTGATTACTATCCCTCCAGCAGTTTATAGTACACGTGAAACATCTAAGCCAGGGGTGGGCAACCTTTTTGTGAGTGCGTGCCAAAACCAGCAAAATCTCTGACTCAAAATTCTTCTGCGTGCCAACCCTAATTTTTTGAGAACATGTTACGTCTACTTGATATCTCTTAAGGTGTACATATGTGAAGAACCTTGAAGAAATAATAAAATTCATTCAAGCGACAAAAACACAGATGTATACATGTTATGTAAAATTATTTATTTATCTAAGATGCACCTACACTGAATTTATCTGAAAAATAAAAAAGTCGATATTAAGAAAAAACTTGTAAATGGAAGATTATAAGAGAGGGTTTCGCGTGCTAGTAAAAGTTACTGGTGTGCCATATTTGGCACGCGTGCCAGGGGTTGCCCACCCCTGATCTAAGCTAATAGAGAATACTCAGTCTATATGTGTAAAAGGGGGAAAAAGAAAGCCTAGTTAAGAAACCATACAACCTTTCTACTAAATCCTTAATTTTTGTTTTAATGATTAATTTATACAAATGAGAATGTAAACCCATTTAGAAAGTTTTCTGATAATTTAAACCAGACCTCATCAGGGTAATTGTATTCCCAGTATGTATTTAAGAAAAAGTCTTCCCAAACAGTATTATATTAAGATAATGAGACAATATGCATATGCAAATTGCTCACATCAGAAATTATGTTCCTGGACACATTAAACAGGAGATATTAGACATAATGATGATTTGACATATGAAATAGCTTTGTTTATTTAGACAAATCATGCAAAAATGTAACCATCTCAACCTACTATGCTTATTATTCATTTTAGAAGGGTGTAAGAGAAGATGGGCTACAATGCCAGTGGCTTTATTTTACGTTACAAGGAATACAAAGCAGTATTTTTTTATTTTTTGCAATTGGGATGTGGAAAAGTCCCAGATTCTTTCTTTGCCAATGGATCAAAATGCCAACCTTGCTGAAAGTCACTTGTGCCCTGTGCCCACAAGAAAAAGCTGCCAAGATTCCTGCTGTAGAGGCAGACAGATCCGTAAGTCAGGTTTCCCCCTCTCTCTCCTACCCTTCCCCTGCAGTGTTCGGCATTATTTCTCCGGATCGCTTTTATTATATGTTGAGTCTTAGGAAACATTTCTTTGTATTTCTCTGCTTATTTACCTAACCAGCCATCTGGTCCCCTTGGGTTCTCTGGCCTTCTGGGGAGATCTTTTATGAGGCATGGCATCCCCTGGAGCATCAGAAGTTGTTTCCTAGGATGGATTGAGGCCCAGTTCCCCTTCTTACCCATACTGCTTTGCACAGGCTAAGGAAGAAGCCAATTTCCTGCAGAGAACTATTTTTCTCACATACAGGAGAGAAGTGTCAAAAAATAGCCTCCCGGTAACTGAGATGAAAAGGAAGATTTTTTTTTTCAAGCTTATTTTATTCCAGACATTGTTCAAGGACATCAGCAAAATTCTGGGAAGTAGTTATTATTATCTCTGTTTTTCAGATGAGCCAGTAATTTATTCAAGGTCATATAGTTAAGTGGTAGGTGTGGGATTTAAACTTGGATTTATCTGTTCTCAAAACTCTTTCCATCATACCTACTGACCCAGGAATCAGGGCAAAGGAAGAAGTATAATATCAAGCATCTTTATATATATAAGCTGACTTAGAACCATAGAACCATAGTACTGATAGGGAGTTTAATAAATCACCCTATTTAAAGATGAAAACTGTAGCTCCAAGAGATTCAAAATTTTACCCAAGATTACATATTAAAGCTATAACTCTAATCTTCGAACTCTGAGTTTTATATTTGAATACATTTAATAGACTGAATATTTGTGTCCTTCTACCCTCGCCCCCGCAAAATTCATGTTGAAACCTACCCCCACCCCCAATGTGATGGTATTTGCAGGTGGGTTTTTGGGAGGTGATTAGGACATGAGAGTGGACTCCTCATGAATGGGATTCGTGTCCTTATAAAAGAGGCCTCAGGGAGTTTTCTGGGCCTTTTTGCTCTGTGAGGGCACAGAGAGAAGTCCATTGCTTGTCTATGAAGCAGGAGGCAGACCCTCACCAGACACTGAATCTGTTGGTGCCTTGATCTTGGACTTCCCACTCTCCAGGGTGTGAAAAATAAATTTCTGTTGTTTCTAAGTTACCCAGTCTCTGGGGTTTTGTTCCAGCTGCCTAAACAGATTAAGACACTCAACCGTAATGATATTTTACCTCTCACTTAACAATTTGGTTTACTTTAATATAGATAACTTTTTTCTTTTTTTTTCCATTTTGCATTCTTTATCCTCTATTTTAATTGATTATCTTTACTGATGAAACAAACAAACAAAAATTTGCATTCGCCAACATTCCTTCCTCCCATTATGAACAGGTCTAAAGAATTGTTGAGAAAAAGTGCATTTGAGACCACCGTGAATTAGAATGAATTAGAACTAATTGCAGAACTATTTGGAGTTTAAATCCTAGATTGTTGAGTTTCCTTTCTCTCAGCTTTAGAGTGTTTCTTGAAGTGAACTGATTTTAAAATGTCATTAATATCCTCACCAACTTGCCAGTCAGCAAGTTTGCAATTTGCCAGTTTGTTTTTGATCATGCCTAAAATATAAAATAACAAAATAGAAGCAGAAAAAAAAAGAGTGCAATGAAATAAAATTGCATAGCTATTTAACAGACAGATTGCTTCAATGTCATCCTAGAGTCACATGTTTTCATGATACCCAATATTTTGCCATTTGGGGAACAGTGAGCAATCCATCCATCACTATGCTTGGGCTACATAAAAAAAGAGAACATTTGTAAAGGTCTTTCATTTTGCTCCCAAATGATGAAAAGAACCAAATGCTTGTTGTTTCTCCTAATGGAATTTGAGTAATATTAAAAAATAAATAAACTAAGGGATATATTCAAATACATCTCACAGACAATTGTCAAAATTTTTTCTATTTTGACTTTTGACTTTTAAAAAGGGATTTTGTTTTGACTTTGCATCTATCACTCAGACTGAACACTCCGGAATCACATTTTGGGAAATTAAGAACAGGCAAAGCCCACTCAAGTGTTGCGAGCACCCTGCACACAGGTTAGTTCCAGGTTGGGAAACAAAGTCCAAATCAGGAGTTTTAATTGTTTGTTACCTGACCACGTGATTCAGTATCTTCTTTTCAATGACTGAGGAAGTTCCTACAGAATATATATTCTCCAATGCAAGTGGGATATGGAAAGAGATGAGTAGACACTGCGTAACAAGAAGACAGGAGGTATGGCAAGGAGGAGGCAGTATCAAGAAGACATCTGTCTAATTCATCAGGAAGTAAGAAGTACTAACTGTTATTAGACATTGGTTTAGGTCAATTTTCCTAGAAGCAAAGCCTGAGATGAAGACTTTTGTACAAATGATGTATTTGGGGGAAAATGAGAGAAGAGCAAGATAAGACAGTAGTAGAAGCTAAGCAGTGATGTGGTCTCAGCTGGGGACTAGCTTTAGCCTGATCTTATTAGGAGTTCTGGAGCTGAGTATCCAAAACAGTAGCCACTAGCTACATGTGACAGTTAAGCACTTGAGATGTGATCAACCCCAGTGGAGACCTGCTCTGGTAAAATATACACCAGATCATAGATGCAACACAAAAAGTATGTAAAATATCTCATGAATTTTTTATTGATTACATATTGAAATAACTTTTGGATTAACTAAAATCTATTTTTAAAAATTGTGCCCATTTGTTTTACTTGTTAAATGTGACTACCAGAAACATTTTAATGACAAAAATTGTTTGCATATATTTCCATTGGGTAATACTGCTTTGGAATGATCTGGATTTATGTAGCCATAGAAGTCTTATATAGTCATGCAATGTCTTCCTTCCTTCCTCCCTCCCTCCCTCCCTCCCTCCCTTCCTTCCTTCCTTCCTCTTTTCCCTTCCCTCCCCCTGCCAATCCCCTAAACACTATGTTAGTTAATATTTAGCAAAGCAGGACTCTTATCCGGATCTCTTACTCAAGTTACACGGAGGCCTATGATCTCATCGTCCAACCACCCAGGCAGATAAATCCATAAATGTACTACTCTAAGCACGACTACAAAATGCTCTTGACAGCTTGGTGGTGGGAAGAGATATTGGCAGCAGCTCTTCAAAATAAGCAGCTTATCCAAAGTCCAAAACACATTATCAACTGGCTTCTAGGTGCTGCCATCTTCTCATCTGTAGGTCCATTTTGTTGACGGCAGATGAGAGTTATTGTGACAAAATATCTAAACTGAAAGGACCCATCACATCCCATTTCTGAAGCACTGAAATTTGCAGGCACCCAGAAGGTACTTACAAGTTCAACCACAGCTGCTAAACGCCAAATTATACACTTTAAAATTAATATTTACATTATGTCACATTACATGAGTTGTACTGCAATTTATATCACTGTTTCTACCCCAGACTCATTCTTCTAATGTGTGAACTCGTTTGGTGCATGCTCATTTTTTAAAAGCATTTAGTAATTGTGCTAATTTGTTGCTGGAAACTCTTTCTATGACTCAAGCACATCATCATCATCATCATCATCATCATCATCATTATCGTCATCATCACCATTGTGTCAGCCCTGATATTTGGGATAATAAGGCAATAATTCATGTGGAAAATAAAATCAACAGTGTAAGCCAGTGTTGTATTGTATGTCCTTTGGCAAGTGTTAGCTCGAGAAAATTTGAGGACAAGCTGCAATTCTAGAATATGACTCAACTACACAGCATGTGACTGGCTAGGCAAATTTTGCTCCTTTCTCTTTCCTACACTTTCAATTTCCTTGCATTTCAAAAAGGAAACCCAACATCTAATCCTGCAGAGTGGCATAACAAGCAGGCAGCAGACCCAAACTCCATTGTCAATGATAATAAATGTAACTGGATACGGTGGTGGGACATGGAGAAAAGGGAAACAGTGTGATGAATTTCTAGATATATTGGACATCTGAAAAGTAATGAATATTTGGTAGGCCTACCAATATCTGATCTAGAAAATACTAATAGTGCCTCGATTTTAACATTTGGAACTAACACTAATTTATTTAATCTCTGTTTCAGTTAGAATATAATGGATTTTTATTCAACAAAGGATAGAAGCCGTATCACAGCCAAATGTGGAAAACGATTTGTGTGTGCAAAACAGTTCAATTATTTGATGCAATGAAACTGATATCTTAAGAGTATTTGAAAGGAGTATCTTTGTAAAGACGACTTCAACAACAATCAGAAAAATAAAGCATTTCTTTTTGCTATCATTTTGAGAAAAAAACAAATATGGACCATAGAAATTAGTCTTCAGTGTTTGATGTTTATCATTACCAAAAGCCAACTCTCTGATTGTAATGATCTAGATAAAACTCTCGTTTTGCAAAAGCAAAAATGTTTAAAGGATATTTTCTTGTTAGAGCTGTATTTTTGTTGTTGTTTGTTTTTTACTACTTCTACCTATCCAAGAGTAAGTATAAAAAGTAGGGGGAGCCCTAACCGGTTTGGCTCAGTGGATAGAGCGTCGGCCTGCAGACTCAAGGGTCCCGGGTTCGGTTCCAGCCAAGGGCATGTACCTTGGTTGCGGGCACATGCCCAGTGGGGAGTGTGCAGGAGGCAGCTGATCGATGTTTCTCTCTCATCGATGTTTCTAACTCTCTATCCCTCTCCCTTCCTCTCTGTAAAAAATCAATAAAATATATTAAAAAAAAAAGTAGGGGGAAAGTGTGCATCCCACATACCATTCCTATATGTTTGCTCTTTGAATATTTCTGAGTATTGTGTTGCTAATAATTTCTTGAACCTTCCACTAGGCTCTCTGATTTAAGAAAACAATAAGATTTCTCATGTCACATTGTTTCCTTAAACAATCTCAAAGGATCTTATTAACAACCACATTACCCTTCACAGAAATCTCTAGGTAAGATGTTGTTCACAGGTAGGAATGTCAGATTTAAATGGCAAACCTAAGGGTCAGAAGAGCCACCGACAACTCAAATCTTGCATAGCCTCAACTGTGAAATTCTGATTTTCATAACCCTGTATTATATTCTACCTCATTGTGACACAACGGCTCCCCATGAAGTTTTAGCTTAAGTTCAGGGAACTAACAATGACATAAACATCAGAATAGGACTAGCTCTTGACCAATTTGTAAAAGAAAGCAATTAACTATAATCCTTCCAGTTAGTATGACAAAAAAAAAAAAGTCTCCTGATATGTTAAAGTTAAAAGATCTGCTAATCAATTCAGTTCAGTGAGTATGCGCTGGCTCTCTACCAGGTGGCCAGCCCTGTGCTAGGTTCTTGAAATACTGAGCTCCTTATGAAAGACTAGAGTCCTGATGCATGAAATTTGTGCAAGGGGCTTGGCCCTCGCAGCCCCGGTTGGTCCGGAAGATAGTCCGGAATGTTGTTTGGCTGTCTGGTTTAATTAGCATATTATGCTTTTATTATTATAGATTACTGTATTTGTCCAGTGGGGCTGAGCCAAGAGCCAAGAGAGTAATGGTTAGTGGAGGGTTAATATTTTAGGATACTTAGGAATGCACACCCATAAGGGTCTACAATTGTGTAAGGAAGTCTCATGTGGGCATATACATGGCACATCAAAAGCACAGGTGACTGAGTTTTTCAAATTAAGAAGACTACAGCTATACTGAAAGGGTTTCCAGATGTTTTTACTCCCATATCTGAAACTAGGACTCCATAATTTGTCAACCAGTAAAACAAATTGAAACAAACACACAAAGAAAGAGAATGCAACTGAGAACTTGGCACCCACATTTTATTTCCTGTTTTACCCCGCTGTGCATTTCATTTGGGGGCTTTTCCAAGGCTACTCTTGAGCAGCTCCTCACCATCTCAGATCTATTTTATCATCTACTGCCTGAGGCCGCTGACCAAAAGGCCAATCTAGTCATGGCTTAGTCCTTAAAACCCTTGCTTGAGGGCCCACTGCTTACAAGGGGACACACTAAGTCATAGTGTTCTGACAATTTACTTCCAACCGCCAACTATATCTCTATTGGTCATCATTTATCCCTTTTACGTTTCCATGAAAACACAATATTTTACAAAATGCTGTTTGTTTGTTTTAGAAAAGCCAGTTTTATTTTTACCTATTTGGGAAATGAATATTAATGTCATTGCTGGTTGGCGCCATCTCCCTCACCCTCTGCATTGATTTAGTTACAAATTAGTAGCCATTATTAACGTATTAACTATCACATTTCTAATGCTTGGACTCAGCACAGTATATATATATATATATATATTCTTAAATATGGGTTGATTAGAATGGACTGTAGTTAGCTTCATTATCTTTCTCCCTTATAAATCACAGATCAAAGAATCCTCCCCTTTAAGCAGCTATTTAGCAGGGGAAACACACACCATTGTTTCAGAAACTGATTATGCAGATTGACTCTCTTACTAAGAAATTAGAAAATTAACTCAGCACCACAGCTGTGGGACGTACATTACAGAACGAGCTATATTTTGAAAACTTTGAAAATCTGCCAAAAGAGAAAATTAGAAGATTGATTCTGTAAATGATGCTGTTCAAAGTTAAACTACTTATCTAATGGATCTATTAGAGAGGATTTTTTTCCACAGCCATATCTTTTCTTTTCTTACTTTCGATCAATGGATAGCTTCGGTTTCATCCTGCAGTGAATGATTCTACCTGCAGAAAATGGAAACCTATAATCATCTGTGAAAGGCAAAGGCAGTCCCTTAAGAAAATGAATCATAAACAGTCCCGATACCTCAAATACCACAACCTCATCACATGCATCTTGTTTTCTTGAGGGCTGTCGCTAAAATAACAAATGAGGCAGGTGGCAGAATGGGGTGGCAGAGGGGACTAAATCCCCCCCCCCAATTTTTTCTGCCCAAACAGGGAAGTGAGGCATCTCTCACATTTAGAACACATTTATTGCTTATTTTGGTATAGAAGTGACTATACATAGAAAGGTGCACATAGCATAAGTGTACAGCTTTATACATCAAGAAAAGGTAGCACACAATGGACCCACACACAGAAGCCCCCCTCATGCCTCCTTCTAATCATGGTCTTTCTTCTACCCCAGGGGAGCCATTATCCAGACATCGTGGATTACTTGGCCTATTTCTGTGCTCTATGCAAACTGCATCTTAAACAGGCACTTTGCTCCTTCTGGATTGTTTTCCTCAATACTGTATTTGCGAGTGGCTGTATTGTGTTCCTTCTCGTTGCTGTAGATGATTGCATTGTGTGAATATACCACCATTTATTTATCCATTCAGCTGCTGATAGGCCTTTGGGTAGCTTCCAGGTTGGCTTTACGAAGACTGCTGCTATGAATATTCATGTGCACATCTTTTGGTGAACATATGTATGCATTTTCCAAATGTTAAGCCCATCTTATATTCTTGGAATAAACCACACGTTTCGTGATGTATTATGCTATTTATATGTTGCTGGATCTGATTTTCTGGAATTGGCTTTGGGATCACTGCATTTATGTGACTGAAAGAAATTCGTCTGGAAGTTTCCTTTCCTGTAATGTCCTTGTGAAGGTTTGGTGTTGGGTTTCCTTAGGTATTCTAAAAGAGTTGGGAAGTGTCCTTTTATCCCTTCATTCTGGATGAATTTGTTTAATACGTGTTGGTATTATTTCTTCCTTGAATATTTGGAAGAGCTCACTGTTGAGGCCATATGAGTCTGGGATTTCTTTCTGAAAACGGTGTAATAGCAGACAGACTTGGGTTTGAATCCCATTTCTGCCTCTTACAGAGGTTATTTGATATCTCTAAATTCCCTAGTTATAAAATAGGATCAAATACTCAGACAGTGAGGCTTAGTGGTTGAGCACCGACCCATGTCACAGTCTAACTCCAGGTCAGGGCACATGCCAGAGTTTCAGGCACGATCCCCAATAAGGGGCTTGCAGCAGGCAGCTGATCCATGAGTCTCTCTCCTCACTGATGTTTCTAACTCTCTCTCCCTCTCCCTTTCTCTCTTTGAAAACAATAAAAACATATTTTTAAAAAAGACACTGACTTCATAGAATTGTAATAAAGATTAAATTATATTTAATACTTAAAAAATCCTAGTGCCATGTCTACCTCACAGTAAGCATGCAACAGGTAGATATTTTACATATTAAATGCTTTTGTTTTTTGCTTTTTATAAATATTTTTATTGTTGAGAGCATTATAGATGTCCCCCACCCTAAGTGCTTTTGAATGGATTAATAAATTAGTAAATTAGTGAGTTGACTATTGGAATCACAGTTCAAGCTCTGTCTACTTCCAGTGCTGTCAACTATGATAAGTTACTAGCTCCTTGAGGCATCACCCTGAAGTAGACCCTCCAAGGAGAGTGCAGGACACTTTCCCTGGTGATCCCTGTGGCATCCACCTGACATTCATTCTTGGATACACATTCAAGAACCACTTGAGAAGCTGATTTCAAAGATCACTCAACAATACGCTAAGATGCTAATCACAGCCAACTCCCAGTTTGTCTTTTTTTCTTCTTCTTCTTCAATTTCAAGGGACAGTGGGAGGGGGAAGTCTGCTATGCCGTAAGACTATAATCATGTCTATTGCTACCAAGGCATTCCTAAAGCAGCAGCCTTCATTTGAATAGCACAACATGTTAGCATCATGCACGATGCTCTTTCTAAAAGCATGCTTTACATGGCGCCCAAGCCAGAGTCCAGCTAGAACCTCCTTTTTAATGAGCTGGTGTCAGTGAGATGTGACAAAGCATTTGACACATTAACTGCTTCTCAAAGACAGGAACATGTGTCCAATAAAGCTGCTAAGCTAAGAAAAGGAAAAAATGAGGCTGAATCTGAGTCATAGCAATGTCCCAAATTGAAGCATTTTATGCCAACATAATGCCTCCCTTCTGTGCATGTATGAATGTCAAATGCATACAGAGTACCTGTTTATCTGCTCACAGTCAGTCCATTTTTAAAGCCGGGCAGGAACACATTTGCTGACCCAGGAAACATAAATGACATCATTACCTAATGAACTGTTGCAGAATTCATTTGAATGTGGCCGTCCTTTTGAAAAGTATGAATCTTTCCAGTGATTAAAGTGATTTAGACAGGAGTAGTTCAGAGTAGACAATATTAATTTAGGAATGAGTCATTATGTTTAGCACCAGTCTGGAACCTAATGAGCTGATTCAAATTCATTTAAATCACTTGGAAAATACATACAGAAGCTGCACAATATACATAATTTGGAACCGAAAGGCATTTCCTCTAAAAACCAATATAATTCCATCAGTAGGAATAAAATAAATCCACAGATTTTTTCCCCCCAAATTACTGGGCTGCTTCAGTCCTGAGGTTTTAAAATGAACTGAGACTGTAGAAGCATCTGAATTTAAAACTTCATTTGAAAAAAATGAGTGAGTGAAAAGGCTAAGTAAAGATATTTCATTATTTACTTAAATGACAGGTTTACAGACTAAGATGTGATATCACTTCAACTATGAAAGTTACTTTTGTATTGAACCGTGGTTCATTTGGGAAGGATGCTAGCAATCTTAGTCCCATTGGCAAAGAAATCAGAATTAGAAAACCAATTAAATAGTAATAAAAACACTTACAAGATAAAGTATATTATACAACTTAATGAACCAAAGTAAAGAAATTTACCAAAATTTGGGAAATTTTGGACAAGAGCTTGCATGAAAAATGAGTGGAAAATATGAAACTCACTTAAATTTTTTGAGGAGCCATGCCTTGCTTGTCTGCATATTTTTTTTAAAAAAAAGTCATTTAATAATAGTTTTGCAGACACTGATTGTTAAGCCTTGGTCATAGGTGATTTGTGGGCTTCTATTTCATTCTATATATTGACTGTTGATTAAAGTGAACTATCAACGGGGATTTGTAAGCCTTGGCCAGTGGTTATTTTGATAGGAGCGTGAGACACAACCCTGGCCAATGAGACATAAAACAAATGCTCTGAGGGCTTCTGGGAAGTTATTGTCACTCAGTGAGTGAAGGGATTTAGAGGTACAAATCAGTGATAGCCCATGGACACCAATAGACAGGTGAAGGCCTGGGGTGGTGGGGTGGGAGCGAGGTGGAGGCGAGCAAAGGCAGGTAAATAAGGAACATCTGTACAACTCTCAACAATAAAATGGACTGAAAAAGAGAAGAAAAACACGAATCTAAGATTCCCCCTCCTATTTTTAGGATATGATGCTTTGCAGCTGGCAGCCATCGTACAACCAGGAGACAAATGTCACAGGGAAGCTGACCAGGAGCTCGGACATCATGGAACCAGTCAATTCACGGGTCCTGCCTCTACTCGGCCTCCCAACTGCTTGTTACCTGAGGCTACAAAATTCCCATGTGTTAAGCCAGGTCTTTTGGATTTTCAGGTACTTGTACCTGTAAGTACCCTGATTGGTATCCAAACTTTCACACGTAGGAATTATCTAACTGCCTTCACATAAATATTCCACTGCCTTGAGCACAGATCGGCAGGAAAAGTTTCTTCTGCCCAGCTTCCATGTAAAGGCCTCTCTGAGCTTATCTTTCTTTATACCACATGGTGATTAAGAGAATACTTCAATAAATTTAACTTCTGCTGACTCCTAGATTCTGGTGTTAAATGATTTAAGTTTAAAGAAAGCAATTTTTTCTCAGGATGAAACTAATTGCATTGACCTAGAGATTACCATAAGGTAATATACTTAGTTCCTCTCTCCAGGCTCAGAAACAGACATTGGCTATTGCAGGAATACAAATTCTCTCCCCTCCCTACTCACACAAAATATGCCACGGTGTTATCTTATGACCTCTCCTCCCCTTTGGGGTCCGCACTTTCTCTTTTATTCATGAAAAGGAAACTTCCTTACATTCAATATGCAGATAAAATTATTTCACTTGATGAGTGAATGGAAGAATTAGAAGCAACGTATATATATAATGTATAGGACAATGTCTATCTCCTAAGTGTTTAATAGAGAATTTTCACTTCTAAGAGTGAATTTTCTGAAGTCACTGGCAGTAAGAAAATGCCAAATTGCCTCCCCAACCCACCCTGGTCTCAGCTTAAAGTTCTTCAAGAAATGTGTGCTTTGTGGGACAGCTTTGGTTGGATTAAGAAACAAGATCTCAATGTATATTATTGCACTAAAAGATAAAATTACATTAGAGCGGTTTACATTAACAGTCCCTTCTGCTAAATACCATACAGCCTTTCACACAGGACACAGACTCTTAAGAAATTTCTAGAAGCAAAATTTTGGTCAAAGAGGGTATGCAATCTAAATATTGATAGTTGGTGCCAATTTCCAAAAAAAAATTCTATTCTCACCAAAACTAGATGAAAAAATTAGTTTGCACACACATCTACCAGCACTTGTATAATCAACATTTTATATTTTGCTAAACTTCTTGGTAAAAAGTGCTATCTTATTATTATTTTAATATACATTTGTTTAACTGTCTATACATTCAAATTATTTTTAATTTATAAAAATTCATTTATTTATATTACTTTCTATAAAAATGTCTTTTCATATTCTTTATGTCAAGTAATATGTTTGATTATAAATATAAAGCTGTAATTAACCCGCTGTACGGCACAGTTGAAAACTGCTATATTCCCATTTCATCATCTGTCTTTGACTTTATGTTTATTGCCTTGTATTTAAATAACAATGTAGTCATCTTTCACTTTCTCACTTTGTTATGCCTTCTGAGTTCTCAACACATTTTCTTTTAGTATTTTCATGCTTTCATAAATCTTTCTTTATAAGAAGGTAAATTAGCTTTTATTGTTCTCAAGTTTGTGTGCCTCAGTGTGTTAATTAATGCATTTATTTTATTCATTTGAATTGCAAGTCTCATTTTGTTATGTTTCTATCTTTACTTAAGTCTATTTCTGTGCCTCCTTTTTTGTTTTAAAGAATGTATTTCTGAAATATTAACAAATTCTTGTTTTAAAATATATTTTTAATGATTTCAGAGAGGAAGGGAGAGGTAGAGAGAGAGAGAAATGTCAGTGATGAGAGAGAATCATTGATCAGTTGCCTCCTGCACGCCACACTAGGGATCGAGCCTGGAACTCAGGCATATGCCCTGACCAGGAATCAAACCATGGCCTCCTGGTTCATAGGTTGACGCTCAACCACTGAACTATGCAGGCCGGGCATTAACATATTCTTTTAACCGCAACTTTATATTTCATTAGCTGGTAGAATATACCCTGCTCTGGGACATTTTTACTTATTCTATTTTTCATATGTAACTAATAATCCCTTTCAAATAGTTAAATATCAAATTTATCAATTAATTCATTCAGTGCTACTTTAAAAATACAAATATCTTCTAGCTCTAAATTATGTCTTTTATACCATTTATTCAAATATTTTTATTTGCCTTAAAAGAACCTTAAAATAGAGTTTATATTAATTATAAATGGTTTTTGTTAATTATTTGTATCTCTGTAACCAACCAATATATTGATTTCTCCTCATGGACCTAATTATCTCTTAGTTGCTTCTCTGGGGCATTGAAATTCTCAGTAAAATTTGCAAATATGGATGATGTTGGTTTTTCTTTTTAATTTATACCCTTTGATAATTAATCAATATACACTGATTAAAAGACAAGCCTGACCCTCATGGAGCTTATATTCTACCAAAGCTGGCATTTTTCTCTTGCATATCTGCCCTGGACACACTCTTAGATTTCAGTATCCGCGGTGACGTCCTGCATTTAACCAGAATGCTTCCATTATGTAACCCTAAGCATGATGCTGTCACCTTGAAATACATGTCCGAGCTTAACATACATACAGGGGTGGGCAAAAGTAGGCTTACAGTTGGGAGTACAAAAACCACAGAATTAGGAAAACTATTGTAATAATCATATTCTGCATGTATTTTTCCATAGGAACAAATATATACCTGCTTTTGCCTACTCCTCTACTTATCATTAAAATAGTCACAGTTTACTTTTGAGAGTTTTCATCAGGAATGGATGTTGAATTTAATCAAATACCTTTGCCACACTTATGGAAGTAATTGCTCCCCCCCCCCT
>NW_005369287.1:1665673-1731016 GCF_000412655.1 Myotis brandtii
CAATTGCCCCCCCCCCCCTGCCTCCCCCACCTCCTCAAACCATTAAAATGGTGCAATATCTTAATAGGTCTCTTAAAACTGAACGGTTAGTAGTCTCTTGAAAAGAAATGCAATCTCTGCTTATTGTGTATGATTTAACTAGCCATATGTTGTCTAACTACTTTGTATATTAGATTCCAATAGCTGAGTTTTGTTAATCGTACTAGCAATTTTTTGAAGGAATTAAATTAACCCGCTATGCAAATCTCTGCATATTCCAGCTCCTATTTTCACAACACATTCCCACCCCATAGAACAATGGCGAGTGCATGTATGATCTATTTTACAGTATTTTGTTTTTGTTTTTTGAAAGCAAAGATCAATTGATTTTTCTTTAGAAAGTTGGGATTCTCAGTCTTATCCTCATTCACTGGTCTGCTTTGTTAAATGTTATATGTTCATTTCTCACTGCATACCTCACTGGGGTATTCATGTTTAAGGTCATGATAAAATATTTTGGACAAAACTGTGCAGTATATAATGTTGTATTGATTTTTGTGCTTAGGGTTCATTTTGTATTCCTCTAACGGTATAGCTTATTAGCAACTCAATCTTGAATTTCTTCTGTGATTTCGTTAAAATGTATTCCCTCTGACAACCTTACCTCACTACCCCACCAAAAAAACAAAACAAGCAAACAAAAACACACACACCAAGCCATGATTTTTAAATATATCACTTAATCTACGCATTATATCATGTTGCGTGTGTGTTACATAAATATATGAAGCTTTACAGTATTATCATATTTTTTATTAATCAGATTCATTTAATTTCAGCTGATAAATGCCAGTTCTTTAAATTGTGTACAAATGATGCGACCCAATCTCTGTATTATACCGAGCTCAATAGGTATCACTTAGGTAGCAGAATCTATATTATTTATCTGCAATTTGCCACCAAGTATCCATTTCAGGTAGATATAAATGTCTATTTCAGGCCTACTGCAATGTACATTTATTGCTAAGACAAATTAATTCCTTACATCTTCATTAGAAGGACAAAATAAATCCATTCTTCTCAGAGGGCATTTAAAAAAATATATGCATATATTTATTTATTTCAGAGAAGGAAGGGAGAGGAAGAGAGAGAGATAGAAACATCAATGCTGAGAGAGAATCATTGACCGGCTAGCCGCCTTCTGCATGCCCCACACTGGGGATCGAGCCCACAACCCAGGCATGTGCACTGACTGGGACTCTAACCATGACCTTCTGGTTCATAGGAGCCATGCTGGCTGGCCTCTGAAGGCATTTTAAATGTTAGACCTTGTAATGGTCTTTGTCATTCTCTGAACTGCACATATTATGCAACTTTAGAAATCACTTGAAATTCCTTTACTTTTGGTGTAAGATTTGTGCAGTTTTAATAGAAAGACTGGGAATAGACAGTCTAGAAGGTATACACACTGTAATTCTTATTCTGCATCATGCTCAATTGTCAATGTTTACTGTAGTTCATGCCATCCCTATGTTAAATTACTTTTAATTTTGCTAAAGCTACATCCTGGCTAATATCTTTATAATGTGTACTTTGATATTGAAAGGAAGAACATATTCATGGGTAAAACATCTTAATTTTGCCCTCACATTTGGTTGGGAATAAAATTCTAGGATTTTCCCCTTCAGAATTTGAGAACTTGTCATTTTCTTCTGTATCCAGCGCTGTTGAGTAAACAGGTGGTTGCCTGCACACATTTTTCTTTGTGAATATCTTTCTGTTGCATTTTGGGAGCTTTTAGAATCTTTCCTTTATCTCTGAGGTTATGAAATTTCAATGTGCATACATGTGGACAATACTTCATTAATACTGTTTTCCAGTCAATATGACAATTAAATCATTGATTCTTTATTTCAAAACACTGTCTTCTAATTTATTTTCTAATTTCTTCTTTTCACTTGTTCCTGTTCTTCTCTACATAGATTTTTTTTTATTAGATGGATATGGACTCCTTGGTTATTTCCCCTATTCCATGAAATTCCTCTCTCAAATTATCTATCTCCTTCTGTGGCAGATGCAACACTATCTAGTCACTAAGCCATTTTACTTTTCATCAAAACACAATAAAATGTCAGCTCCAAACATCCATTTATGTAATTAGGGCCCATCTGGATGAGTTCTGGATGATGGGCCGTCAACAAAGTTATGTGTGTCTCTCTCAGTGCAAGTTGATGATAATCATCCCATGTTCCAGCTCCTCTTTCTTCTCTCTTTCCCTTCATCCGAAGGCTGACAGAAGCCAATGCATCTTGGAAGCCAGAAGATGGTGAGACCAAGATGGAAGAAGGTTGGGTTTCTGAGTCAGTGTTAGAAAAGAGCTTTCCAGAAGTGCTGACCTCCTTTTATTAAGCACCTGGGTTTTAGCCAAAGTTGTTTTATACAGCAGCTTATGTGAATTACACTGACAGGTACTCCTAGACTTTTTGTTTTGTTTTGTTTTTAATATATTTTATTGATTTTTTATAGAGAGGAAGGGAGAGGGATAGAGAGTTAGAAACATCGATGAGAGAGAAACATTGATCAGCTGCCTCCTGCACACTCCCCACTGGGGATGTGCCTGCAACCAAGGCACATGCCCTTGACTGGAATCAAACCTGGGACCTTTGAGTCCGCAGGCTGACGCTCTATCCACTGAGCCAAACCGGTTAGGGCACTCCTAGATGTTTTAACCTGGATCCTAAGAATGTGACTGAATTTATCTTTCAAATAAATAATTCCATTGTCAGCTCTAAAAATGCAACTATTCAACTCATGTGCTATATTTTAAATGATTTTGGTAATTATAGCTGTTTTGTTTTCATACTTAAACTTTTGCCATTACAGTGCAGGTTAGGGAAAATAAGAAGACAGATGTTTGTGTCATTGGACAAGGATTAGGGTAAGGCAAGCGAGGCAGCATTGTTCAAGAGCAGGGTTGGATCATATCTAATTTAAAATTATGATATTTTTCATTATACGTTTTTGCATTGTTTAGTACTTTAAAATATTGCTCTAAGGTATTGGATTAAGATATTAATTATCCTGATTACTGAATTTTGCTACCCTTTCAAGCCTCATTTGCCTCAACTTAGTTGATCTGTCGTAAATTATAAAGTAGGAGATGCTTCAATGGAAAAGATAGCGCTGTATGGATTTTGGGGTGGGTTGTAAAAAATCTATTTTGCAGCTGCTAATGTAACCCTTTTTTGCTTTCAGAACGTTGGCCTGGAGGACAGGTGTCACCTTTGCATACCTATACATGGAATTTCTATAAACAATGATAAGCGAGTCCGACATAATTTACCTTTATGACTATAACGTGGACGATGCATGCCAGCCACGTCATGGATTGCGTGTCAGTAAAGACCTGAGGCTGGGTACTATTCCTCATTTAGCACATCAAATCTACTCCCTCCCCCCTTTTATTCTTTCCTAGTTTTGTTGAGACACAATTGATGTACCATACCGTATAAGTTTAAGATGTCAGTATAATAGCTTGATATATACATAAACCATCACTACATATAGTAAAAACAACAACAACTTGTGATTAGGATTTACTCTCACAGGGAATTTCCAGTAACAAATCTATGTTTCACATGTCCCATTCTTCTTTATCATCTGGGAGTAACATTTCCTTGTTGTCTGACTCCAGGCTGTGTGCAGCCAATGGGCGGCACAGCAGGGGATCAGAAGGAGGGAAAGACATAGTTTTGGGTGTCCACTCCCCTGGAGCTCTTCTGCGCAGGTCATGGATTGGCAGTGGATGCATTTCCTTCTTGTAGGTCACCTGTCCTGTCAGGGGCCCTGCCTTACAGTTCTCCTTCTATGTTCTAGCAACTCCCTCTCCACACTCATCCCATCAGGCTTAGGTTTGACAATGGCTTCCCTCTGTTGCTTACCCCAAGATGCGTCACTATTCCCTGTTGGTTCCTCTTAAAAGGACATTCATTACTCATCTTGAGTGTCCCAGGGAAATACCTGATAATATTAGGGATCCGATGTACTCATTAGTCATTTGAATCAAGTTTTTGGATGATTGAATTCAAAGCCTGTGGAACTAGATTTAGAAGAAAGTCCATCATGATGTGTGATGGTCAGTTCTTCCACATTTCACGAGGAAACTTAATAGCCATAATATTTCTTTCAAAGTTCAGTTTCACTTTCATCCATCTCCTTCGGAGTGAGAAGACATGGTATATTAAGCTACAAATAGAAACTTGAATTTATGTCACAGTCACTTTATGGCACTTAATTATTGGGCAGTAGGACAATGAGAGTAATGTACTTGTGTGCTGTGGCTGCGTTACTTTATTTAAAATTTCCAAAGTTACTTCAAGTAATTGTCAACCAAACCTTTTGCTGTATTCCATATATACAAGCCGCATGTATTTAAAGCTGTGTCTGATTTAGGGCATAAAAATATCAACGATTTTAAGTTAATGACATTGCACGAGAAGATGAATTTATCAGACTCATGAGGAAATTGAGTCAAGTTATCCTGGACACCTGGATACCAGCTTATGCACAATTTTATCCAAGCCTCTTTAAAACATGTCACTTAATTGGGCATATGGTAAGGAGAAAAATGACGGGAAAATGTATGACGTATTCGGTAAAGGTAGCAATCCATTTGATAAATTCCTATCTCCCAACCATCTGGAGGTAGCAGATTGGCAGGGTTCTCGTCAGCATTCTGTGTATTATCCATGCTTCACCAGGCAAGAAATGGCATCCCTCAGCACTCTCAAATGCTTAAAACGACGGATTCCGTTAACGTGTTGCTAACGACTCTGCAATATTTCTTGAAAAATAGCTCTTTTGTATCATGCTTCATGTAAAAGAAGAATTAGGGACCAACAGTATAAGCTGCATTCCTTTTACATAATAGCAGAGCTTCAAGCACGAGGGACCCTCCCTTTCATGAAACCTGAGGGTATATCTTTGTCTTTTGAAACCTCTTGCCACCTGGGACTCAGGTCAAATACAGCAGTGGGTATCACTCTCTAGAGCAAGCATGTCAAACTCGTGGCCCATGGGCCGCATGTCTCATTTATTTGGCCCGTGTTTGCCTTTGAGTTTGACATGCTTGCTCTAGAGTAAGCCACACATTTAGGAACTGCACATAGTAAGATGAACACACCATTTCTGTGTTAAACATAAGCAACACAGTGACATGTAGTTGAGGCAGAGTAGGGAAAAAATTGTAAATTTAAGCTCTAGTCTACCCTTTTAGTAGTTTTCTTAAAATATACTTGGACTGTTTTCTTCTCTGCTAATGACATGCACTTTTGATGGGCCTAGATTCTACTTAATAAAAATGTGAGCTACAGCCCTCTGCAAAATTATTATTCTATTTATATTACAGGTCATAGTACGCCTAAAGACAGTATCTATAATAAATCAATAAGAACTGAAAGGTAATTTCAAGTTACAAATTAAAGAAGTAAATACAACGAAACATATGAATTAAAGGGTAATTCTTCAAAGTAAAATACTATCTGAGAACTTTCTAAACCTAGAAGTTTCAAGATATAGCTAAAGGTTCACTGATAGGAACATTTGGTTCTGGGATTTTTCAAGCTTTTCCATTTAACAATAACCAAAACAACTTATTGAATTATTACTCTAAAAGGAGTGAAATTGAACTTACTGCTGTAAAAGAAATATGAATCTCAATGCTGAAGATGCACTACCTCTTAAGAAAGTGAGAGAAATAGAAAATTCCTATTTCTTGGAAAACATACTCTTGACACATTTAGGATCCAGCCAGACAATGAAGCTGAACTGAAGAAATATGACTTTAAATGTAGAAAAGAGAAAATCAAACTCAAGATCTGTTTTGTAAAGCAGAAAACATAATAACAAGAAGAGAACAGGGCCTTGACATCTGAGAAGCAGATTGTATATAATTTTAAAACACTAAGTAGGTAACCAAGAAACCCAAGAGCAATGAAAAGATGGTTTCTGCCTTTAACATTCGAACTTAGTTCTATTTGGTTTTGTTTTTAACATTTCAATATATGTTTCCTGGAAATTTCAGTTGAGAACTGTCCTTGAATATTGAAGAAATGGCTTAGAGTGATTCTAATATTTCCCAAACACAGGGCAGAAGAATGACTGAAAATATGCAAGTACGCCTGAGAACCCTCCTTCCAGGTGTTCTGGTAAATGTCCCAGAGGGATGGAGGAGTGGGCTACGAGGAAAATGAGCTGAACGAAAGGAAATTTGAACCCAAGTTCAAATAACATTTCCGTTGAAAGCTTCATGAACACACAGGTGAACTGAAGCAACAAAAAGCATAGAAATTTATCATGAGACACAGAATTCCAAAGCAGGAAGTAAAGACCTACAAAGTTTTTGCCATAAGCCTATAGATAATTATTATTCTTTTGGGAATGTCCTTTATGGTATCTGGTCGAGAGAATGGAGTTCCTCTAAAAAGGAAGATAGATAAAATGTATGGCAAAAAAAGAAAGTGGTCTTTCTTCTCCAGTCTTCAGAACATACTACCCTGCCACACTTCTCTTTAGTAAATATTCTGTGCGAGGTGACTTCGCTTTGTTTTCCAGAGGTCATGATATTCTCAGGACATATCTACCTGGAGCCAAGACTCACATATTTTTCCCATCATGTACTGTGCATGGGATCAAGAGTCAGGATTTTCATGTTAGATCACAGAGCATCTTGTTTTACGGGGGAACATCTTCTCCATCTTTTAGAATACGTGTAACACTTGTCGTGCATGTGGGATGTATGTTTTGTCTGGTCTCCCTGTGATAGTAAGAACCTGGAGAACATATGCATATCCTACCACCAACCACAGTGCTGTTCACATGATTGCCATTAATAAATTGGACTGAAAAGATGAGTGTTTATTAATAAATAAAAGAGAAAAGAAAGGTTTCCAGAATTACATTCTAAAAAAATCAGAGGGATATGTGATAAGTGTAAGAGAGAAAAGATTATATACTCATCATGAAAATCTAAGTTCATATTCACTGAGCTGGATAGTCAGGGAAATCTGTAATATTCCCATGATTTACTATGTTTCAACAAAGGGGTATGCTTAACAAAGGAAAGTCAAATAACTTCACTACTAAGATATAAAAGCAGGGAAAGGTGAAAAGAAAATTAGAAAGAAAATAAGGAGAAAGGAGAACATGTTGCAAGTGTTCCTACAGACATGAGAACTTCAGGAGGTCAGCAACTGTCTTCAGCAGTTCATGTGACGAGATATTTTTATTTATGGCTTTATTGAACAAATTGTATTGATTACCTACAATGTGTCAAATTAACTTCAGGGATTGTCCTACCAGACCTCAGAGTCCGGAAGAGGCATGGAACCAACGAACATAAAACTTAATGTCATGTGATCAGCACCATGAAGGTGAATGCTGGGAGGCAAACCGACAGAGCAGAGGAGGGAGCCATGAGGGAGATGTGAAGAAGGTACATGTTACCCAGTGAAGAGGGCAGGGCCAAGGATAACAGAGAGAGAGAAGAGATGGTGACTTGTGGCACACATTTTGAATTAATTGATTACTTAATGGTCACATGTTTTCTAAAAGAACGAGTTTCCACAGACTGGTGATAATACCTAAGGTCTCCTGGCCAGGGGTCTGATGCCTTGCTTGGGCCTCCAGGACCCCTGCTACAAGCAAATGGCTGCAACGCAGCCTGTATTTTTAGATGCACAAAGTGGTGAAGGTAAGGTCCTTTTATAACAATCACTTGAGAATATAGTTGTTAAGAGTACAGACTTGGAGGACAGACTTCCGACACACTTCTGCCAGCAGTATGCAAGATTGGGAAGTGATCTACGCTTCAGTTTCCTCATCAGAAATTAAAAGGTACACCATATACTTTAAGAGCTGTTGTGAAGGAAATGCCTGATGGAGAGTTGTGAATGTCAATTATTAAATGAACATTATTATTACTAATTTTATTCATATCTTAAGGATGTTCCTAGCTGATGGAAAATTTTAAAACCCTTTTATCCAAACAAAATTACTGAAAATGTTGTCTATTTTCACAAGAAATTTATCACCTTAATAAATGATTACCAATTTGAAGGCCAAGTTCATTGAAATGCAGCTGAGGTCCCCTCCCCATGGAATCTGAGATCCCCTAGTTAAAACCCTTCCAGGCAAGGGGACGATGCTCATCTTGAGAACAATTGATATGGGGCTCCTTTGACAGGGTATATGATGATCCCTTCAGTAGTGAATAATGAAAGCATAAGTCATCACACTACCCTTATGGCTGTTTTTAGAGAACCAGAGAGAAGATTAACAGGGATGTGAAGGAACTAGGGAAACCAAAATCTAAATAATATATAAAGTAGAAATAAAGAGGTTGGGAGCAATATGGCCAAGATAGGAAGCCTAAATGAATGGGCGTCTACCAAATTTATGACCAGGCTATTTATGTCCCCAGTGAGGTCAGGAGGAAATTAGATATTGAGAGAAGATAATAATTAAGCAGAATAATTTTCTTTGACTACATGTGCGAAACAACCGACTGAGGGTGTGGGGCTTCCAGCCTGGAGGAGTGAGGTGCTCGGCAGAATCTTTATCAAACAACAATTCACAGGATGAAACAATTATTATTTTTCTAAAATATTTTCACTGATTTTTAGAAAGGAAGGGAGTGAGAGAGATAGAAACATCAATGATGAGAGAGAATCACTGATCGGCTGCCTCCTGCACACCCCACACTGGGGATCGAGCCCGCAACCTGGGCATGTGCCCTGACTGGGAATCGATCCATGACCTCCTGGTTCATAGCTTGATGCTCAACTACTGAGCCACGCAGGCCGGGCATGCAAAACAATTATTTGACATTTCTGAAAATTTTCCTAAAAGCACACAGAAAATAGAGACATACTTATCCAAGAAAATCTAATAAATCTCAGTACAACACCAGGGACCTGTGGCCTTTGAGGCACATCCATGCTCTTGTCCAGGGGTCCTCAAACTTTTTAAACAGGGGGCCAGTTCACTGTCCCTCAGACCGTTGGAGGGCCGGACTATAGTTTTTTTAAAAAAACTATGAACAATTTCCTATGCACACTGCACATATCTTATTTTGAAGTAAAAAGACAAAACGGGAACAAATACAATATTTGTATTTGCATGTGGCCCGCGGGCCGTCGTTTGAGGACCCCTGCTCTTGTCCCTTACCCCCAACCCTGCTTCACGTAAATGGAAACTAGTGGGAACACCTCAGAAAACAGGTGCTCCCTCTCCCCTTAGCTCCCAGTTTAGGGCTATGCAGTGTCAACCTCAGAGAAGCAGATCACTGGTGTTTCTCCAACACTATCCCCTCCGGGTCTTGTGTTGCAGAAGCTCTATTCTGGAGGGCACGGATAACATAACCGACTCCTTTCTCCTGCACAGCCCCTACTCAAAGGTGAAAGATTTCCTGAGACATGGCAGGCTGAGGATATTGAAGCCCTGAGTGCCCCCCACTGCAGGTACCTACTAGGGCAAAGGCTTCATTCCAGGAAGGGCAGATGGAGAAGAGCAGAATCTAATACCCACTTGAAGGGCAGGGTTCACTACTCATGCTCCCAGCTCTGGTTTAGTTGCATAGGGATTGTGCCCAAGGGCAGGAGGCAGTTCTGAAGGCTGGAGGGCTTTGCAGCTTTACTTAGGGAAACGCCTTTATGAAACATCTCCTAAAGAATTTTATGCCTACACAATGGCGGCCTTGTCAAACAAGAGATACCTTGGTGGGGAGAAACTAAGAGGTAAGGGCATATAAGATGGCAGATCAGCTATAAGTTTAGCAGAGAGATCCAGAGAAAGACATCACAAAGAAAAGCCCTCCTGGGATCAAGATAACCCCAGAGACTGGTAAGGCTGTGCACTTGTGTGAGGCTTAATCCACTCAGAAGCAATCAGGGCAAGACCTGGGCAGACTTGCAAGCATTCCCTGAGTCACACACAGATCCTTCAACACAGGGTGAAGCATCACTGACACAGAATTTAGAGACAGCCTTTGATCAAACATTGGCTGAATAATAAGCTGCTCTTACCCACTGGAAATTTCTAGAAAGCCAGACTTAAAAAAAAAATCACACTCATTCCCCCCAGTCTGCAAGACCTGGCATGTGCCCCGGTCTACGCTCTCAGGAGCAATCAAAGAGGAAACTTCCAAGCAACTATTCCCTGGCTGAACATGGGGCAAGAACATACATCATATAGGATAGCAGCCTCGAAGCCCCACACATCCAACATGAAAAGATAAAAAAATAAAGAGCTAGGAGACTCAAGGACAGCCTTTCAACAACTGGCTTATGCTGACCCAGGGGTAACAGCAAGGTAGCCAGACTAGAAGATGAAAATAAGAAACAAAATGTGAACAGGGATATCAGAGGCTGTCTACAACGAGGGAAATAAACTTCACAAAGTTACTTCATATATATATGAAGCCACTTTAAAATGAAGTTGGAGGTGCCATTCTAGAGGAACTGCTTTGTACTTCTTACTCCTCAAACCTTTGGAATGTTAAAACAGGGCAAAAAAAAATGTTGAGTGGAGCCTAAAGTAACATTGTACCTCAACCTACTGTTCAGAAAGATAACGAGAAAGCAGTTATTAGTGACTATGGGACTAATGACTACCAGGCTGAAATAAAAATATTCTTTACAATTAGCATCACTGTGTTAGCTTATCTTCATTTATAGAAATCCAATTCTTCTACTGATGTGTTTCCTTCCCTTTCTCATAAACACCCCTTGCCTTTATCTCCTAATCTGAATACTATTTGGGTTTCTCTGCCTGAATCAGTGCTTCCGGAATAGTTATTCTTTTGGATCCCAAATAAAAATACTTGTTGCCCTTTAGTTTGCTTTTCATATTGAGATTAACAGATATATGTCCTAGGCAGGGGTTGGAAAATCATTATTTAGAGTTGCTATTTTTCCTAAAAAAATCCCGTTGTTATTAAAAATTAAAAGACTTGCCAAGAAATAGGAAATTATGCCAAATAGTAACAAAAGAAAGCAATAAAACTTACTACAGAGGGGGAAGGGGGCAAGAGCAAATATCTAACATAGCAGACAGAAAGTTCACATAAGCTTTTATAAATAAGTTAAAAGAACAACAAATAGCATGTCTAAAGAATTAAAAGATGGTATAATGACAATGCCTTGTCAAATAGGAAGCATCAATGAAGAGACAGGAAAGCTATATATCTATATCTGCACTTATATCTATACATCTATAGCCATGTCTATATTCAAAAGAAAATTCTAGAGTTGAAAGTTATCATAACTAAAAATTTAAAAATTATTAAAGAGGCTAACAATAGATTTGAGGTAGCAGAAGAAAAAAATCAACAAACTTAAATATATATTATGTAATCTGAAGAACAGGGAAAATGAGGTAAAATTAACAGAATGCTAGGAAATTTGGGACAGAATTAAGCACAGCAACATATTCGTAATGGGTTTAACAAGAAGAGAAAAGATAAAGGAACAGAAAATATATTCAAGGAAATATTGGCAAAAAAAATCTTTAAATCTAATGAGAAAACACATATAAGAAGAAGCACAGTAATTTCCAAGTAGGATGAACACAAAGAGACTCACACTCAGGCACCTCATAATGAAAATGTTGAAAGCCAGAGATAGAGAAAATCTTAAAACACTAAGAAAAGTATGAATCAACATGCACAAAGGAACCCCGATAATATTAACATCTGATTTCAGGTTTGAAACAATGAAGGCCAGACAGAGACAGTGGATAGCACATTTAAAATGCTGAATGTAAAAAACACTCAATGAAGAATCTTATATTTAAAAAAAAAGTATCCTTCAAAAGAATAAGCAAAATAAAAACAGTCCCAGAAAAAACAAAATTGTAGAGAGTTGTCACAATCAGATTCCTGATTCATAGTAAATACTAAAGGAAGTTTTCCAGGCTGAAAACAAGCAAAACCACACGGTAATTAAGAGTTCCAGTAAAAGTATAAATCTGAAGTAGATTTTGATAAGTTAACATATATATTGAAAGCTCTTGTGTGATCACTAATAACTTAAAAATATATTTGACAAATCATTAAAGGTATTAACATGTTAAATTATAAAATATACACCAATACACAAAAAAATAAAGAGGAATAAAGTAAAAGTAAAAGAGGAATAAAGGAATAAATAAAACAGGACACATATACAAAACAAAAAGCAAATGGCAGATGCAAATACAACCAGATCAATTAGAACATTAAAAATGAATGGGCTGTTATCAGCAGTAAAAAGGAATCAAGTGCAGATTCACGCTGCAGTGGGATAAACCTTGAAAACCTTCTGCTGAGTGCAAGAAGCAAGTCACCAAAGATCACATAACTGTATGATTCCATTTAGGAAAATCCAGAGTGACCAAAAGTGAGTTTGGGTTGCCAAGGACTAGGGGCTAGCGGGGAGGGACGAGAAGAATGTGGAGTTGTTGCTGATGGGTATGGCATTTTGAAGGGGGGGGTGGGGGGGCGGGGTAAATTCTAAACTTAGTTCTTGATGATGGTTGCAAAGCCCTTTGGATATACTAAAACACATTAAAATTGTGCACATGAGTGGGTTTTCTGAAACATGAATTATATAGTAACAAATATGTTTAAAAAATAGCCATCAAGGTGTCAAATTGAAAAGCCCAAGAGTAAAGGTGTGTTGCTTCCTCAGCATCAACATGAGTTGCCTCATCCAATCTCTCCAAAGTAATCAAAGACTTTGCTCAAGCTGGCCCCTTTAGCTTACATGTCCTTCCCCGAACGTCCATCTTGTAATCTAAAGACCTTTTAAAAATGTCACTGCTGATGCCGAAACCGGTTTGGCTCAGTGGATAGAGCGTCGGCCTGCGGACTGAAAGGTCCCAGGTTCGATTCCGGTCAAGGGCATGTACCTGGGTTGCAGGCACATCCCCAGTGGGAGATGTGCAGGAGGCGGCTGATCAATGTTTCTCTCTCATCGATGTTTCTAACTCTCTCTCTCTCTCCCTTCCTCTCTATAAAAAAATCAATAAAAATATATTTAAAAAAAAATGTCACTGCTATGCTCCGCCCAATAGTTGGAGTTCATTTGTTATTTTATTATCTCTTCTTTTTGTACTTTGTAGAATGCCAATAGTAGCATTCATCCCTTGGCTTTGAGAAGGTTGTTTATGTATCTATCCCCTCTGCTAATCTGTGGGTTTCCTCAGAGTAGGGTTAACACCTTGTATATTGGTATTTTTCCCTCAGTGCCTAAGCCCTTGATATACTTAAATAATATTTATACAACAAAAGATAAGCATAAGATGTTGGATTATATGGCTGAGAAATAGCCTCACATTTCCATGGGTTACTGTAACACAAGCTTTATTTTTTTTTTGATTAGCTGGTGGAACAGTACCCTAAAAATAACATTGCTCAAAAAGTACAGAAAATAGAAGTCCCATAACATCTTCTATTTAACTCTTGCTTTATTAAAAGTTATTCAATAGAAAAAAATAAATTAAACTTCATCAAAATTTTTAAAATGTTGTGCATCAAAGTACATCATCAAGAATAAGAAAAGATACCCTACAGAATGAAAAAAAAAATGGGAACCCTGCATCCGATAAGGAGCTAGTATCCAGAAAATATCAAGAACTCCTACAACTCAGCAACAACAAGACAATCCCATTTAAAAATGAGAGGGGATATTAGAGGAGCGAGGCTGTGTGGAGTGGAGGTTACTGCATGTCAGAGGTTCCACAATTGAGCAATTCTCTGGGTAGGTGGAGATCTCTTTTGTCTGAAATACCTCATGGCCTGATTGTCATGTTGAATAAATGTGTGCATCATGTTTCCAGAGACCTCAGTTGCAACACAATTTTACCCCTGGCAATGCACATGAAACCTCCCTCTAACAGGTTTCTACAAAGGGAATAAGTGATTATTTAAAGAGCCCAAAGGGTTGGTGCTGTTGGCAAAATGGAAACAAACGCTTTTGTTAAATGCTTTCAACAGGTATAATACACTTCTAATCAACACGTGGTTATTATTAGCAGATATAGAAAATAATGATTATGCATAATTTTTAATTTTGGCATCATAGAGCATGCCTGTTTACACACATACCAAAAAGTGTGTAAACAGGAGGCATGGATGTTCAATTTTTCCTTTCATAGCATCAGGCTGCACAGGTACTAGTTATGATTCATGCAGTTTCTGCAACTGGCACCGGGCAGAGCTGTGGTCACTGAGGGAACACAGCCGCCAGGTCGCTCTCAGCCCAGACACAGTCCAGGTGGAGAAACAGTTCTTCACTGATGTGGCTTCTCTCAAGTCACCAGTTGTCACCAGGGGAGGGGGGAGGTAAACCACAAAAATGAAGCTGCAAACTTCTTTCAGGTGTGTGTGGGGGGCGGGGGGTAAGTGGAGAGTGGGTAAGGGAGGTGGGTGTGCAGATAGGATTTCAGGGAGGAGAGGAGCACAACCAGATGTCACAGAGACAGACACTGCCACACGCCTGCTTGCAACCACAGAAAGAGACAAGTAACTGAATGTAGCAGCACCAGCTGTGCGAAGCCGGCTGGCTCAGGGCGCACGCTGTCAGGGGAGCCTTGATCAGACCACATCTGGTGACGCAGAAGCAGCATTTAAACAGGGAATAGAGAGCAGAGCCAGTATCTGCTAGACTGCAGGATCCGTAAGGGCCCAACGGGGTTCTACTGAATATGGAATTAATAGTTTAGGTCAGCTTCTGCTTAAGGAATTTCCTCAAGATAATTGCACAAAACCTCTGTCAGCAGGCTGTCGGAGAAAATGCTTTTCTTGATAGGAAGTTAGAATGGTGGCTCTGGACGTAGGTGATTTGCCCCCTAGAGAATCCATGTCTGGAGATATTGTCCATGTCTGTGGAGGGGTCCTGTTTGCTACTGGCATCTACTGTGTAGAGGTCACGGGTGTTGCTGCATATCCTATTATGCACAGGTCGTTTCTTAGAACAAAGAATTATCCAGCCCAAAATGTCAACAGTTCTGAGGTTGAGAAATCCTGATTTAAAGTCATGTGACAGGTTTGAGGTCATCTTGTTAGACAAATGAAAAAAACAAAAAACAAAACAGAGTTTGCAAAGAGGGTGATTAAGCGAAGCAAGAATGCACAACTGGTTAGTGGTGATGTTGAAATTAAAGACAAAATCCCTACATCATCCAGAATGACAATGCCCCAATGAAAAGACTCACAGAATGGCTACTTTTGATGGAAATGAGAGTGTCAGGATAGAAAGAACCAGAACATGAGGACTTGAGTATGGGGGAGGGGGCAGGAGGAGGAACCTCTGGATCAGGAATCAAATCTCCTAGCATTGCTGGGAAAATGAAATATGCATGGGACTGCTCTATGCTATAGATCAAGACCTCATCATTATTTATTCTCAGCAGGCCCTGCCCAGTAAGATCAGGTCTAAATAGAAATCCAAAGAAGTGACTCTGAGAAATGTAAAAAAAAAAAAAAAAAAAAAAAAAAAAAAGTAAGCATGAAGCTCAACACCAACTCAGGCTTATTCTAAATGATTTTGAATTTTGAAGACAAACTTGCCCAATGGCACATTTTGCTTATGGTTCATCCTTTGAAAAAGATCAAATAAACAACTGCTTTGTTTTAGTGAAATGCCAATTCTTATTAGACACACAGAAAAAAAAAAAAACACCACATAGTCTTGCTGTTTTCAGAAAGGAAGGAATTAATTTTTTTTCTTCTCACCTTTAGATCAAATTTCTTTGCTAGAAAAAAAAAATACTGATGTGAGCCCCTTTGGATTAGGAAATGTATTACAAATTAGGTTGAATAACGTCTGTCTTCTTTCCAGGTAAATAAACACTGCCTTCTGCCTTTACAGCATCACCGGAGCAGTTCTAGTGGTTCGTTTTTAGGATCTTACTTGGTCTTGTCACATCTCCCCTGATACTCCTGCAACTAAACTCATCTGGCCCTTCAGTAAGTTTAAATTCTATTACATGTGATCTTTTCAATTAGTTCCACTCGTACAGTCACAGAAGCATTCCCCAAAGAAACTATGAAATGAAAAGTTCATGGTGGGTAAGAAAAGAAAAACAAGGCCTCTGGAAAAAGACTTTGGCACTCTGGGGGAAAAAACAACATATATTTTATTATGATATTTCTCCCTTGAACATTTGAATTCAAAAGATAAGATATAGTTTTATGATGATTGTCTATCTAATATGGGGAGGGGGGCAGTGATATCAGGAAATATACATTAGTCTTTGGAGACCACCTATATTATAAAATGGGGTAAAGAGGGAAAAGTCTAGGCCGGTGGTTGGCAAACTGCGGCTCGCGAGCCACATGCGGCTCTTTGGCCCCTTGAGTGTGGCTCTTCCACAAAGTACCACATGCGGGCGCGCATGTACAGTGCGATTGAAACTTCGTGGCCCATGTGCAGAAGTCGGTATTTTGTGGAAGAGCCACACTCAAGGGGCCAAAGAGCCGCATGTGGCTCGTGAGCCGCAGTTTGCCGACCACTAGTAGGCTTTTCTCATATTAGCCTGCAAAGCTCCAAATAAGAGAACTTTGATCATATTCTGGTCTCCAGATACTTTTCATTTCCTTTTCAATGGTCTTACGTATTTTTTTTGTCTCAACTGAAATAATTCTTTTGCATCTTTGGTGTTTACCCCTTTGAAATATATCTTTGCAGTCCTGACCCTCCATTAGGCATTGCCTTACAGAATGATGAACTACAGGCCCTCCTTTAATCTTGCCCTGCAGATCAGTCCCTTCAGCCTTTGAATTATTTTCTTAATCTTCTGAGGACGCAATTGAAAAAGCTTCATTTCTACAGTAGTCTGCTCCAGGTGCCTGGGAAAATATGAACATCAGGCATGGTGCCTGATCTGCTCACATAAGCAATAATACTTCAAATACATATGATATTGTATGATTTAAATTGTGCCTGACCTGCTTACATAAGCAATAATACTTCAAATATATATGATACTGTATGATTAAAAATCCTTATCACACATTTATTCATTTGATGCCATCATCAACCCTTTAAGACAGGTAGGCCAAGAATTAACAACCTCTTCTATCAATAGCAAAACAAGACCTTGGTAATGCTATGACCAGTCCAAGATACACTCCTACTCAAACCAAATATTTTGATTCAAAGCCCAGTGAATAGTGTTCCTTTAAGTGGAGTCTAGGATCTTGAATATACATTTTTTTTTTTGCATTTACTTCAGTTGGTAGATGTACAACCCAACAGTAAATGGCAATTGCTTAGTAGGCACATTTCTAAGTGCCAAGATCAGAGATCTTTTCATAACACAGCCCCAAGTCTCAATAGGATTTGCACAGATATAGCGACATATGAACCCAAGACTAGCAATTGTCTTTCTCAGATAGAAATAAATAGGCACATGTGTTAACCTCCCAAGAATTTTACCTTATCTCTAACATTTTCTTATATCCCTATTTTTACTCTTTTTTCTCCCTGTGTCAGCTTTTATATCCAAAGAGAACAACTCTAAAAATGTCATTACTAGTCTCTGAGTCCATCACTTCAAATATGCATTCGAAATGAAATATTCAATATTAAAAAAATCAGTATTCTTATCATCAACAACACAGACTCACTGATGTTTGTACTAGAGTCAGGTTACTGGAGTCCTCAAGTGTCATGATGGGCACTGAATGAACCCTATGCCTCTTCATATTTTCACTTTGCCTGTAACTAGTTTTGGAGGACATTACTTGGGGCTCTTTTCTTCAATCTTAGACATTAATTCAAAGTATATTAATCTTGGCCACATTTACTCCACTGGTTTATGCATCCATCCATTCACTGGATACATCATGAACACTTCATGAATCCCTTTTATGGGATTAAAGACTGTGTCAAGTTCTACGTCTTTTAGAGATTAATAAGACACAATTAATTGAGAACAGAAAGCCTTGAGGCCACTCTGCAGGTTAGGTCAGCACTAGAAAGTGTCTCTCCTTATGCTGGCCCATGAGTGCCCTGTCTTAGTCTGGGCTTCTCAGAAAAAAAAAAAAAACAGACAAAAAATTAATTCAAGGGAACAAGAATGGAGAAAAGGCAAGTATGAAAGAGGAAAAGACAGAAAGCAAATACAAAGATATATTCTTGAGCTTGTCATGCCTCTGGCAACTGGAACTTAATCCTCTGGATTCCTCTAAACGTTCATGTCTAACTTGTCTCAAGTTTCTGCTAAAGGAATGAAGCATTTATCTGCTAGCTCTCATGCCCCACTGGTCAGAGTTGCCGCAAGAAGTGTTCTATTCTGCACATTCCCGTGTGTGCATAAGTTCCTGCAACTCTCTGGCTAGGTCTTTGAGAACACCTGTGGAAGAAAACTTATACACTAGGACAGCTGCGAATGTTGTCAACTCACCCTGCATTAAGTTATCTGTTGCAGCGATGGATGAAATAAAGGAGGACTTAGAACATGTGAAGTGTGGCACAAGAGATAACAGATGCGATGTCAAATAATACAGAAGCCTAAAGTAGAGGTACTAATCCAGCTGAATCACAATTTGGTGGATCAACGTTGAACTATATTCAACCCTTGAATTTGTGAATACAAAGACACATCACCATCTAATCCTGACTCCCAAACTCATTGTTCATAATCCAGTTGTTCTTTCTTCACCATTTCAGGTAATTCATACCTCTTTAGTGTCAGCTTTCATCCTAGTGACTTTTTCAGGAGCGTTATTCTCAACTAGGCTCTTCAGAAGCATTTTGTACATTAGCATCATAGGAACTGCCCGGATCTAAGGGAGTACTTCCTTTACCATCAATTACAGCTTGGTCACAGGTGTGTGTAACCTCTGTGAGACTCAGATTCCATCTCTGAAGATGTACCTTTATAGTGCAATGTTTTAAATGGGTAAAAGTGACTGACATGCAGCAGGCACTTAATAAATATATTTCATTATCTCTTTTTTATCTCTTTACAGTGAGGTTGTCAATTCTGAGGACAACTTTGGGTAGCATTTCCCCACCATCAATCTTCAGATTTAAGAAGAAAGGGTTGTCCAAAGTTACACAAAGAACAACCAATGTAACACATATCTGAGCATTCCTCCGGGTAAGTAGGACTTACAGAGCTGGAAAGGGCTGTGGAGATCCCAGGTTGCCTCTTTCACCCCCTCACTACCTTCTCTCTTTCCCACCGTCACTAAAGTGAAAATAATAGTGGATAACACCTAACCTTTATGATTTACTAAGCATATGAATGAATTATGCAGTCCTTGTTGCCCTCCTCTGATAGTTTTCATTTTAGAAAAATGTGTTAGTGGCAGCAAGGCAATCTGGGAAGGTTATGTAAGTGGCATTTTGAGGCATTGGGTGAAATATTTTTCCAATGTGTTAGGCGATGAGTCTATGTTGAGGTCATGCCAGAATGTTTGGTCAAATCAGTAAACGAGGCAGACAATGCAGATAAAAAAACATCATGGGGACAACTTTTCCAGATAATTTACAGAATCATTGAGTGGTATGATTGATTTTTTGGTTTTCTATAGACATGGTGTCTTGCTTTGTATCGTCACCCTTGCAACAGTAGGGGGAAAATCCATTTGTTTTTTGGCAGACTATTATTACTTGAATACAAAAATCAATCATTCACAGTTAGAAAACTTGGATTCTTGTCCTGCAAAATTCTAACCATGGTTTGTTCAGTCAATAAACTTTTCTATGACTCAGTTTCATGATTTGTATCTCAAGATAGGAATAACAAATCTAATAATACCAGATTGCTGTCTCACAGCATTATAAAGGATCAAATAAAATAAAGTATGAAAAAGTTTTTTTGGAAACAGCCAAATATAGTTAATAAAACTCTTTGCTTTCCAATACATAATTGTCAGTGTGTGTGTGTGTTTTTCTCAATTGCACTTTTGAAGAGTTGCACTGTGTTCTATTTAACTTGGAATGCCCATTGCTTAAGTATAATGCCTACCATATAAGAGATAACTATTTTCAGTTTAAAAGAATGCTTCTAAGTAATTACATTGCTTTTTTAATTTTACACACTTTTTAAAGTTCTTGATGTTACATAGGATCATGGTGATTGCACTGGTTCCCACTTCTGGGTTGTGTGTGTGTGTGTGTGTGTGTGTGTGTGTGTGTGTGTTGTTATTTTTAAAAGACCAGTAGAAAAGAATGCCATTGAGGAGAAATGCATCCTCTCTGATCACAACATGCAAGTGGTCCAGCTTGTATTCTCCACTGGTGCCTATTTTTCCTAAGTAACATTTAACTTCCTTACTCACCAAAATTGTATAGTTGGCACCCTTTATTTCAATATTTCTAAGTTAATAAGCAATATTAATAAGTTAATATTTAAAGTTAATAAGCAATTTCTCTTAGGTTCCAATCCATACCATTAGAACTGCGTTTATTATGCCATAAATATTTCCTTCTCACTCCTAGATACTGATGTAAACATGTGCCTTTTCCTGGTACTTCAAATGCAATATGTTGTGTTAAAATGAGCTAAAAACAAACTTCTTGGCTTTTTCATGTTGATGTTGCCTTTTAGGTCCATCCTACTTATGACTTTTCCTCTTATCACACTCTTAACACCCATCACTGTCTGGTACCTTAAACTTGCACACAAATGCAAACCCCTTATATCTTGTTACAGGACACCTGCTTCTTTGCCTGGTCAGTTCTCATCATGAGGCCTGGAAACCTCATTATCATATTTGAATTCTTCTTACCCATCACCACTTTTACTAAATGGAAGCTATTGGTGTAGTCTTATTATTTGTTGACATAGCTTTATCCACTCTGGTTTGTGACTTCTTGAAACAGAGGCACCAGGTTTTGATGATGATGATGATGATGATGATGATTATCATTTTCTATCTCTGTCATATTAGCTCACTGAAGACCAAGACTTGCTCTAGGAAATATTCAGTTTTGGTTGGATACATAAATCAATTTATCAAACTGCTAATGTCTCTTCACACGTTTGTCTTCCTTCCCACTCCCACTGCGGCATGCATTTTGAAACACTATTAGACTTCTCACTGGTCACTTATCTATGACACTTCATTCCCCAACCTACCTGGCCAAACACTATCAGTTTAATATTTTCCTGAACCATACCCAAGACCTAGGAGGAGCAATTTCAAAAGTTTCAGGGTGATCAACTTCAGCCCTTTCAGGGCAATAACACTTAAATGTACCTCCCTCCCTTTCCTCATCCCAATTTTCCAGTTAGTTTCAGAGTTAACAATGCTACTAGACCTTCCACTGATGCCTAGGCAGAATTCCCTCCTGGGCCCTCCTAGAGAAACGGGCTTCCTGGTATTACAATCTGAAGTCAACACCACCACCAAGAATGGGAACAAAGGCATTAAATGACTTTGGTACTCTATGGGTCATCTCCTGACTCCACCAGAATCAGATCGGCCATTTCATGTGCTTTGGGCATAGACACTGCTTACTGAGATGAATAGCAGCAAATTGCAACGGAGATTTTACATACAAATTAGTTTGTGGTCATTTTGAGGTCAACCTAAATATGCCACTGACACTGAGCCCTAGATTCTAAAACCAAAAAGGAGGCCACTAGATTGAAAAATATGACATCTATAATATGTCTTTCCTTGACTTCTTCTCAGGCCCTACTTTAGATATCTGGATTCCAAGAAAAGCAGGTCATTGCTTTCTTATAGATGGGAAGGGTACCATTTCAGTTCTCTCTAAGGTTTAACAGCAGTACATAGCCAGAAATATTTTTTTTTAGTACCTACTGTGTGTAGGCGACTGTGCTAGATACTTGCATAATGAGTATTTTCCAAACAATCTATTAGTCTCTATATAAAATTGGATCAAACTCAAGTTCTCTAATCTGTTTTTTATTATTATTTCAACCACATATTTCTCTCCCCTCCTCTGTCTTTCTCTTTCTGTTTGTATGCTGTATATTAAATGTCATGATGTTTATCACCCCTGGCAATTTACAAGGGCTAATATTAATTCATGAAAATCTGCATGCTGAGTACTTGATAGTAAACACTTAGAGTATGCAGGCTGTCATGCATTACAAATGATCCTTCAGCTGCATGGACAAAGTCTTATACCTACAGGTCTAGCAGCCAGAGGATGCCGCATTACCTGCTCTGAGCAAGGACTGGTTGATATATTAGAAAGACTACAGTGGCCCTGTACTCAGAAGGGCTGCATTGAAGACGCTGTAGTGGCATTTATTGGAAGAATGAACTTGAGCAAGCTTACTGTGAGTCTTGTTTCTATTCTAAGATGAGTGTAATATCTGACCATCCCCAAAACCCATTGTACTAAGGCAGTAGAATGTACTTGACAGTGTGTGCTAACATGGATTGCTTATATTCTTTTTTAAGTATATTTTTATTGATTTTAGAGAAGAAGGGAGAGGGAGGGAGAGATAGAAACATCAATGATGAGAGAGAATCATCAATGGGATGCCTCCTGCACACCCCCACTGGCTATCAAGCCTACAACCCGAGCATGTGCCCTGACGGGGAATTGAACCATGATCTCCTGGTTCATAGGTCAATGCTCAACTAGTGAGCCATACTGGCTAGGCTTAATGCAATATTTTTAATGGGCCCATTAATCAAGTTGATGTGCATTTGCATGCTCTGAATATGAAATGTACTCATGACAAGCTTGTGATAAAATATGGGTGAAAACCCTAACATATGACATTACCTTTTTTGCTTGTTTGTAAAATTGCATCGGAAGATTGATCCATCAGTTAATAGGTTTGGGAGGCAGTTAACCCCCTTTTTGTATCAGCTTTAATGATAATTTTACTTTTGCTTGTTTGGTCCATTGTTTATTGGTTAGAATGAACAGTCCTTATAATCAGAGTGAGAACTTTTGTCAAGGGCAGCTGAGGAATATCTTTGATGGTCAAATCTGTAAATTTCTCCTTTGATTCATCTATTCCTTGATCTTAACAATGGTGATGAATAAGAGAAGGGGCTACACGTTGGTTTTATATATGAATCATCTATGGTTTCAGACACCACTTAGTAGTAATTGCTTCTCTCTTTCACCAAAGGTCTTATTTGTTATTAAATTGGCCTTTTCACCTTGCTTGGCAATAAAACCAACAGTGATACTGTGGCTCTGATATGTAAATACAGCTATTAAATTAAGGTGATCATTTGTACCGGTTTGCTCTGGATATTATTGAGCTTTCTCTTGTCCAAGAGTAATTAGTTCTCATTTCACTCTCAAACATGTCTATTCTGGACAATGAATTACTTGATTATCCTTATTATAGTAGACTAGGGGCCCAGTGCACAAATTCGTGCACCTTGAAAGGAACGGTGGGTCATGAGGCTGTGGTAGGCACAGGGGCAGGTCTTGGCCCATCCTCCGTGCCCCGCCCGGCCGCTCCAGCCATAGCCCCCAGTCCCTGTCTGCCAGCAGCCCCACTCTCGCCACCACCACTCCCACACGCTGATGGTGCTGGCCCCACTCATACCTGCTGATGGTGCGGAGCAATTGGGGCTGGGGCTGTCAGTGGGTGCAAGTGGTGGCTGCTGCCCCGATTGCCCCTCAGGAGCAGGGGGAGGTGGAGAAGCCCTCAGGGGTGATCAGGGGCAGCAGCTGTCACTTCCACCTGCTGATGGTGCTGAGTGATTGGGACAGGCACTGGGCACTGGCAGTGGGTGTGAGCAGGGCCGGCACCAGCAGCGGGTGCGAGCACCAGATGGGACTGCGACACGTGGGAGCAAAGAATTTTCAGTAACCACCAGAGGCTTGCCACGATGACAGTGACTGGCGCCCCACCTTGGTCTGGTGCCCCCGCTCTCTTGCTCCACCATCCCGCCATGGCCAACACCTGCCATGTTCCGCACACGCCCCCTGGCGGTCAGCGCACGTCATAGCGATCAGTTGTTCGGTTGTTCCGCTGTTTGGTCTATTTGCATATTATTAGCCTTTTATTATATAGGAGTCTAATGTTTAATTAGAACTCAGCTGGAAATACTGCTATAAATCCAAGTACATGAATTCAAATTTGTCCCTCCATGAAATTTACACAGTTGTTCAGGATAAATAAGGAGAAGGAGAAATAAAATGCTATGGAGATTTCCACTTACCAGAAAAGGGACATTCTTCCTCTTAAATACCCTTTTAGTTGGATACTCAAAAGCTATTATATCCATGGCTTTTTTACTAAAAACAATGGAAAATCCAGGAATATACCCAATCTCTCTTTTTTTTGTAAACATGAATATATTACCAATTTTTGACCAATGAGAAAGAAGAGAAGGCCACGTGACTATTTTTCTTTTCTAATAATAGAAAAATAGAATCATTTGATGATTAATTTACACTGTCCTAGCTTCTATCCTGTTTCTAGCCTTTGAATGTGGTCCTGATGCCTAGAGTTATAGAAATCATCTGAAAACAACAGGAGCCAATAGGTACAAGAAATAAATTAAAAAATACAACAACATCAACCACACCTGATATCCTGTGGCTGGTAGTGTAGGAGCCAGGCAGAGTTCCTTAAAGATATTCACTAGCTACTTTCCCAAATGTGAAACTCTCTAATCCCAGACTATGTCTTATAGAAAAAAATAACAACCTTTTTTGTTACTGCTAAGTTACTTTTATTTGGGTGCTCTGTTATTTGTCATGAAAATAAAATAACTAAAAGTGTTTTGTGGGAGTGAATCAACTAGAATATATCAGAGGTCTATGGCATAATTAGGCTTTAAATACATTCCAGCAACTCCACTTAAGAGAAATAGGTGGAAACCCAAAAGAATTATTATTCACTCTACATCTTGTTTTATGACCTGCTCTCTAGGACAAAACTATCTCTTGTTGCCTCACTATTTCTTGTCTCCTTACTGCAGCTCTTAGCTATACAGAACACAGGTCCACTGACATCGATATATTATCAGTTTTAGAAATGGATAGAGTGGAAAGAGAAATTTAATTGGCCAAACTGAGACCCATAAATAATCACTAGAGAGTGAAGCGAAGAATACCTGGCTAAAGAAACACATGCATTATAATTAGGCCAATTATATTAGATGTAGTTCATCAACTTGTAGTGATAAAGGCTGTTAGTGAGCTTTGTCACTGGCAGCATTACTTTCTAATCTTAATCCTTTTGAGGGTTATTAATTTTAATGCTACCTGCACAGAGATAAATTAATTTATACTGACATTAAATTGAAAAATTCCTAATTTTGCATTTGAGCAGTAACCTATAAAGTTTCTTTCTTATTGACAACACTTACTGAAGGCAGTGCAAAAACTCTAAGGCTTTTTGAGCAGATGGAAGAGACGGAATGAAATGGACGATAGCTATTTTATACAGTAGATGTCAGCGCACTGTGTTTTGTCTGCCATCAAGAAAATTCTTCAGAAAAGTCAACCTTTGAAGAAGAGTCGCTAAACATAACACCTGCTCAATCCCCAGACACAGCACTAAGAAATCTGTACAAATTTAATAGAATCTTGAATTGTGGCCTCTGTCAGTCTTATTCCACCAGAGTTCTTCATCTGAGCTTCAGAACACAGAAAATAATCATAGTGATGTTTTAAGTTCTCCTAAGGATGGCATAGACTAGTGCCAGTCTAGAGTCACAGAAGTTCATTCACCAAACAAAATAAATAATCTAGGGCATAAAAGTACAGTTCTCAAAAAAAAAAAGAGTACAGTTCTCCCAAGAACCGCTGCTAGAAAAGTTTGCTAAAGTTAGAAATATTCTTAGAAATACACTTGTCTGACCCTTTGCCTATGCATTTACTTACTCACCTGTCAATATTTATAAGACCTCTATTTTGTGTATAGATTCAACTGTATGTAGGTTAAGTAGCAATAGCAGGTGACTTTATTTTTCATTATTTTTTTAAAAAAATACATTTTTATTCATTTCAGAGAGGAAGGGAGAGGGAGAGAGAGATAGAAATATCGATGATGAGAGAGAATCATTGATTGGTTGTCTCATGCATGCCCCCTACTGGGGATCAGGCCCACAACCTGGCATGTGCCCTTGACCAGAATCGAACCTGGGACCCTTCAGTCCCCAGGCCTATGCTCTTTCCACTGAACCAAACCAGCTAGGGTGTGGGTGACTTTAAATCATTCTCTTTTCACTGGGGAAAGTTTTAAATTTTTCACCAAGAGTTATCCTAATAGCCATTGATGTGTAGATGTGTGTGAGGGGATTACTATTTTCTACAATAGAATAAGAAATTTCTATCAAATACTAATACACTAATATATTCTTTTATGAATGTTGTAATTTATCAAATGATTTTCAGCATATATCAAGATAATCATGTGTATTTACTTCTTTACTTTCTTTTTTGAGTAAATTTGGCATATTAAAAGTGTACTGTTTGGTAACTTTTTAAAATATCTTTTTTACTTATTCAGAGAGAGGAAGGGAGAGAGAAAGAGATATAGAAACATCAATGATGAGAGACATTGATCGGCTGCCTCCTGCACACTCCCTTCTGGGGATCGAGCCTGAAACCCAAGCATGTGCCCTGACTGGAATTGAACCTTGACCTTCTGGATTATAGGTCGATGCTCAACCACTGAAACACGCTGACTGGGCTATTTGGTAAATTTTAACATATGCATATATATACACACTCTTGAAACAATCATAAACATTTATTTATCTCTCCTGAAAGCTTAATTGTAGCTCTTTGTCACTCCTCCTTCTGACCATAGCAAGTGAAGAGAGAGGGGATGATTTTAACACAAATCTATCACTAACTCATCAAATAAATGTAAAACATTAAGTCATGTATTAGATTTGAGCAACATGAATAAACATAATTGATGAATAAATCACCACCCCTCAAAACAGTAGAATATATATTTTTCAAGCACACATAAAACATTTACAAAAATTGTTAAAATCTATACCACAAAGCAAATTTCAACAAATTTCAAATGACTGATATACTGAGATTCCCCCTTCTGAAAACCAAACCAAGTGAAAAATTGATAACAAAACAACATTAAAAAATCAGAAATAATTTGAAATTAAAAAATTCTTCTAAATGAATAGATAAAAGATTAATAACAAAAATTAGACAATATTTTAAACATTAAATTCAGTGAAAGAAAAATACTATATATGAAAAAAGTTGGAAAAGTTAGTGATGTGCTTATATATTACAAAAGAAAGAAGGTTAAAAATCAGTCATCTACAGAAGATAGAAATAGAACAGCAAATTAAACAGAAAGAAGAAAATAATATGGAATTTGATATTAATAAAATATAGAACAACACTGGAAAAGACCACCAAAACTAAATGATTCTACTCTAAAAGACTACTAAAAGTCATAAACCAGTAGCAAGAGAGATTTTCTTTTACAAAAAGAGATTGATTGTTGGAAGTAAAAGAGGCATACATGTTAATTCTTCTGACATTAAAAAGATACAAAAATGTTATGAATCTCGGTAATGCATTTGAAAATTGACCAATAAATAAATAATTTCTAAGAACTAATGTAAGAAATAAAACAACAACTTACTCTCCAACTACTTAACAGATTCTACAATTGAGTCATCCCAACATGGAAATCTCCATGTTTACATACCTTCAGTAGTAACTTCTACCAACAGGTATACGAAGTCTTCCTAGGTGACTCCATGAGGACAGCAGAAACCCGATACTCAAAACCTGAAAAGGATATTAGAAAAGAAAAGAAATATAGATCAACTTCTCCTATGGATGCAAAACAATATGATCATCTCATAGATACAAAAGAGTATCTGATACAATTTATCAGCAATTTATGAGAAAAAAAACCTCTTTGAAAACCAGGAATAAAAGAGTAGTTTCTTAATTTTATATAGAGTAGCTGTAAATGACCAACAAAAACATTCTTTTGAATGGTCTGTACACCACTGGACTACATCTGAGTTAGTACAAAGAGGCAAATATAAAAATTAAAACATGTGATTTGGAAACAAAGAAAGAAGACTGCCATTAATTGCAAATATAATTTTATATAGAAAATAAAAGTCTTTAGATATAGTGTTATAGTTAATAAGTGAATTTAGCAATTTGATGAAAATATAAATACGAATATATTTTAATATTTAATAATGATCATGAAATAAATTTAAAAGATATAATTAGACATGGCATATCAAGAGCCAAATACCTAGAAATAAATCTAAAAGAATCTAAAAGAAATTAAAATTCTGGAGAGGAAAGAATATCTCTGATTCTAGTTAAAAATCTCCAACTTTTAAATTTGGGGGGGCGGGTAATTCTGTTTCTGAATGCAAGTTGAGGGCCTAGCTCAGGCAGGTAAGCTCTGCTAGGGGTAGCAGAAATATGTAAATGATTTAACAATTATTGGCACTAACAAAACAAATTAGAAACTTGAGGAAACAAAGACCATGGTCATTTTTATTCAGGGGATATTTCCCGGGAAGCTGGAGATTTAAGTCAAAACCTGTGTTTCTCAGAAAACAAAGACCTACAGGGCAGAAGTCCTGCATCAAACACAATTTCTGTTTTCTCTCAAGACTGTTCTCTATGTTAACGTTACAAGGATTAAGAGGCTGGAGCCTGAGTTGAAAAGTCTAAGTGATAGAGCACTGTCTCCTACAGTTTGCCTTTCTCTTGCCCCCAAGCTCAAGGAACTGAAACTGACCAGACTCTCAAAATCCTTGTTGGGCTCACCCTGGTTGTGAGTTTAGGCAAACAAACAAACAAACAAACAAACAAATAAATAAATACTGATTGGGTTTTTTAAACTATAACCCACCCGACGCGTTCATTTTAAATTGGGTGAATGTTGTCATCTTTTGCAACTCTTTTCCTAACAAAAGGAAAGAGGACTTTCATTGATTGAATACATCAATCTACAGCCTCAATGACTCTCTTATTACAATGTCTGGCATTAAATTAAAAATTACTAGATATTGCCAGGCCTGTGTGGTTCAGTTGGTTGAGAATCTGACCATGCACAAAGAGGTCGCATTCCTGGTCAGGGCACATGCCTTGGTTGTAGGCTCAATCCCCAATAGGCAGCCAATTGATATTTCTAATAGATGTATATATATCTCCCTCTCCCTTCCTCTCTCTCTAAAAACCAATGAAAACATATTAAAAACATTACTAGATATGAAAAAGGGAATAAAGTACATAAGTATGATAGAAAGAACTAATAATATGCCTAGGACAATTTAAAATATGATCATTATATTAAAGAAAATTTAGGGAAAAGTAGATAACATGAATAAATGTCAATACAGAATTGAGACATCAAATGGGCATTCCAAATATGAACAACGCCATATCCACGCTGAGAAATATATTTAAAAATAGACAGGTCACAGTAGAAGGCAATATTAGGAAAACTGAAGACAGTTCAATGGGCAAATGTGCAAATGGAAATAGAAGAAAAAGAATGCAAAAGGAGATCAGAACTCAAATATTTAGGCAAGTCTATTATTAGATCTTGGATTTGTTACCAGTAACTAAATCCCCTCCTTATTGTTATGAAATTTGTACATTTAAAATTTACCTATTTTTTTCACACAAAATGATGCATTTCTGTTGTAAACATTTTACATTTATCCATATATTTACTATCTTCTTTGCTTAATAATCCTTTTTATCTGAGATACACATTTTTAGATAGCTCATCAATGAGAGTCTTTAAATAGCAAACATGTTTCCTTTTTTAAAATGTCATATAATTTTACCCCCAACCTAAGGTTAAATATATATCTAGATTGGGTTATTTCCTGTCCATATTTTGATGTTGTTAGACTGATTTCTACCTCCTTTTGTTTTTGAGAAGCCAGGTCTCAGTTTATTTATTGTTTTTCCTAAAATCTATTTTTTTCCTCTGGCTACTTATAGTTTCTGTTGCTTTTGTCTTTTATACTTAAATTATGATATATGGATCAGGTATTTTCAATGTTTTTTATTTTATTCCAATTTTTAATGTAAGGGTTTCTTTGGTCATCCTAAATCTGATGATTTCATCTCATAAATTTTGGAAAATCCTCATTTTTTTTCAAATATTAACTTTTTCTATTTCAGGTTTTCTCTTTAGATCTCCACTTGTCTCTGTTTGAGATTTTCCATTCAACAGTGTCACTTAGCATTTTTTATATATTTTCCTTCTCTTTATATATCTGTAGTTTGCTGCATTATCGGATATATCATCATTTTTCTACTTCTCTGTTTTACTGTGTTTACTATGCTATTTAAATTGTCCAATGATTTCCCAATTATGTAAATATTATATATATAAAAATTACAACTATATATATAATTGTTAGAAGGTCTAGTCTGGTCTTATAAATACACTTGTTAATTTGATAGTTACTTATTCTTTCTTCATAATATAATGCAATCTTTAAATAGTCATACTAATACTAGTATGTTTAAATAAATATTTCTGTCTGCTGTCTTAATGTATCTGACCTAACTGCTTTATTCTGTTTTTTCCTTTCACCATAATCTCTGTTCATAGTGGCTTTTTTGTATACTGAATTTTTAGAATTTATTCTTTTTTGTTTTGCTACTGAGAAGTTCACATTTTTTGAAACACCATCTGTAAAACATCTTTGATTCCTGGGGTTAAATTATGTTTCACCAGAGAATATTTTTATTCCTCTACTCTTAACTTAGAGGCATTTAAGCGATGGGGAATCACCTTAAACTAAATTGTTTGTCTTTGAGTGAGTTTTAATCACACAGATATATGAATTTGTCTAAACTTATACGAGATCGGGCTTTTTAAAAGCAATTCTCAAAGTAATTGAGTATGTGTATGGGTGAATAAATACATACATATACATAGAATTTCTACATATTTTTTTCTTACTTTACCTTCCATTCAAAGTCAAGGAGGAGACACACAGCTATTTTGTTGATCTGTCTCTGCATTCTTTTTCTTTTTCTTTACCATTGGTTTTGGCTTTCATAAATGCAAACTTAGTATTGGGGTCTTGTATCAAACCCACCTGCATTGCACATATCTCCGGTTTTCTCTCCCGTCCACCACAAAAGCAGACTTCAATATTTAGCTATCAGTCACCAGAGATACTCAGATGCTCCAGGGAATATCTTATTATCAAATCTAAGTATTGTTCTACATTTGCTTTTATTCTCAATCTCTAGCCTCTCAAGATTGTCTTATTTCACGCTTGATAATATATTTTATCTAGGACATTTTAGGTATTCTGCATCAAGCTGGGCTTTCTGGTCCTCCGGGCCACCATATTACTAGAACTGAAAATCAAGTTTTGTTCCTCTAAAAGTCATAGCTGTCAAAACCAGAGACTAACATATAATTTTAAAATACAGAGGGAAAAACTACCCCACAACAACTTCTATTTCTGAGTTGCACACTCTCCCTTCACACATACAAAACTATAGTTTAAATGAGTACTTAATTACACACTGGTAAAGTTGCTGGATAATTTGGCAGACATTCTACTTTTAGAAGCACTCCCCATAGATTTATATATCACATTTTACATAATGAAGACTTCTTTTCCACTTCTTACTAAAGCAAAGTAATAATAAGGATAATAATAAGTTTCTTAAAAGAAGGATGGGGATATATCAGGAAGGTTTAGTGAGCTGAGACAAGGAACAAGTCAAGGGTGTTACAAGTTAAAGGATGGGTGGTGCATATGCTTCAGATACAAGGTAAAAGACTTAAGATGTGGTAGCCCCCATGGATCCTGAGTATATTATTGTTTTAAAAAATCCCAGATTCTCTGTATTATTGGGGGAAAGGCTCACAATTTACACATAGGACTGAATTAAATAGCCTTTCCTCTGGCTTGCTCCCATGTGGAGTTTCATGTATGGCTGTGCTCAACTTCTCAATCTCCGAATCTATAATAATAAAAGTGTAGTCTGCTAATTAGTCTGGATGACCTTCCAGACGAAGCCAAGGCTGTGAGGGCCAAGGCAGAGGCAGCCATCACAACTGCGAGGGCCCAGCCGCTTTGCACAAATTTTGTGCATTGGTCCTCTAGTTAAGACATAATTTTAGACCATTGTGGGAGAAACTGCCTGAGCACATGGGCAATGCTTCTTATTTTTCCAGTTGTTTGAAGAGAAATCACTAGAAAAGCAGAACCTCATGCTTCCAAGCCTACTTTCTGTTTGGTTTCTGTTTCTGAGAATGCTGACTTGCGTAAGAAAGCCTAATTAGTCAGTTCATCAGCATATGCTAATCTGATTAATTCTGCCTGCATGTATGTGGCCATATGCCTCCTTTACAAAATTATCTCCCATGAAAGATACAGGCAACTTGGAGAATATATTTCCTTTGCATTGGTTATAGAAGAAGTGTCTGTCATTTCTGAGCCTTTAAGAAGACTGATGGTTTCTGTCATGATCTCTTTGAGACCTGAGCCACCATGTGAAATGCCCCCATTATCCTGCTGCAGAGATAATATAAAGAATCCCTATAACTCCCTTGACAGAGAGAGGGTCCCCCTGAGATCAGTCCAGAGGATGGCAGCCATATGCATGAAGCTATCTTGGACACTCTAGACAAACTCAACCTCCAGTTAAATAGCACTGAGTAACTCAGGTTGATAACACTTGGAGCAGAAGAACTGCTCATCTGAGCCCTGCCCAAATTCCTAACACACAAAATTATGTAACCTAATAAAATTGTTATTTGAAAGTAGTTGTTTTAAATGTAAGAAATACATGGAACACTTTTTTAAGCAGAACTTATCAACTTTGCCAATAGTTGGAAAATATAATTATTTTTTGGAAATTTAACTTTTCTCAGCAAATCTATTGTTCAGGAGTGAACTAGAAAATTGGACATTTGGAGAAAACCAACTTCTGAGATGAGCAGATTTCAGTCAAACAGCAGAAGATGAGACCTTGAATGGGATGATGATTAATCACATGTATTCAGTTTTTCAAGCCAATGGTTGTCACTGGGGAAATAACCTGGCAGAATCAGAGCCACATTATGAAACCCATCCCTAATGGGCATAGATAGGGTTGGGTCATGTATGTGTTGGCAAAAGCAATGCAACAACCTCCCCCTAGTGTAACCACAGTCCTAATCATCTTAGCATTTAGAGATCTAGGCTCAAGGAATTTCATTTGAGACACCATTAATCTTTAAATTGCAATGCTCTGTATAATAATATGAGTTGCTATTAGTTCTCGGTTACCAGGACTGGGGTAAGATGCAAGAATACCTGTACAGTTAATAGGTCAGAAAACATTGTACCTCTTACTAAGCTATTGTTGCTCAACTCAAACCCACCCATCCTCTAGAGTTCTCTCTAATGCTGGGGCTGGGAATCTACAATTATATTTCTCATTTGAAGCTGCCTTCCTGTTACTTGTGCCAGTAAGGGGACTGGGCAGAAGAAACAGAGATTAGCTCCTTCTTGGTTGACTTATGGTTCCTGTAAGTGGTGCATCAGCAACAGCTCTTTAAACCGGAAGCAGCAGCAGAGTTCAAGTAGCAGTTAGATCCAGGTTTTAGCTTTCATCAGGCCTCTAAAATCCATCTTCCCAGAGATACCAGGTCAGAGCTATCTGTTTCCTTCTCCCTCTCTCTCTCTCTACCTCCTCATTCTCTGCTATGTGTGTGGGCCTGTGCATGCACACACATGCACATCCACACCTAATTATTTAAAGCCACTGAGATTCTGTATTGTTTGTTTCAGCAGCCAGCATGACTTCTCGTTATTAATACCAGAACCGGAATGACATTGTGAAAACAAACATTTCTCAATATTCAGCGTTGGCCTAGTGATTGATTGGAGGATGACAAGACGACACATACAACAATCTGAATAGCTCCTTACCCATGTCATTCAAATTCAAAATATTTGATAAAACTCTTATCTGCAATAATTTGTAAGACTGGACAATTGATTACTGATTTGGGGAAAAGAGTCAAAAAAGGTGATTTTAATATGTGTGGGTTGCTATTGAATTTGTTTAGCAACCAAGAAATTAGACAGTGTAGAAGTATAAATAGAAGGATAAAGAGAGACCACCTAGGCAGGGCCTGACATAATCTATCAATGAAGATACAGCTGAGAGGAGGGACTGCTGATACACTCTTAGTCATCCTCCTCCACAGTGTTTTGCTCTTGTGTTAACACCCTTTATCTACATTCATAAAACAAGGTATTAGCACCATACATTGTCCAAGAGAGTATCTCATTTTATCCAATATAATATCAGGAAATGTATTAGCAAATGCCATACTTAATCAAGTACAGCTCTATGACAACCAGTCTAGTACTTCTGTTAAAGAAAAAAAACAAAAACATGTTCTTAGCCAGGTATCGTTTAGATTTCCTGAGATTTTCTCCTCTTCTTGTCCCACACATGACCAGTCTAGTACTTCTGTTAAAGAAAAAAAAAATGTACTTAGGCATCGTTTGGATTTCCTGAGATTTTCTCCTCTTCTTGTCCCACACATCTGCTAAGGGCCATTTTACCTTTTCCCATGAGTTTAATGACCAACCATTTCCTGACTGCTCCCAAAAGGGTATGTGTTGGTCCAGAAGCCATTTCTGAGCTTCATCCATATTTCCAAAGGCCTCCTAGACAATCCTATTTGGATGTGTGTACGTTCCACAGACAGCACATACAAAAATAAAACTTATATCTTTCCTTCAAACCTCCTCCTGGGACCCCTTATCTTACTTGACACATTGACCATTCACCTTGCTTCCCCAGATAACAATGTTATAGTTATATGGGTCCTATTTTTCCCTTATCTGTACAACCAAATGATCTTTAATCCATGTTTAGGCTACTCTTCTGGAAAATGTTCTCGTTTTTGTATCCTACTTACCATTCCCACAAACCCTATTATCACCTATATCTCCTCACTCACATCTTTTTTTTAAATATATTTTTTATTGATTTCAGAGAGGGAGGTAGAGGGAGAGAGAAATAGAAGCATCAATGATGAGAGAGAATCATTGATCAGCTGCCTCCTGCACACCCCCTACTGGGAATGGAGCCTGTAACCCCAGCACATGCCCTTGACTGGAATCGAACCCAGGATCCTTTAGTCCATAGGCTGATGCTCTATCCATTGAGCCAAACAAGCCAGGGCCTCACTCACATCTTAACATGCATGTTCTCTCCACTTTCCAGCCTCTTTTTCACCAGCATCAGAATCACGTGGAACTAGAAACACAAATTCTCAGGCACTATTCTAGTTTTACTAGATCAGCAACTCTGTGGATACAATGACTGGTGATTCTGACGCACATTCAACTGTGAGAACCCCTGCTATACATGAAAGATGATTTCAAGTATTTTCTTCCACTCACACATTATATTTAATGCCAATATTCCTCTTCCCAGTGAAGCCTCTGAGTGCACTAGAGCCATAATGCTATATAAAATCTGGAATGCTCTCTTTATCTTAATCATTGCCTATATATTTGAAGTAAATCCAACTTTATCTTTGGCTCTTTATTATTACTAACAAATTTCTGGCAAACACCAGGATCTAAATCAACTTCCAAGTGCACCCTGACACCAAAGTTAATAACAAGGTATCTACTCCAGCAATAAGCACACTATGGCCCATAGGCCAAATTCAGCCCAACCCCCGTCTCTGTAAATAAAATATTATTGCAACACAGTCATGCATATTTACTTTTGTATTGTCTCTGATTGCTTTTGCATTACAGTGGAAGAGTTGAACAGTTGCAACAGAGACCATATGGCCTGCAAAGCCTAAAGTATTTACTATCTGGCCTTTTATAGAAAAAGTTTGCTGACTCTTGATTGACCTTATCACTGTGTATTCATTCAACATAGATTTATTAAATACATGCTATTAATCAAGCACTGATTCAGACACTGAGGATATAAAGGTCAACCAAAGATACAGGCCCTGGCAGTCGTGGGACATATATTTGAATGGCTGCTGATGGTGGCTGACAATAAACAAGCACACAGGTAAATAATTAATAACATAATTTCAGAAAGTGATTTGTGCTGTGAAGAAATAAAGTGGATGCAATGACAGAGAGTGACTGTCAAGAGGCGGCACCACTGGGTTAGGTTTTAGGAAGGCCTCTCCAAGGAGTTGGTGTTAATCTATGACCTCAATGAAAATGAGAAAATGATAAAAAGAACAAGATGTGCAAAGTTTTGGGGGAGGAAGTGACCTTGATTTGCCCTAAGAATGTAAAGAAGGCCAGTGTGGCTGGAGCAAAGTAAGTGCTGGAAAGATACGAGGTCCTGGCTAAATGTTGGTGAGACTTATGATCAATGACAAATTGTATTCTTTCATTTTCACAGTGTCGCATAGAAGGAAGTGATATTGATTAAAGGTTGCTTACTATTCTTTTGTGTTAATGATTTATGTTGGTTGCAGTGCAAGCATAAATGATTTTTACATCAATGGTGAGAAAATTAAGAACTTCTGATTAAAATGAAGAAGAAAAAAAAAGAGCAAGATTTATGTCCCTTTTCGATGCAAGGTTGAAATATTGCTCCTTACTCATCTCCACCTTGATTAGGTTGTTTAAAGTGGCAGAGTTAAGCTAGAACTTAAAATCTTCCTTTCCCCCAAACCTAGAGACATGAACAAATACAGAACCAAACCAAACCCTCCAAAAACGCAAAGACTATCAGTGATCAAGCAATGTCAAGAGCTGATGACCTGAAGAGAAGCAAGAAATAAGTTTTAAAAATAAATGCAAATCCCTTTCTATATTTTTAAAGGAGAAAACATTGGACACAGGTGAATAGTTGGGGGATGGTTTGTTGAGAAGAGGAAAATATATTAATAAAACACTGAAAATTCTCATTAAAAAACAGCAACTAATATGTGCCTGCTTTGGCAGGACATATACTAAAATTGGAAAGATACAGAGAAGATGAACATGACTCCTGGGTAAGGATGATAGATAAATTCACGAAGAAGTCCCTATTCTTAAAAATGGGCAAACGACTTGAATAGACATTTCTCCAAAGATAATATGCAAATGATCAACAAACATATGAAAAGATGCTCAAAGATTACTAATCATTAGGGAGATGCAAATCAAAATTACAATGAAGTATCTCCTCTCACCTATTCGGTTAGCTACTATAAAACATTATACTGAGAGCCCAGGAAATAGAAAGTATTGGTGAAGATGCAAAGAAATTGCAACCCTTGTGTATCATTGGTGGGAATAAAAGATGATGCAACTGCTATGGCAAAAGCTATGGAGTTCCTAAAAAATTAATATAGAACTACCATAGAAGTCATCAATTCCACTTCTATATCCAAAAGAATTGAAAGCTTAAGATTAAAAAAAAATTGTTCACCCATGTTCTGAGTAACACTATTCACACTAGCTAAGAGGTTGCAACAACCCAAGTGTTCATCATGGATGAATGAAGAAAATGTAGTATATACATACAATATAATATTATTCAGCCTTATAAAGGGAGGAGAGTCTGTTACATGCTCCAATATAAATTAATATTTGAGGACATTATACTAAGTGAAACAATCCAGTCACAAAAAGGCAAATACTGTATGGTTCCACTTATATTCACAAACAAAGTAGAATGGTGGTTGCCAGGGACTTAGGGGAGGGACAAACAGGGATTTGTTTTATTTTTTTTCCATTACAGTTGACATACTATATTATATGAGATTCAGGTATACAACATAGTGATTAAACACTTATATACCTTAGAAAGTAATCACTCCAATAAGTCTAGTACCTGACACCTCACAGTTATCAGAATACTATTGACTATATTCTTTATGCTTTACTTTGCTTACTATATATAGGCTGTTGGTTTTAAAGAAAGAAAACATGGGCCCTAGCCAGTTTTGCTCAGTAGATAGAGCGCCGGCCTGCGAACTGAAGGGTCCCAGGTTTGATTCCAGTCAAGGGCACATACCATGGTTGCAGGCTCCTCCCCCACCTGGGACCTGGTCAGAGCGCCTGCAGGAGGCAACCAATCAATGTTGTGTTTCTCCATTGATATTTCTGTCTGTATTCCCCTCTCTCTTCCACTCTCTCTAAAAACCAATGGAAAAATATCATCAGGTGATGATTTTTAAAAAAGAAAGAAAATATGGGAATGGATGGTGATAATGACTGAGCTACTTAGTCAAATTCAAAGAGACAGAAAGTAGAATAGTCAGTGCCAGGGGCTGTTGGGAGGAGAGAATGGTGCGTTATTGTTTAATAGTTTTAAAGAAAGAAAAAGTCATGGGGATGGTTGCACAATAATGTTAACATACTTAATGCTGCCGAACTGTAAACTTAGAAATGGTTAAGATGGTCAATTTTGTTATGCCCTTTTTTGCCACAATAAAAAATTAAAGTATCGACAACTTGTAGGGAGGAAGTGGTTATGATGTCACAGATCAGAAGAGAGCTTGCTTGGGACATTGCAGGTAGGGTGGAAGAGGTAGGTATTGTTGACTTGTTAAGATCACATGAAAATGTCATACAGACTTAAAGGATTTATTGCTCCTCAGCTGGATGAAGAGATGAAGAACATAGAAAATCTTGCCCTTTGCAAACTGCTCAGATGGAGAAAGACTAATTAAAAAAATGGTTTCCCTGACTTTTAAGAAAGGGCAAATTGCTAACTGCTCCTACACAGATTCTTCCTTTCCCCCTTTACAAGTGTGCTGAGAGCCAGCAGCTTGAAATTAGCACAAGGTGGCCACACAGCAATTTATGATTTGAATTTACACGTAAGTTCATTTATTTTCTGATCTGAATCTAGATTATCAATAGCACTTTAAACATAAGTAAACTGCGGGTCCAGAGATTGAAGATGTACCCGTGGTAGGAGTCACCAGTGGAGGAGCTGAATAACTGCCTAGCCCTGTCAGGGTGTTCAACTTGATTCCTTGGTACTCCTGACCCTATGGTTCTTTTCTATAAATTTTATTAGAATCAACCTTCTTCATGAATCTACGTGTGCTGTGGAAATGCAGAGAACTAAAGACAGCAATTGATGGGAAGCAGCTATTCATAAATACACTGAAACCGTTTCCTTTCCACATGGTTCACCCAGACAGTTCATTTCTTACTGCCTTCCTCTGCATTGGCTGTAGTCAAAGGCTTCATAAATGGTGATGCTGCAGTAGCCAAAGCCTGCCTTGGATACAAGAAGATGTGTTTTCGTTACCTCGTTCTGCCAAGTACATTGGCACGGGCAAGATGCAGTCAGTGCAATAGGTTTCCTCATCTGTAAAATGATTCTAAGGTAGCTCATGGAATACAGTTCCAATCTGCAGCAAGACTTAATTAGCAGACCATAAGTCGTTTTAGTATTGAAAAGCATGAACTCTGTAGTGATGGCGTGTTTTACACCTCCATACTCCATCCCAACGTCACCATGTAAATGTGCTCTCATCGTTTTTACAAAAAAATCTAGAATTTTCCAAATTCTATGCATTTAGGTAAAACTACAGTCTCTCAGTGGTCCTCTTTAGATGCTGTGCTTTGCACTTTCACCTCCCCTGTTCCCCACTTTCCAAAATTCGGTACACTGCCTCTGAGGCAAGGACATTTACTTAAGAACAACTCAGCTAATTAGTTTTAAAACTTGATAGAGTTTTAGATTGTGGTCTTGTAAATGTACAAATGTATTACTCTGACCTCTTCAGTAATGAAAAACCAATGTCATTATTAACATTTCCGAATCTTAAGAGAAAACAGAATTATTGACCCAATCTTTTTTCCCCTGAAATTGAAGTGCAATTTGCATAGGGTAAAATCCACCTTTTTAATGTACTATTATTGGTGGGATGTCCTCCGTGTCCCCACTTGTCACTGGTGGAAGTGGCCTTTTGGGGGTGCTGTGGAATTTCCTGGGGCACCGCCAGGAGGATGAGGTATTGTGGAAAGCTTTATTGATGATATAACATTAAGGGCGCTCCCCACCAAAGTCCCATTTCCCTCCATCTAGCCATGGGTCAAGTCCCGTTTTGTCTTTAGCAGGGCTACAATCAAAGCCACTACTGAGAGTTTCTGCTCCAGATGAAAGTCCAGTCCAATCCAGTCCAGCGCCACTAGGTTAGCTTGTGTTTCTAGCTGTAGTCCATTGCATGTGGGGTCTTCTAGGGCCACATGGCAGGTTGGTATTGGCTATGGAGCAAGTGAGTACAAGGAAGCAGAAATGAAGCAAGAGGAACAAGAGAGAGATAGCTTCTTTGTCAGGGGATGCTAACTAGGAGCTTAACTAATGAATCCTGCAGGATTTCAGCCCTTGCCTTGGCTCTACCTTCCTAGCCAATGCATGGTTCCCCAGGCTAGACTGACAGGCAAGCACCTTCCCGAAGTCACCCTGACCTCACTGTGCATGAGGCCATGTTCCCCTTTGCTGGACCCCTTACCCCAGTGATTTGCAGGGAATGAACCAGTGGTTTCCTATGGAGCATGAAGTTGCCCAGATGACCATGCTTATAATGTCTGGTTTCCCCTTTGCTCTTTTTCCTATCATTAATATTAACTAGCAAACTATGATGGTAACAGTAGGAAAATGAAACAGGAAGGCAATGAAAGGTGCATCCATGAGCTGGCTTCTCTGGTGGACAACTGAAGCTTCTTCACCCTGGGGATTGCCCAAGGAACCGCATAGGATGCGTCTCAGAATGACCCCTCCAGAGCCAGGATAGCCAAGGCATTTATCCGTTGATTCCCCTCCCCCACTGGTTGAGGATTGCTCCCAAACTGCAACTGCTTGCAAGCTCAGTGGCATTCTAAGGCTTTGGGGACAACCTGAAAGGTAGGAATGCAGAGTCACTGTAGCATGCATTTGTGGGGAGATGCTGACAGAGTGCACCAGATGCAAGTAAGCTGATTGACTGTGGCACAGGCACACAATGAAAAAATGTCTCCCGCCTTATTGGTTGCTATGAGGACTAAGTGAATTGATATGGATGTACTGAAAATGATACTAGGCACATTACAAAAAACATAAATGGCAGCTGGGGGTTTTAGTAGACTGAGAGATTTGCTTACAGACATTACTAATTGGTAGAAGTTTGGCTCTGGTCACCTGATGCTTATTCTTTTCTTTCCTATGGCTTCTCTCCTGTTCTCTACTGCTAAGTGCATCTTTCCATGCTTTGCATTGCTATGTCTCTTTGCGAACTGGATCACTTTTCCCTTCCCACTAGCATTTTATAAAATGTATTATCTCAGCTGTGTTGTCTTGTTTAAATGGCAACCCATTTGAAAAACAAGATCAAGTGCTTCATTCAACTTTGCATAACTCTGAGGACCTAGAATGATTTTGTGTATAAGAAGATGCTTAATAAATAGTACGGGTTTCAACATGGGGTTATAAAGCATTGAATGTCTGTCTGTTGCCCTCACCACTGAGTTTTGCCAGTGTTTAAAACACCTGGCCTTATTATGTCAATGAAAATTTAAATTCATAGCTCCCATTAGCATTGCAAACAATTTCTAGCCTAGTTTCCTTGGATATTAATGGAAGTTCAGATCTTTTAATGAGCTTAAAAAGAGGAGAATTTAAGTATTAACATAAACTAGTGCCTAGGGCTAGAGAGAAGAGTCACCAATAGCAACTGGTCAAATAACTTCAAACTTACTTAATTGTAAGAAAAGCCTTGATCTACTACATAAACAACAAATGCACTGTCATTTTGATGTATTTCAATGACAAATTTAATTTCTTAGATACAACATTCTTTTAAAAATATATATATATATTTTTATTGATCTCAGAGAGAGGAAGGGAGAGGGAGAGACATAAACATCAATAATGAGAGAAAATCATTGACTGGCGGCCATCTGCACTGGGGACCAAGCCCCCAACCGAGGCATGTGCCCAGACTAGGAATGGAACCTCGCCCTCCTGGCTCATAGGTTGATACTCAACTACTGAGCCATGCCGGCCGGGCAGATACAACTTTCTTTTGGTCTCCATCTACCTCGCTGATAGATTCTTCTAATTCATTTTTCTGTTTTCTCCTTATTTCATTGGTTTTTAAATTAGTGAACAACATCAGGGCTCAATCTTTGGACAGACTCTCCTGTTCATCAATCTATATCAGTCGTTCTCAACCTTCCTAATGCCGCGACCCTTTAATATAGTTCCTCATGTTGTGGTGACCCCCAATTTCATTGTTACAAATTGAACATAATTAAAGCATGGTGATTAATCACAAAAAGAACATGTAATTATATATGTGTTTTCCGATGGTCTTAGGCGACCCCTGTGAAAGGGCCGTTTGACCCCCAAAGGGGTCGCGACCCACAGGTTGAGAACCACTGATCTATATACTTACCTCCAGCCCAATCCTCTCTCCTGAACTTCAGGAGCATGGAACTAATTATGTTCTCAATATCTTCATTTGATGGTGTGATTATAAAAATAAAAAGAAGAGGAGGAGGAGGAGGAGGAGGAGGAGGAGGAGGAGGAGGAGGAGGGGAAGAAGAAGAAGAGGAAGAAACAACAACAACAACAAGGAGCAAGCTACCAAGTCTTCCCTGCTTTGCATACCCCTTTGCAATGTGACCTTGATGATCCATTAAGAGGCTGATCTTTAAAAGCAGTACACTAAGTGAGAGAAGCCAGTCACAAAAGGTTATTTGTTGTAGGACTCCATTTATATGAAGTAATGGAGAATAGTTGTAATGCACAAAATATCATTGAATAGTTCACAATGAAATGTTCCAAATGATGTAAGTTTCACCTCAATGAAAAACACATTGCTTCAATGGGTTCCCATGTCACTCAGAGCAACAGTCAAAATCCTCACGAACGTCCATGTGTCCATTGGGCCCAGCCTCCACTTGCAAGTCCTCCTCTTGCTCTCCCTCTCCTGTCACCTAAGTTTCTGTGCCATTTGTCAAACATTCCTTGTACTCACTTCTCTTACAATTTATGCAATTCTTGATTTCTTCTGTCTGCATTGCTTTCCCCTTAGATATTAACCTGGCTCACTCTCCACTAATTTCAGCTATTTAGATAGTATAAAAGACTTTTTCTTTAATTTTGTTTTTTTCTGGTCTATTGAGTCTGTATAGAAGGAAGAGCTTAATATGCATAATGTCAAAATGTTGATAACATCTTGTTCCATTTAGATAATTTCCCCTGATCATAAGTAGGTGCATAACAATCTAAGCTGCCAAACCTCTCAAGAGAAAAAAATATGAGACCTCCAAAGACAAACATCCACAAATTGAAGATAAAGGTTCCAAAGGAAGGCTTCTGTTCTCATATATGCTAATAATGTCATAGATGCTTGGGGTATGTGTTGTTATGGTGATGGGAGGGAGAACTGGGACAGGACTGGGAAATATTGCATGGAGTAATTCAGTTTTGTTTTACTTAGTTTTGAGGAAGGTTATAGACATTCTAGATCCTTTATACATTATACTGTCAGACATCATGGCATCATTGAAATTTTCTTGATCCACATGAGATTTGGTTTTCTGTAGGTTACTCGAGAAACGCAGAAGAGCTGCTGAAAATAAGCATGCCCCCCGCCCAAGGATGTTACATAAAATTTTCTCTTGAAATAATCCAAAGACAAGTAAAGTTTTAATATGTACTCCCCAGTCCATAGTAAGAGGAGTCTAACTGGAATATAACCTGGGGGTGGGGGAGAAGCTGGAAATTGGTTCGAGTTGCAATAGAAAATATCATCTAATTTATAAGCAGTAATGATCCAAGTCTACCTTAGTCTATAGATCTCAATACCCATATTGATAATTTTACATGCCTTTCTCTCCATTTTAACTTCTGTCCTTATACAAATAAAGATACTACATAAATTCCCAAAGATATTTACATTTTCTGTTTGTGTTTTTTGGATGAAAACTGCTTGCTTCCACACCTTGGTAAGCACAGCAAGCATTATTACTCAGTCCTCTGTGGACAGGGAGTGAACCACCTCTCAGCGCAGGAGAATATCAGCGTTGTGCCACAGGCACTGGATTTATAAGGAATGGAGTCCAGAACCTTCGGGCATCATCTTCCCATCTAGAAACATCCCTCCACCATCAGGACAATATACTTCGTTTGACTACATATCCAGAAGCTCAGCTCTAATTTACATTATGCATTCCTCTGTGCATGTGTCCAGTTTCTCCTTGATTAAAAAAAAAATCCCAGCTAAAATTTTTTAAAAATCAACTTTTGAAGTAGTTCCCAGTGTGTGTTGGAGCTCATAGAACATCCTGTATCAACAGAGCTTTACTTGAATTCAGGCCCATAGCTGATCTAAATGTTGATCACCATAGTACCAATGGGAGCTCCACACAGCAAGAACAGAAGCTAATTTCCCTATTCATTTGCAATCATTTATTTTGTATATGCATATGCAGGTTAATTTTTCATGAAAGGTGTACATTGGGCCTAGTTTGACAATTATTCTTTGCTTTAAAATTCCTGCAAAGGTATAGAGAGAAAAATATTTATCAAGCTTTTAAACATGTGTTCTATATGTACGGCTGTCAGTTTTTAAAAATGGTTTAACTCATTATTGGCTTCTAAATTATATGAAAAACAACAAAGAAACTATTGGAGCAAGGAAGCAAAGATAATGTGTTACATAACCAGTAGGCATCCAATAAATATTTGAGTACATTAAAAAAATAAGGGTCACTTTTGATATAACAGCTAGGCATTTAATAAATATTTGATGAATGAATGACGCAAGAACATATAGAGTATTACTTCAGCATGGTCCTCTTGATCAGCTACTGAGTTCTCTTGACTTCCTTCTTTTCATACACAGTAATTTTCTCTGTGATGTGACTCATACTCAGAAGCCAGCAACAAATACCTACATATCCATCAGGTCACTTTTGATATAACACCTAGGCATTTAATAAATATTTGATGAATGAATGACGCAAGAACATATAGAGTATTACTTCAGCATGGTCCTCTTGATCAGCTACTGAGTTCTCTTGACTTCCTTCTTTTCATACACAGTAATTTTCTCTGTGATGTGACTCATACTCAGAAGCCAGCAACAAATACCTACATATCCATCAATTCACTGATTTGATCAATTCATCTGTTCAATCATGTATTTGTTCAGTTAATTTAGTCATTCAACAATCACCTATTGAACGCTGATGACGCCAAGTACCATTCCAGGTGTTGGAAACCAAGGAGCATGGAAAAGGCAGTGGCAGGACAGCATGACATGTACTAACATGAGGGAAAGTGCAAATTGTCTGTGATGTCAAGATGAAGTAACATAAGCTGCCATCTACAGAGTGAATAGGAGTTAGCCAAGTGAGTAAGGGTATTGGAAGGGAAAGGACATTTCAGACAGAAGAAAAGGAAAAACATCGACTTTGATACTTTGGGGAATTGATGGGCATTCACTATGGCTATAGCATACAATCCAATACGATGAGAGCTCAGTGATCAAACTGAACTTCTTTGGACGCAAACCAAGACTTTCTGTTTTTTGGGGGGTTACGTATTCATATTACATTTTATTTATACTTCAATTATAGCAGATTTTACATTGTATTAATGTTAACAGTTCATGTTTCTCTTTGCCTTCCCCAAAGACACCTTCTTAAATATAGATTCTATATGGAAATCATGGGATACTGAAAAAGAAGAGCATTAATAACTAGCAATTAAGATTCAAGTCTGTTTACTATTATTGCTCTTATAGAATATCTCACTTCTTAATTTCTAGACCCTCTCTGCATGCATTGGCCTTCCTAAGCAGGTTGCTCCCCTTAGACGTTCCTGATCTCACCTGGGCTGAATGTAATCAGCTTAAAACTCCTATGCAGTTTGCAAACCTGACCCATGACAAAATGCCCGGGCTTCCACTACAATAGGTGAGATGGGCTGCTTAAAAAGGCAGCCTGGGTAATAGCCATATTTCAGTTAAGGCAAAAAACACTCAGAGAAGGAGTTAAGAACCTCTGAGCATTTTCTAGTTAAGGAGCAGGCCTCAAGGGCATAGACAGGTATTGGAGAAACCTCTGAGTTTCTAGTTAAGGAGCAGGCCTCAAGGGCATAGACAGGTATTGGAGAGTTGAAGAAGGCATCAAAGGCTATGAGTGAGGCAGAGCATCTACAATGGTTTGGATTGATGGTGTGGTGGAGAGTGAAGGCCTGGGAGTTTATTCTTGAACCAGTATATGATGGACAGAGGGATGGACATCGTGGCGTACTGGACTCAACTGTCCCTTGAAGTGGAACCAGTTTTGGGCATGGGATTTACATTGTCCAGATTGTGAGAGCTGACCCTCAGAGAACCTAGAGCCTATTTTCCCCCAGATGACCTAGGTCTTGTGAAAATGGTGATGTTTTGAACTTTCCTATGGATGTATGTGGGCTTGCCACTGACTATGCAAGCAGTCCAAATACCCTCAGCATGGCTTTAAAGTGACCCCACGTACCTTCACCTTTAACTTAGCACATCCCACTGCTTTGCTCACGAATGTTAAAACCATTGCTTCTAACCACAACACCAATCCTTTTCCCTGTCCCATGCCACTGCTCTGGTAGGGTTGGTCACTCTGATTCCTTTGCATGGACCATTTCCACTTCCATCTTTGGTAGGAAACGTTGTTCAATATACTCTGTGTGCAATAGTGCTTTATATAACACATTGCTTGTGGTTGCACTGTCATCCATTTACATTTGTTCCCAATTACCAGTGTTTTTTTAAACTTAATTTTTTTTTCTGTTTTAATGGCCAAGTTCACTTATGCAACATACTCCCGAGGGAATATTAAATAATATAAATTATTTCTTGTCCTAACTCAATTGCTTCTACATTTAGGAAAACATTAGAATCATGAGAGTAAAAGTTATATTATTTAAAGAAAAACTTTGAATTTACTTTACTTTATATAATAAGTAAGTCATCCGTAAACTTTAGCATTTCTACAAATAACGGGAAACCCTTGCGAAATGCCTCATAATTTAGTAGATCCACCAGTTAGAGGATGAGGATGCTTAGGATCAGTTGTCTTGGGGTTTTATGTCTCAGGCTGGATGGGGTGCCTGATGCACTGTCAGAGCTCAGCACATGTATGTAACATGATTGAATGAACTACTTAGTTAATGATCATTACATTCTTATTTGACGCTATGCTCAGGAAGACACAGAACTTCTAAGGAACCTAATGACATGTAAATCTCTATCAACAAATATTCTGACATCTGGCACAGAACCCCAAAACCTTGACTTAAGAATGTGAAACCACAGGCTGCCAAGATGAGATGCCTGTGTGATATATTGTGTATACAGACCTACCATAAAAGACAAACAAGGCAAAAAACAACCTTACCTATCTTGAGTTTCATTCAAGGAAAACATAGCTGTTCACAGAAACTGCAACTGTCCTGCCATGGGAGTTACAGGCAATAGCTGTATTGACAGGCCTGCTGAAACGCCTTGAATCATGGGCAGGTCATCAGAGACCATGGTGAGAACTGTGACCACTAGACTAATATTACACAGATCTTGCAGGGGAGTGAAATGTCTTCATGACTAGCAATCCTATTAAGATCACTGACTCTGACAAGATCCTATTTCAGTTCCTTTCCATTGAGGACGATGCCAGAATGCTGAAAGCACAGATTTTTACAGAGAGAGAGAGAGAGAGAGAGAGAGAGAGAGAGAGAGAGAGAGAATGTATTCTGCAATGTGTTAGTCTTGGTGTGGAGCAATGGATGGAGCAAGAGCAAAGTAAGAGCAAAGTTTGGGGAGCCTGTTACCTGGGTTGAGTGTCCAGCCTCACGGCCCCCATGCTGTGTGACACTGGAAATACCATGTAAAGGCGCTGTCACTCTCATTTGTGATGCCTGGATACTAATGCCTGCCTGGACGGATGCCGTGAGTGGTAGTGATAATGGTCAGTGTGTCAGGCATTGCAAATACGTGATAGGGTAGAGCTGTCATTAACGTAGAGGAAGTGTTTTGTTTATATATAAAAGAAGGAAAATATATGGTGCATCCCCTTTGAGAAGTGGTGGCCTTCCATCCATAGCACTCTTAAAACATTTGAACTGGGCAGTCAGAATACTCTTCCATCTTATGAGTGAAACGCGAGCCAACAAGCCCACCACGTGGCACCAGCAGGTTAAGTCATTATAGTCACATCTGAGTTTCCCACACAAGTGTACATTATATGTCTGCTGAGTTAGTCCTCTGAAATGTTAAATCATCACTGCTTGTTCTATCCCTTTGCTGCATTTTAAATTTTCTTATTTTACATGTTTCCATTAATCAGTAATATATTAGCACCAACTCAATAAAAAAGTTTTTTTAATATATATATATTTTATTTCAGAGAGGAAGGGAGAAGGAGAGAGAGAAACATCAATGATGAGAGAGAATCATTGATTGGCTGCCTCCTGCACACCCCCTACTGGGGATCGAGCCTGCAACCTAGGCATGTTCCCTTGACTGGAATCGAACCTGGGACCTATCAGTCCACAAGTCGACACTCTATCCACTGAGCCAAACCGGCCAGGGCAATGAAAATTTTTTTATCTTCTTTAATTTGGGCACTTTCTATAAATTTCTTCAAAAGGCCCCTGAAACCCTGAGCTAAGGTGCTCATAGTCATCTGATATTTTGAGTGCCTTCCTCTCACTCATCTGCAAGCCCTTTTGTGTCCATTCTGCTTTTTCTTTCCCGTGGCATAACTATGACTCCACAGTTCTCAGGATGCACTGTTGTGCGTGCTGCTTACTGAGTCAATAAGAAAAGACGCCTACTGGTCTTTCCAGCATTGAGAGTATTTTAGGATAGCTGGGATCAAGGGGAAAAAGCAGTGACCTCCTTCACCAGTATTTCGGTCTCATTGTTGGACTTCTGTCTCACTAAATGGCAAGAGGGTGCCTAAGTTCTTTAGCTAAGACCCTTGAGGTCTTGAGACCTCTTGTCCCCTCCTTTTTATCATGGAAGAGTCCATTTAGAGATTCATAGTATTTCTTTGATCCTTTGCCTCTTTGGTTGTGTTAAGTTTTCCCTGACTTTAAGAGAATAACACCATTTTAAAATCTTTTAAACAATTAATCACGTTGCTAATCATAAGTAATGAAACCGCTAAACAAAACAGAACTGACAGTAACCCATACTGAACCCCATTCGTCACTTATAAAATTTGGCATATATTTTCATCACTCATGGTGATCTTTAACCTATTTCCAAAATCATGATTAAATCACCTTTCGTTGAGTCAGTCTGATTCATTTTTCATGCATAATTGGGTGACTCACCAAATCAGAAATGATCTGACGTCCAAATGTTTGAATTTTGCTATTTTTCCTTCAGTTTCTTTTGTGGGTGATGGAACATCCATGAATTATATGGCCTGCTTTATTCTTATTGAAGATGCTCTGCCAGTTTTCCTTTCTTAATAATAGTCAGGGGTATTAAATTCTACATTGTACCAATGGTCACCTTCCGCTGCAGAAGTTTCTGATACTTTTCAGAATCTGTTTTCTCCATATGCCCCAGGGATATGATAACAGTCTTTTATTTTCCAACAATAAATGTTCATGGATTGGTGAACCTGCTGACCAATCCCCCATATAACTCAGGGTGATGGGGATCGCCACCCAGTGATAGCCAAGGAAGGCATCCCCTTATCTTTCTGTTGGCTAGAACAATTTTTGCAATGTCTTCATTACTCCCTAATTGTCTATATTTCTTTGCTTCATTTCTCTTGTTAAAGGCAGATTTAAAAAATGAGTTCAATAACTCAGCCGTTTTAGAGTCATCATTAATTTCATGCCCTTCTGTGTTCATTAGTGAATCTATTTTCTTGTGGCTTTCTTTTCCCTCTGGGTGTTTTCCGAAAAAAGATTTTTTTCTCATTTATTTTAACCCTTATATCACATTGCATCATGACCGTCATCATGACTTCTCTAACAACACAAATAATATCTTAGTAAAAAATGAATTCAGGTCCTAGCAGGTTTGGCTGAGTGTCGGCCTGCAGACTGAAAGGTCCCTGGCTTGATTCCGGGCAAGGGCACGTATCTTGGTTCCAGGCTCAATCCCTGGTCAGGGCTCCTGTGGGAGGAAACCCATCTATGTATCTTTCTCACATGGATGTTTCTCTCTCTCTCCCCTCCCCACCTCCCTCCCACTCTTTAAAAATAAATGGAAAAATACCCTCAGTTGAGGATTAATGAAATCAATATACAATGCAATAAAATAAAAGGAAAGTACTTAGTTATCTAGGTTCTTCTTCATACATAAACAAATGCTTATTTTTTTCTATGAAAAGTTGCATTATTATTGACAGAATTTTTAAAATTTTCTTATGGAGAGGAAATTTATAGGCAATTTCTTTAAAAGTATGGTAAAAAAAAATACTGTCTTCTATAGGACATTAATGTTTTTAAACTAAACTTTTAAAAAAGACTATTTAAATGACTACAAGCAACTGATTTTTTTCCAGTAAATTCTTTTCATTTCATCATACATTAAATTTCTGCAGATCAACAACCCCCCTACCTCCTGTGTAGTCCATACTTCTCCAGAATTCAATAAAAGCCATTACACATTTCTTATTCCCCTGTGACGTGTCCTTTCCCAAACATTAAGATAGTTTTTATAATAAGTGAAAATATGAACATGAAAAATAAAATATGCTCTTAAAATCTTATTGTTTGGATACAAATCAGGTGTTCAGCTCAATCTTTTGATGTGTATTTCTGACTTTCTGTGAACATGTCCTAAGTGAAAGAGTTTTTATATTCACCATGGTCATATATGAGGGGTCATGCAGATTCTGTTGATATTTTTTACTCTTTAAAAATGTCGTTTTCTTCCATTGCCTACCCCTCATTCAACTTAAAATTGGTTGTTTCTATGCTAATACCAGCATAATAATATGAAAAAGAAATAAAACTAAAATTAGCCAGACCTGGATTTGCATCCAAACTGTTTTGTTTGTAGGTAAAATAAGCTATGGAACAGTTTACATCAACTTTTTGAGATTCAGTCTCCTCTGTAATATGAGGATTAGTATCCAGCCACAATTAATACAGCTTACGTAAAATAATCATGTAACATTAAAAAGTGTATCAAGAAACATTACTATTTTTTTTCTCTTAGTACAGTTATTTTGTCCAGTGATTCTGTGTGCTCCATGTCCTTTAGCCTATGGTATTTTTTTTAACCATCACGTGCACCCAAGAGCTCTAATTCTCTACTGAATCCCAGAAGGAACAATTAGGGAGCAAGAAGAGGACAGGGCTCTCTAGGAGAGAAAAAGCCTTAAATTGGTGATAGGGCTACTGCTGACTCTTCAAGTGATGATTCTAAACATCTATTCCCATGAGACGTTGAGACTTTTCATGCATAGTTGAATGAGTGACAAATACTCAGTATTGTCATCTAACAGAGCTTGTCCCATAGTTTGTTTCGGGAACAATAATTCTACAAGAAGTTACAATACATACACACAGATTGCCTTAACTGGAAAACGTTGGAGATGCTGAACTAAAGTAAATCAAACAGGTCTGTAACTAGCAGACTTTCTGAAAGCTGTGAACATCTTAAAAGAACGGTGCCAACGTTAGAGTATGTGTGTGTGCACGTGCATGTGTTGTGCTGGGGGTGCTACAGTGCTGTGTTGTGCACCAAGTGAATTCACCATACACTCTGAGAAACACAAAAGTTGCCCTTTTTCTGCACAACTCTAAACATTGGTTTATCTTGTCAGTGGACTATTACACTAAAAAAAAAAAAAATCAATGACACAGAGTATTTGACATGAATAGAAGTAAGAACAAATAGAAGCTTTTGAACAAGTTTTTAGACTTTTCTACTAGACATTTTGGTGTCATGAAGAAACTGTCCCTGTCGCCCTAAAATAATCTGACCACGTTGAACTTTTAAAAATCCATCGACAAGAAATGTGAAGCTGAAGCTTTCACCCTTAATCTCTTGACATTTACAGAACATGACGACATGGCTGTAATGAACAACCACTGATCGTTTCATGTAAAGTGGGAGGCATCATTAATTTATGATAACAAGGGGTGGTTGTCAGGCTTGTCCCGAACTGATAAGGTGAAGTCTAATTAGTCATATAACCATTTTATTTTCCCTGGTAATGAGCATGTGCCATGGGGGCGATTGCAAAAAGGTACATTTTTTAAAAGAAATTTTAAAAAATAAATCCAATGTGAAAGACAGTTGTTTCTCCTAGACATACGTTGGTTTTCACACCATCATGCATAATGGGAGGAGATTTTAATTATGCAGCTTTTTTATTTTTGAAGGTCAAAACCCCCTCTCATCACCTAACTTATATTACCTGTACATGCTCTTCCTTTTTGGTCATGGATAGTCATCAATATCACGTGAACTGCTGTACATTTCTGCTAAAACCCAGCAAATGCTGTGTATGCAACAGGAATGTTTTAAATGCCCAATAATTGGATTCCTCATGACATGGGAGGTAGGTAAATAGGCGATTGGTATTGCCACGTTTCAAATTGTCCACATTCTTGTAAGTGTCTAATATTCTGCCTCTACTAATGAAGGGATGCATTATTAAATTTTCCTTGGGCAGCTCTTTTCTTAGATGAGTCCGATTCTTCCCCCCCCCTTTTTTTTTTTTGACAGGATCTCATTTCTATTCTTTTCAACAGTTCCACTGACCTGCACACTCACTCCTTCACTGCCGAGTTTCACTCGGCTGCTCATCTCCCAATCTCCATACATTAAAGATGCATCTCTACTTTTTTTTTCTACTGTGCTCTGAACACAATTACAAAAGCTTTGAATCCAGAATCAAAAACGAGCAGTTTGATCACATAAAAGCTAATTTTCTAAAAAACCACTACACACAGAGATTCAAAGTCAAAGGCAGGACAAACTTAGAACTCCTCGGGGACAGCCAGGAAAAAGTTTCTAAGCAGACCCACGGAAAAGTTGATTGCACGCAGCAATTCAAAACTCTGAACCCGCCCTAACCGGTTTGGCTCAGTGGATAGAGCGTCGGCCTGCGGACTGAAGGGTCCCGGGTTCGATTCCGGTCAAGGGCATGTACCTTGGTTGCGGGCACATCCCCAGTCAGGGGTGTGCAGGAGGCAGCTGATCAATGTTTCTAACGCTCTATCCCTCTCCCTTCCTCTCTGTAAAAAATCAATAAAATATATTTTTTTAAAAAATTAAAATTTAAAATAAATAAATCCATGGTGTAGTAAGAGTACTTTTTAAGTATGGTGTAACCCCAAATTCTTAGATATACTGATTTTTAAATACAAATGCCAACATTCAAATATTAACTGTGGAGAAGAATCAGTCAACAAAAAGAATTGAGGTCAGCCCATGGTTGCTGACCTAGGGCATGTTACAAGCCTTCCAATCTTAAATCATTCTTTCTCATAGTATTCTACTCTTCTGATGGTTTTTGCCATATTCATTGAAAATCATAGGCAAGGTATGGGAGAAATAATAGACTTTACTTTTTTTAATAAAAGAAACTTCCTTTTATGGTCACAAGACATGGCTTTCATTTTTCTGTTGTGCACCCTTTTTTTAAAAAAAAAAATCTCATTTTTATTTATTTCAGAGAAGGGAGAGAGAGATAGAAACATCAATGATGAGAGAATCATCGATCAGCTGCCTCCTGCACGCCCCACACTGGAGATTGAGCCTTCAACCTGGGCATGTGCCCTGACCAGGACTCTGATACCCTGATTGCAGAGAATTTAAACTCTCTGTTCAAACTCTCTTCCCTACCACCCCTTCCCCTGCTGACTCACCACTCCTTCAACACTTAGTTCTGTTATCAGCTCTCAGGCCTCCTCTCCCTCACTGTTGTGAAGGTTGGAGACACCATTTCTATATTTCAATATAGTCCCTGGGCTGCCCATTACCAAATCAGCCCAAGTAACATTAGCTTCGTTTATGTGTTTGTTTCCCTGCTGAACTCTCAGATTCTTGAGTGCATACACTGTAACTTTTATCCGATCCTCTCAACACCAATTTTGTGTACGATAGAAACCCAGTATGGGATTTGTGAGCGAGGGTGATGCCCCAAACTACCCAGTGAGAAAGATAGCATTGGGAACCAGTTCTTTACACAGCCAATTTGATTTAATTGTGAATGTTTTAAATCTAAATATAAATTTAGAACATTTTGAAAAAATAAAGTATATGTCTAGATTCAAAAATAAAAATAATCCTCTCATTGTTTAGCTCAAGCAGTAGGAAAGGGATGAAAAGGAGTGTCTCAATCACTGCTTGATAAACAGGCTTCTCTTTCTTTCTGGATTCCTCTATTTATGTGTGCAGAGACCTCCTGGAGCTCACCTCATCCAGATGCAATGTCTTTGCTTTTTGTAAACAATTACATATCAAATACCCACGTTTAAGGATCACTGCTAAATGTTTGAGACATACACCACGGCATGCTTAAGGTTTTCAGTTTCATAGAAATAGTAGGATCTGAACCATTTTAATAATAAGTCAGGATAAATGTTTGTAGGACATATATAGTAATCATGACAGTATAGTATTTGCAAATGAACAACAAATATACCACTGGAATATCATGTGGAGCCCAGAAGTAGACCTCCATAAATACAGTCCACTGATTTATTTATTTTTTTGGTCTAAAGTTTTATATATGTCTCCTTTCCCCCGATTGAGCCCCCAGCCCCCTCCAGCCATTCCCACCCCGGGCAAGCCCCACCACCCCAGTGTCTGTGTCCATTGGTTATGCTAATATGCATGCATACGAGTCCTTTGGTTGCTCTCTAAGCCCCCCACCTCCCCTGCCATTTGTCTCTGGATCTACTTTTGTTCATCAAATTATGTTGATCATTATATCCCACATATGAGTGAGATCATGTGATATTTATCTTTCTCCGACTGGCTTATTTCGCTGCACTTAGGCTATTTGCAAATCTTAGCTATTATAAATTGTGCTGCTGTGAACATAGGGGTGCATATGTCCTTTCTGATTGGTGTTTCTGTTTTCTTGGGATATACTCCTAGAAGTGGGATTACTGGGTCAAATGGGAGTTCCATTTTTAACTTTTTGAGGAAACTCCATACTGTTCTCCACAGTGGCTACACCAGTCTGCATTCCCACCAGCAGTGCACGAGGGTTCCTTTTTCTCCACATCCTCTCCAGCACTTGTCATTTGTAGATTTGTTGATCACAGCCATTCTGACAGGTGTGTGATGGTACTCATTGTCGTTTTGATTTGCATCTCTCGGATAATTAGTGACTTTGAGCATGTTTTCATATGTCTCTCGGACTTCTGTGTGTCCTCTTTCAAAAAGTGTCTACTTAGGTCCTTTGCCCATTTTTTTTTATTGGATCATTTATCTTCCTTTTGTTAAGTTGTATGAATTCTCTGTAAATTTTGGAGACTAAACCCTTATCTGAAATAGCATTGGCAAATATGTCCTACCATGCAGTGGGCTTTCTTGTTGTTTTCAGTCCACGGATTTCTGCCAAGGGAGCAAAGGCATTGCAATGGAACAAAGACAGTCTTTTCTACAAATGGGGTTAGAACAACTGGACAGCCCAATACAATCAATCAATCAATCAATAAAATTGAGACATAAACCTTACACCCTTCATAAAAATAAACTTTAAATTGACATTAGACCTAAATGTAAAATGTAAAACTCCTAGAAGGTTACATACGGAAAATCCTAGATGACCTTGGGTAGGGCGATGCCTTTCCAGATACAATACTAAAGATGTGATCCATTAAAGAAATAATTGATAATCTGGATTTTAATAAAGTTAAAAATCCTAATAAAATTTAACAAAGTTAAATATCAATAGAATGAGAAGTCAGACACAGCCTGGAGGGAAATATGTGCAAAGGCAAATATCATAAAAAAACTTTCATACAAAATGTAAAAAGAATTTTTAAAATGCAACAAAAAAATCAAACCACCCTATTAAGAAATGAATCAAAGATCTTAACAAACACCTCAACCAAAAATACAAACAGATGGCAAATAAGTATATAAAAAGAGGTCCCACATCATAGTTTATATCCTATAAATTCAGGCTAAAACAATGAGATGCCCATTACACACCTTAGAATAGTACACATCAGAATGGCTCAAACCCATAACAACGACAACCCCAAATGCTGACAAGGATGTGGAGCAATACTCTCCTACATTGCCACTAAGAATGCAAAATTAAACAGCTGCTTGTAAAACAGTCTGGCAGTTTCTTATACATAAGATCATATTCTCACTATGTGGTCCAATAAGTGTGTTCCTTGGTATTTACCCAAAAGTATTTGAAAACTTATGTTGACACAAAAACCTGCACACATATGTTTATAGTAGCTTTACTCATAATTGCAAAAACATGGAAGCAACCAAAAAGTCCTTCAGTAGGTGAATGGGTAAATATGCTGTGGTACATCCATATAATGGAGTATTACTCGGTGCTAAAAATATGCCTATTAAGCATAAAAAGACACGGAAGAACCTTAAATGCCTATTATTGTGTGAAGGAACCCAATCTTAAAAGGCTACATACCATGTGTTTCCAACCACATGACATTCTGGAAGACACAAAACAATGGAGACAGTAAAAAGGTCTACAAAGTTCTCCAGAAGTGGTTGCTAGGGGTTGGTATGGGTAGGACATGGGATTTTAGAGCAGTGAAAATAATCTGTACAATACTGTAACCGCGGATCAATTTGTCCAAACCCATAGGATATACAACACCAAGAATAAGCTGTAATGTAAACTATAAACCTTTGTTGCTAATGATGTGTCTATGTAGGTTCATCAATTGTAACTAAGGTACAGCTCTGGTGGGGAATGTTCATAACAGAGGAGGCGATGTATTTCTGGGGACAGAGGGTATATGGAAAATGTCTGTACATTCTCTTCAATTTTGTTGTGTACAAAAATCTACTCTAAAAACTAAAATCTTAAAAATAAAAATTGATGAGGAAAAAATTGATCATACTAATGAGATAATTGAGGAGATGCAATATAATTGTCGCCTAGCCAAACATCCATTCCTCTTTTTCACTGAATTTGTTTAGGTTGGCAATGTGCTCACCAAAAGACTACATTTCCCAGTCCAGTCCTTGTAGCTGCATGTGGCCATGTGACCAAGTTTTAGCCAACCATATTTAAATAGAGTGTTATATGTGAATTCTAAAAAACTGATAATACTAATAAGATAATTGAAGAGATGCAATATAGATACATTGTCGCCTAGCCAAACATTCATTCCTCTTTTTCACTGAATTTGTTTAGGTTGGCAATGTGTTCACCAAAAAACTACATTTCCTAGCCCAGTCCTTGCAGCTGCATGTGGCCATGTGACCAAGTTTTGGCCAACCATATTTAAATAGAGTGTTATATGTGAATTCTGGGAAGTTTCCTAAAGGTAGAGACTGCATACATTTTTTGTCCTTTTCCCCTTTCTGATGCATGGCTTCCTGAACCATGCTATGATGGCTTATGTTCTTTCTGCACCATAAGCTGATGCCGTTATCCACCGGTACATTAAAAATACCCCAACACTTAGTGGCCTTAAAAAACAAAAATTTGATTGCTAAGATCGATTCTGTATAGCAGATGATTCTTCTGTTCCGTAGAACATCATCTGAGGTCTCTCATTAAAATTCACCTGGGTAGCAGGGCTGGTCTGCAAGGACCATGACAGCTTACTCTCATTTCTGGCACTTCGATAAGAATAGCTGGCCCCTCTCCTTCTCCATGCGGTCACAGAGCCTGTCTGCAGACTCTCCCCAATAGGGTAGTTGGGTCTGTCGCCTGACAGTTCAGAGCTCTAACAGCAAATGTTTCAAGAAGGAGGAAGTCGAAGCTGACAGTGCCCCAAGGCATGGGCCTGGAAACTGGCAGAGTGTCACTTCTGCCATATCCTATTATTCAAAGTAGGCACATATCCTGCCCAGATTCAAGGAGTGGAGACATAGACCTCATTTCGCAAGGGGAGAAATGCAAAAAATCTGTGCCACCTTTAATCTGCCAGAGGTGACCTGAGGATGGCAAAGAGATGAGCTGCAAACAGCCTGGGTCCCTGATGACTTAAAGCTTCTAAGCTAGTCCTGGGCTGCTTACGTCTGAATTTATTTTATGTTGCAGTAAAATAAACTTCTGTCGGTTTTAAGCAACTATAGTTGGATTTCTGCTATATGCAGCAGAAACTGAGTCTTAGAACTTCAGTATGAATTGTGTAGGGTGGGGAGACCAAAAATCATGGTGATTTATTTACTTAGCATAGTCAACCTTTGGCTTCCAGGGATATCCATAGCCCTCTATTACAGCATATTCAGTGATAACAAATACCCCATTTTACCTTGGAATAACTTACCTGCAACTCTCTTCTGTTTAATAAGTAAATGTTATATAATTTGGAACTCGTGTGCTCTATTCATGTTAGATATCCTTAGTGACAAGGCATCAAGAGTCACTGCATTAATTTCTAAAAATCAAGTTTAGCCCTGGCCAGGTAGCTCAGTTAGTTAGAGCATTGTCCAGATACTCCAAGGTTGTAGGTTCAATCACCAATCAGGGAACATCCAAGGAGCAATCAATGCCTGGGCCAAGTGGCTCAGCTGGTTGAGCATTTTCCTGTGGACCAAAAGGTTGCTGGTTTGATTCCTTGTCAGGACAATACCTGAGTTGTGGCTTTGATCCAAAGTCAGGGCAACCAATCCATGTTTCTCTCTCACCTCAATGTTTCTCTCTTTCTCTTTCTCTCTCTCTCTCTGAAATCAGTAAATAAAAATGTAAAAAAATAAATAAAATAATCAAGTCTTCATGGAAAATGAAATAGTGAAATGAAACACACATCCTAAAAGAAGAAAAGAAGGTCTAAAATCTGATGAAAAGCATATTCAAGTGGAGGAAATGCTTGCATTGGCATCTTGAACTTTCCATCTCTCCTGATCATGTCTTGGATGTTGTTAATGTATTGTAAGTTGTCAGGGTGATGGCAGAAGACATGAACTCTGCAGCAGTGAGAAGTTTTGGTCTATTTGTTGCTTTATTTTACTTATGATTGTCTCAATGCATTTCAAAGCAACATTCTACCACACTCAGCATCTTTTGTAAATCCACACAGTTACTCATTCAAATTCTGATGCATTCCAACTCTCATGCACACCCAGACTTATTCTCAAATCCTCCCAAACAAATCCTAAGCCTTTCACAAAATATTTTGAATGCATGCACATGAACTCCTGTTCTCTTAGTCATTTTCTTATTTTGCACTCTGATATTTATTCAATCTGTTGTAAACATGCTCTCACTAATTCATGCTCTTGTCTAATGACATGCTCACTTATATGCTTGCCTACTGCACACCAACTTTTTGACATATTTTTGACAAGATGAATAAGTTTGCTGAAATTTCTCTACACCCAACTAACGTCTGTCTTCTCTATTGCCGACTACAAGGTCAGATCACATGAAATGGAAAGAGCCACAGGCAGATGATTTCTGATGACACTTAAGAACTCACACTTCCAGACCCCTCACTTGCATGAGTCCTTTTTGAGGCTTTCGTAGGGGCCCTAGTGATGTGGTCACATGCGTGCTTGCAGGTTTTTGTAAAGTAAAATATTTTAATGGAATTAGTTAAGATCACTGTCTCTTTTTAGATGTTTCCACTTTGTACGCTGTGGGATTAGCGCTGGACACTGCTGGGACCCATTTCAGAAGAAGGTTATTTAGAATTACATTATTTTAACAACAATATGGAAAGATGTGAACATTCTAATTAAATGACAGAATTTGCAGACTCTGCTTTGGACTTATGAAGAGTAGCTTCCTTTCTCATCTTTAATAAATAAACAAAAGGCAGAAGATTTAGATAAAAGTGGATTATAAAATAAAGCCCCCACCAAACAATAAAATTATAAATATTTTTAAATAGAGAAGCAAATGTAACCCCACAAAAATGAGTAGATCAATAACAGTAGCAGTTAATTAAGAGTAAAATACCACTTTGAAATAGAAGTGGCGACTACATCTGTAAATTGTTTGAAAAGCCTAATGAAGAAGCATGAAACATGAAAACACATTTTTAAAAATTCAATTCCTTGCTTATTTGATATGAATATTAACATCAATGCAGATCACATAAAACGTTCATGTACCACTAAAATGAAGACACTGGCAACTAATTGGTTATATATGTGGTCATTTCAAAACTATTTAAGTCATTACATGAGAAAACTTGAATGCACTGCAATCTTACAACTTATATGCGACAGAAATTTGATAAAGCTTGTATTGACAACACTTATTAACAATGACATTATTTATAAATAAAGCGAAAGAAAAATTTCCCTAAATTTCTACATCTATTACTACTATCAGGACTACTGCTAATAGTTACAACAGATTTTAAGCAACCATACTAGAGAAAGTACTGAGTTACCCTTTTCTTCTCTCTACAGATGATAATACAAAAATAATTTCACCTATATGAAGATGCTGTAGAAGAATTAAAGAATATTTAGCCAAAAATACATGGAAAAGCATTATAGAGATATAGCAGGTGGTTCATTCATAACAATACTATAATATTTTTCCTGGTTTATTTTCTTATTCAAAGTGAGGACTTAGTTTTATATCTAATATTTTACTCATAATTTTGTGTTCTCTTTCTTTAAGAGCTCTCCCATTACCCCTCACCAACCGTATTAATTGGCTTCACCTCACTGTCAGTCACAGGGAGCATAAATGGATTGAAGCAAACCCAGGGACCAAGTTTTAAGACAAGCACAAGCCTCTAAAGAAGAAAATATTATATATCAAATGAAAGATGAGGTAGGATATGAGTGCCAGGTAAAGAAATAAACAGAAATGGCTAAAGTCTCTTTGGAAAAATAGAATTTAAAATCAGTTATTGAAAGAGGTGCATAAAAGGAAGAGGTGAATGATATTTCAGGAAAGCAGAAGGTATGCCTCAACCTCTGAGGAGAGTGAGGACTGTAAGAATTGGGGGCTCAGATAAAAACAACATGAAAAACATTCAGAGACATGATAATGACATTCTTTAGTACTATGTGCAAGAGAACTAAGGATATAGTATTAAGGATCCTATATAATAAAAGGGTAATATGCAAATTGACCCTAACAGTGGAACAACCAGAACAACTGCTTGACCAGTCACTATGAGGCACACTGACCACCTCTCAGTCCCTTTCCCCAGCTGGCAGGCTCCAATCGCCCAATGGTGAACAGGGAACCAGGGGTGGGTGGCGGCGAAGATGGCCCTGATCGCAGGCCAGGCCTAGGGACTGTCCCGTGCATGAATTTGCATGAATTTCGTGTGCCAGGCCTCTAGTGTAATAATAAAGTTGAATCCTGAACTATTAAGGATTTTTAAAAAATTTATTAAAAAATGTTCAAGATTTCACATCCATACAGATCACAAAACTAAATGATTACCAAAGAAACAAAACATTGCCTATCTTTGTGTTTAGAAACCTGGGAAGAGCCCACAGCTTACTTTGTGTAGCATGAGCAGGTATCCAATGCCACTACATTAACTGCCCTGTACATAAATGAAAACAATCTAAGGATCATTTGCTACAGATCCAAACTATGTTCTACATCACTAGCTCACTTACTGCATTTGGCTCACTATGAACTCCTTGTTTACATTAAGAATATACCATACATTTAGGGACATCCAAGGAGTTTAAGAACAATCCTTTAGCAAACTTGCCACTAGAATAGAAAAATAACACATTGATTTTAAAATAAGAAAAAAATTCAAAAGTCAACAGGTTAAGAGAAGCCCCTTATTTCAAAATATATATTGAAATTTCCTAAAGGAGGAATGACAAACATAATTTAACTGAGTACTATTCAGGATAATGCTCAGCTATACAAATTCTCTTCACCATTGTCAATATTCTTTGCCCACCACTGCTCACTACTTTGGTGAGGATACCTATGGGAAAATCCAAAGTAGTATTATTGGAAAAATTGCATATATTCCTAATAGTGAGTATATTTCATAACAGCTTTTACATCATGCCCCATTAGGGTTTCTTTTCACACTAGGCTGGCATGACAGTGTACTAGTAATTCCCTGATAAATGCTATATTATCAAGGATAAGTAATAATTCAACATGATGCTAATATAGCACAAGTTTAAATTGCTAATTCAATGAAGCCTTCACACTGTTGTACATTGCTCTAATTATTGTTATTCTTGCAATAAAATATTAGAATCCTGTAAAGATAAGACATGGAAATTGTTCCCACCTGTTTTCTACTCTTGGCTAAATGTGTGTCTTCAGAAGGAAGCAATTCGCTGGCTTCAGTATCACTCCTTATTACAGGGAATGCTCAGGAATATTCTCAGGATGCTGTTCAGTAATTACCCCAGGTGTAAACAGTGTCGATTCCTCCCTTATTCTTCTGATCTTGCTAATGTCAGAATCAATAAATTACCACGTCTGTTTTCAGATGTTCTCTCTTCCTTTCCCAAATTGTATTATAACACTTTAGATTATATGTCTAGCTCTGAGCATTTCTCCTCACATACAATTTGTAATAAATCAAATTCATCACAGGTGTTTCCCCCATATTAACTGTCACACACACACACACACACACACACACACACACACACACACCATACTCCCACACCTTAACTCTGTCACTCACCTATTCAAAAAACCTTAGAAGCTTCTCATTGCTTATAAAGTTATTTTCCTGGCTTTCAAAGGAACTCCAGAATGTCGGACTTTTATATGTAGACATATACAGTCATGTGCCACATAACAATGTTTTGGTCAATGATGAACTATGTCCAATGACAGTGGTCTCATAAGATTATAACGGAACTGAAAATTTGCTATCACCTAGTGTTGTCATAGCCCATGACTTCAACTGATTTACCATGGATGAGAGGTTGCAAATATCAACAAGGCTGAGGATGAGACGGCAACGGCAAACAACCTTAACCTGGGTGTGGATGAGTATGACATTGAGGAGCCTCTAGAGGTGGTTCCTGAGAAACTGACTAACGATGAGTGGCTGGAACTCAAACAGGAATGTGTAGCTGAAGAAGAAGCAAGAGAAAAGGAAACTGCAAAAGAAGAAAAAGAACAACTCCCAAGAATGTGCACATGAAAGGTTTGGAGGAGCTTATGCAGACCTCAACAAGCTCATTAGAAAGTTTAAAAACATGGACCCCAACACCGAAAGGTTTTCATTAATGCAGAGGAATGTTCACAGCACATTATCTGTTTACAAGGGAATCTATGACGGAAGAAAGAATAAAACCAAGCAAACCACCACAACTATATTTCTGGAAAGAGCCCCAGGCAGGTTCTGTAGCAGGTATTCCAGAAGGAGGCCTTGTTATCACAGGAGATGACAGCTCCTTGCGCGTTACTGCCCCTGAAGACCTTCCAGTGGGAAAAGACGTAGAGTTGGAAGGCAGCAATACTGATGATCCTCACCATAGGCCTAGGCTAATGTGTATGTTTGTGTCTTAGGTTTTTAACAAAAAAGTTTAAAAACTAAAGAATAAAATAAAGAATTTTAAACTAGGGAAAAGCTTAGACTAAGAATAATAAAGAAAATATTTTGTACAGCTGTTCAATGTCTTTGTGTTTTAAGCTGTGTTACTACAAAAACTCAAAAAAAATTTTAAGTTAAAAGTTCATATAGCAAAAACATTATAGCAAATTGTAAATTTGTAATAAAAAATGTTTATCAATTTAGTGTATCTAAGTGTACAGTGTTTTCAAAGTCTAGAGTAGTGTACAGTAACGTCCTAGGCCTTCACATTCACTCGCCACTCACTCACTGACTCACCCCCAGCTACTTCCAGTCCTGCAAGCTCCAGTGATGTACATGGTAAGGATGTAAATAGAACAACCTCTGTGAATGGCTGTTGATTATCGCATATCAGGAAGCCTTAAAATAGTGAACTCAATTTCATCCACCAATTTCACTTTAACTCATCCAAAGGTAAGAAGCATTTTAGTTCTTTATTAAACAACATCTATGGAGTATGTTCCATATGCCAGTCACTGTGATGAGCATGTCAAACATCACCTCATCCAACATTGGCAATTCTATGAGGTAGTGGGAAACTTTGGATATCCTGATTTTCACATGTGAACACTGAGACCCAGAAGAGAAAAATATATTTCTCAAATGTTGCACAGTTACTTTGATTAAGTAGCAGCTGCTTTTTATATACCTTGTGATATACCGTCGTGTATCATTTAACGATGGGAATATGTTCCGAGAAAGATGTCATCAGGTGATTTTGTCATTGTGCAAATATCATAGAGTGCACTTACACAAATCCAGATAATATAGTCTACTACACACCAAGGCTGTATGTTAGAGCCTATTCCCCTAAGCTCCAAACCTGTCCTGATTATTACTGTATTGAATACTGTAGGGTACAGTGAAAACACAGTGTAAAAGATAAAAAATGGTACCTATGTAGGACACTTACTAGTACATCCTTACCATGTACATATAAGTGAAATTGTTCTGTTCCCTAATTTTTTGTGCCACTGTATATTGTAATTGTTAATGCTTTTAATTGTATGTCTTAAACATATTACTTTAATTAGTTTTGAAGTTTTAATAAAGTTGATTCATTTTTCTTATAATATTGATATTTGCCTAATAGGTTGTCTAATATATAATTTTATCGATATTACATTGGTAAATTCAAGCTTATTTCACAATGTGTAAGAATTATTAGATATTAAGATATTGCTCATCATCTGTTATGTGTGGTGTTTTGTTTTGTTTTTCAATTTTTATTTGAGTTTGTGATGTTATTTTTGCCAGGTAAATGACTTTATCATGTGTATCTCAATGTAGCTATACATTGTTATAGTTTCTAAGTTTCAAAACATCCTCAAAGATATAGAGATTATATAATACTGAAGATTAAGTAATTATTCAATGACTTTTTTCTTATTCTATATTTCTTTAGTTTAAAATTTTGGTGCCATCTGTACCTAATTTTATCATCTTTCCTGAGAGAGTTAGTTCCTCACCCCAGCATTATTAATTGAATACATTTCTTTACCATGGTGATTTGAGGTGCATATTCTAGGTTCCTATATATCTATTATTAGACACTTTGGTGCAGTTCATTAATCTGCTTTAACTGTCTTTAGTACCATTAACTTCTTTATACTTAGTACAACAAGATTTCCTTTATTATTCATATTTTACAGGGTTTTATATCCTTTTGGATCATATTTAATAATATTTTTCTTCTTTTTTTTAATCCTCACGTGAGGATATTTTCTATTGATTTTTAGAGAGAGTGGAAGAGAGAGGGAAAGACAGAGAGAAATATTGA